>NW_005841907.1:3658276-3671802 GCF_000455745.1 Alligator sinensis
TAGGGAAATATCTACCTAACTTAGCAAAGCAGGCCAAACACCTTAGATCACTCCTACAAAAGAATGCTCAGTGGATATGGGAATGTGAACATGAAGCTGAATCTAAAAACTTGAAGGAAAAAACAATGACAGTTCCAGAACTAAAATACTATGACCCTAAAAGACACATTAAATTGTCAACAGATGTTTCTAAAGAAGGCATTGGAGCAGCTTTGCTTCAAAAACATGGGGATAGCTGGAGACCAATGGCATATGTACTCTCTAAGTCAGAGTCTATGGGTGCTTGTACATGTGATGGGGATTTAGTCCTCAGGGTTTTATTCTATGGCCCCAAAATTGACATGGTGTGTTTTAATTTGTTCTGTTACTGTGTACAAGTCACAGGTCTTAAACTGAATAAATCTCAGTATGTTATTCACAGCAAATTACTGCAGGGGGTGCTGCATAACAATCCACCCTGCTGATTTCTCTGGTACTGAATTACAGCAGGGGGTGCCGCCAATCTGCTAATCCCCACTACAGACTAGTCAGTGATATCTAGCTCACAAATTGTTGACATGTATGGCTGACTGAAACTGGTGTGATTTCATTAATTAAAAAAATTAATTAAGTTCAATTTCACTTTTTAACATGCATTTTTAAACTGCCCCCACTATGATCTGCCTCCCACACCCTGCAGCTCAGGGTTGTCCAGCCTGCTGGCAGCTCACCACCCGGCCACGGGGGATAGTGAATGGTCTCTGCTGAAAGCAGGATTGGGCCCCTTGCCATTTCTGCCTGGCTGCCCCAGGGATCCTACCTGTACCCCTCACTACTGAGCTATGCTGGTGCCTGGGAAGCAGCCACCACCTGCACGGAACCACACACACTCTGTATGGCCATGTCTAGGATGACCGCCTGGGTCATGCTGCCCCTGGCTCCCCATGGGGGGCCCTGATTGCCAGTGGTCTCATCAGCCCATAATTGACCCCTTGTTAATGCAAGGAATAGAAAAACACTTGGCCACCTTATATAGGCACCTGGGAGCAGTTTCATTTGCTCTTAAGATCAAATGGTGGTTGCCCAGTCCCAGGAGTGCAATTCTACTCTGCAGGCCCCCCAAGAGGAGAACAAAGCCACTCAGCCTAGCTTGAGTATCTGCTAATTCCTGCATTGAAAGAAACGCATGCCCATCAAGCTTCTGCAAGTCCCTCCCCTTGCCCCATACACACAGGGAACACAAAGTCAAGGAAATAGAAACTTTTACTTACATAATTAAACATATGGTACATATGAAGCAAAATTTACATTATTTATATCCACTGAACAGCATTTATAAGATAATGACAAGCAATAAGCAATATCAGTACTAAGTAAACAACTGAATGAAAGGAATAGAACCCATAATCTACAAAACACATATAAACAAGAATTAAATAAATCAATGAACAACTTTTGTAACAGATAAACAATAATTATTTCTAAGTTTCTGAGTCTGACTACCCTTCTCTCCCCTGTTTCTGGGAATGCCTCCTGATTTCTGAGCTTGAATGCCATTCTCTCCCCCTTGTCTGGGAATATCTCCTGCTTTGGCACCCAGATGTGAATCAACCACTTAGGAGATGTATCTATCTGGTAATCTTGCTCAACCACAGCTCACAGCTATGGAGAGCATTTACTATCCTTTCTGTCTGGGCATCAGCAACACCCTGCCTATCTGGCCTGTATCTGCTCGGCAGTGGTGTACCAAGTGGAACTGAAAATCAAGAAATGTGGGAAATACAGACATTTTAGAGAGCGCAGCAGTCAGCTAATCTTGCAAGTGGATAAGAAGTGGTTGGGCCAAAATGAACAAGAAAGGGATGCCTGGCCATGGGGTATTGCAGGTCCTGAGTGGCTGCAAAGAATTGCCTAGCACAGCCTCCCTGTTGTGTTTTGCCCTGCACCTCCCTGCACTGCTCATTAACTCACAGGGTCTTTAAACTACTGTCCTATGCCAACCAATCCCCTTCCTTCACTTCCCAGCCCAGAATTGCAGCTGGTAGTTCAGGTGACAGGTGACTTAAAGGGTCCCCAGGGCTTCACATAAAGGGTGTGGAGGTTCAGGTCCGTGGCCTATCATCCATGGAGGAATCCACAGGTGGCATTACTGGGACCCTGATGCTTTCTTATTCACTTGAGCCACCATGAGTAGCAGCTGTGGTTGGTGAGGTCTCAGGAGCAGAGGACAGCTTGGAGACCTCTGTCTGTTTGCTTTCAGGGTGATTGAGTGCCTCCATTAGCAGGTGGAGGTATCTATAATGCAACATGTCACACAGTGGGGGGTCCTGCCACTGTGCTTTGGCTACAACACTTTGGAAAGTGGCACATTGAATGTTGCGCTTGACCCGGCACTGGGCTACCATCTTGTTTTTCCTGCTTGCCAAGTCTCCTTGCAACATCAAGGTAGATCTGCCAGTTCACCTGTGGGCTGCAGACAAACTGACATTTTTTACAGTCAGCCCCTCAGTGGCAGCAGAGCTGCCAGGTGGCTAGGTGCAGGTTGACCCATGTACTGTAGGGGCCAGCCGGCTCCTCCCAGGGAACCTGCTGCTGCTGCTCCCAACTGTGCTCAGCTCTACCACTGCTCACAGCAACTGGACTGGCTGCTGGGCCACCCATACAGGTGGTCTGAAAGGGGAGGCTGTGATTAGGCAGCTGCAGCACCCAGTAGCTCTCTGGGTGAGCTCTGGCAAATTCAGCAGCAGCAGCTGCTGTTCCCCAAAGGTAGGTGAGGGTGACTCAGGCAGAGTTGGCAGTGGGGTTGGAGGAGGGGGATCCCTGCTTGTCCCCTGATCAGTGCCACTGCCTTCCCCTCCCCTGGGGACACCTGCTAGAGAAGCCATTTGGCAAGTGTCCCCCAGGTCCAGCACCCACTTCTGAATGCCCCATGTTCTCCACATTGTTGTATGACAGAGATCAGGCAGTCACCCTCTCCCTCCTGCCCCATGCCAGGCATCCTCAAAGAGTCCCAGCCTCCTCCATATATGTCCAGGGTGAATGTCAGGCCTTTCTTGCCTCTCCAGCCCCTTAAAATACACCTGGGGGGCCTAAGGGAAAGGGTCCTGACCCCAGTTCATGGCTGTGGAAAGTCCACAGGGAAGAGAAGGCAGAGAGAAGGGGCTGTGCAGCACCAGGCCCTGATTCATTTCATTTGGGAGGGGGGGGGGGGGGGGGGGGGGCCCCCTCAGCTTCATGAAGCCCCTTATGCATGTCCCAGCATGGAGGTGACTGGCTCTGGGTCTTTCCCCCTCATCTTTATGCAGTAGAATGGGGCCTGAAAGGTTTGGTTCTTGGAGGAGCAATGCAGGGGGTTCCTCTCTGGATCACGTCATGGAATTCTAGAGAAGAGTGGGGCTGGGAGGGACCTACAGGGGTCACATCTAGCCACCCCCTGCCTGAGGAAGGAGCATCCCTGTCCAGACCATCCTGTATGCACCCATACTCTAAACTCTACATAAGACAACCAGCAGCTCTGACACAAGGCTCCCCCACCTCAGGTGGTCAAGTGGTGAGTGGGGTGGGGAAAAGTTAGGCAGACCCCTCAGGCCAGCATGGGGGTTTAAACCCCTCCCCAGTCATACTCAATCAGCCAGGGCCTGGCCATGTCCCCCCTCAACTCAGCTTCTCTCTAGCCTTCCGGCCACTGCAGAAGGGAAGGGAAGGCTTGCTCTAGTGCCCCACAGATTCTAGCCTGAGCCACTTCAGGCATGTGCCTGAATTTCCAGATTCAACAGTGAATGTCTATTCACTTGTTTCTTGGTTCAGTCTATGCAAGTTAGACTAACCTGCAAAGATTGAATCAATACGGGCTCAGGATGTTTTAAATGTCTGTACTTAGCCACAGAGCCCATTCCCACATTGGATGATCAGGTGCAACTTTAACAGAGCTATTTTCAGTACAAGCAATCCAAAACACATGTTTTCCTAAAAGATGTCAAGTACGCGGAACAACAAAAAGGGAAGGAAGGACAATAAGGAAATACAACACTCATATATATGTAATACCAATCATTTAATATGCATATGGCACAGAGAAATAAGAAGGTGGGCACTAAGGTTATGGAAAATGATAGTGATGTCACTCAGCTTGTATTCAACTATGAAAATTTGAGAGAGACAAACTTTCAAACCAAACATCCATTTTACTTGAGAATAGATCTGGACGTTGATACACAGTAAAATATGTTCTTTCTGGTTTTTGGGTCTGTTCACATTATGCTCATGAGGAATATTGCCTTGAATAAAAAAAACCCAAACCTCTACCAAGCAGTTCAATTCATCCTCTAGAACTATAATTTCACCATGAAATTGAACTGGCTAAAGAAGTAGCAGGAAAGAAAGTACTGCTAATCATATTTTTAGCATTTGCCTTCAAGGTGACTATGCTAGAGTAGTTTTAAGGTCACTGAGTGAAAAACAATTGATGGATGAGAAGTAGTAAGCAGGAAAGCTTTAGTTTCAAATATCGGAATAACTCAAAATGTCCACACTTTAATTACTTTTGTCAAAACACATATTTTAGATACAATCAGGTCACACCACTGTTGTGAAATGTCACGAAAAATTGAAAACTCGAAATATTTTTTTAACAGCATTGCATTTTGCCATCCTGTACTGTTGGCTGATTGCTGGAAATTTATGTTTGCAGGTGTCCTAGTAGAACTTAACTTTGGACTGGTTTATTAAGCATTTATTTCCAGATAAGGGCAAAAAAGTGAAACTAAATTTACTGAAAAAATAAGTAAAATGGAATTAAAAGAATAATGTTAAAATGTCAGTAGAATTATATATATATATATATTGTAATACTTCTAATATTAAGGCACCCAATGCAGTTTAGTTCAATATGAATTCACTGCATACCATGATAACAAAGACGGGTTGTAGTATGACAGTGATAAATTCAATAGACTCTGGGTGCATGTACACATACTATTGTCATGTAGTTCAGGCTCTGACCCTCCCACGACCCACCCTGGCCATAAGGCCACATTCACCTGAGCCCCTGCCTCTGTCTGCCCCACTCCTGCCCTCATTGCGAGGGCCTTGATCTGCCCCTCCCCCCCGCCCCTTTCTCTAACAGAGCTACATGCTGGGGAGGAGGTGCATGTGCACAAGCATGCATGTGCTCAGCCCACCCCCATCATATTTTCTTCCTCCACCTATGCATGTGCCTCCCAGATCTGTGCCCAGGACAAGGACAGGCTGCTACTGTGGGCTTTGCCCTGGGCACCAAACTTCCTTGTCATGGCACTGTATCACCATCTACACGTGCTCCCATATTACACCCATTTACAGGTACATGTGCCTGTACATGTGTGCCTGTATTTCCTTATTATCCTTTCTTCCTTTTTTGTTGTTCCACATACTTTGTTATTACATGACATCTTTTAGGAAAACATGTGTTTTGGATTCTGTTTGTACTGAAAATAGCTCTGCTAAAGTTGTACCTGATCATCATTCATATTAGCTCAGCACTAGTCAACTCAGTGGGAAAGTGCATGTGTTGAGGTGGCCTCTGTCAATTAAATACATTCAGAATAACTGGAAAAGTTAAGTACCAGCCAAGATGGCATTTGACTAGAAAACAAAATAGCCTGAATCTGGGATTCAAAAAGAGATTTATGCTCACTAGTCACTTTTTCTACTCAGATTTTTCTAATATGAATTTTATATACATGTGAAGTGCTAGGTGTTTTGGTTCAGATCTATGCATTCTAGCACTCAGGCAATAAAGGGTCTAAATATTTAAAAACACACTTATTGAACATGCTTAGTATGTCTGCCATTTTGAATGAAATTGGGGTATTAGCATCTGAATCTTATCTAAAGCTATTTTAGATTTAGGAGCTCACCTAAGGGCCAGAAAGTTGGAGATCTTGCATTCTAGCTCCTCTTTAGTACTGTTTCCAAGGATAGTGCCCTCATCATTGGGCTATGGTCATGATCCTTCTTGCATGCTAGCTTTCTGGAGTCTGAATTTTTTGCTTCAGTGAATTAGCTTCAACAGAAAAGGGTGGACGGTGCTATCAGTTTATTCTGGTATTTTCCTGGGGAGGGGATACGTACAGTTAGACCCTCTCAAGCTGCATAGGGCTTAGGTCTCCTAATGCCTGAGCCAATGATCTATCTCGAGAATTCAGATGAGTGGTGTGGGACCAGTCCATTTTGCTGAATGACTAGCATGAGACTGGCCCCATGGGCTGGATTGGTCCCGCAGACCCCTGCCTCCCCACCTGGCATCCTGGATTTGGTGCTCATAGTGCCTCCTCTGGCTAATCTAGGATGTGAGCCACATGTGGTGACCACTACAACCAGTCCAGAGTGGGTATTGCCTATAGCACAGATTCCAGACTGGTTGGGGTGGGCACCACATGTGGCTGGTTGGTTCCAGACTGGTTGGAGTGGACACCATAGACTGGCCAGAGAATGGATTGGATATGGCATGCAGGGGACCAATACCCTTCTTCCCCCACATGCCAGATCCATTGTCCTCTTGGACTTGTCAGGGACTTACACTATATGTGGTGCCCACACCTGACCAGCTAGAGTGGGTGCTGCTTATGACACACATCCTGGACTGGCCAGAGCAGTAATCATAGGTAGCACAGTCCTGGACCAGCTGGAGTGGCCGCTGCAGGCACTGGATCCAGCATATGGGAGAGGGATCCCAGACTGGCCCTGGGTGACTGCTGCATGCAGCGTGGATCCTAGAGTGGGTGCTGTGTGTAGCATGTGTCTTGGGACTTGTGTGTGTTGGCCAATGTGACTGCAAAGCCACTGGCCATTATCTTTGAAAACTCATGACAGTTCAGAGAAGTCCCAGATTACTGGAAAAAGGAAAATATAGTGCTCATCTTTAAGAAAGGGAAGAAAGAGGATCCATGGAACCAGGGAACAGTCAGTGTCATTTTAGACCCTGGAAAAATCATGGAGCAAGTCCTCAAGGAAGCCATTTCTAAACACTTGGAGAAGAAGGTGGTTAGGAACAGTCAGCAGGGATTCATCAAGGGCAAGTCATGCCTGACCAACCTGATTGCCTTCTATGAGGAGATGACTGGCTCTGTGGATGCGGGGAGACGTATAGCAGTGGATATGCTACACCTTGATTTTAACAAGGCTTTTGATACGGTCTCCCACAACATTCTCTCAGGCAAGCAGAGGAAGTATGGGTTGGAAAAACTTTCTCATGAGGGGAGTAGAGCACTGGAGCAGGTTACCCAGAGAGGGTGTGGAATTTCCATCCTTGGAAATTTTTAAGACCTGGCTAGGCAAAGCCTTGACTGGGATGAACTAGTTGGGGATGATCCTGTTTTGATCAGGGGGTTGGACTAAAGGAGCTCCTGAGGTCCCTACCAACCCTAATTTTCTATAATTCTATATGGGACTGGTCCAGCACCCACTGCATGTGACATCTGAGTCAACTCAAGACCCAAGGCCAGCACCAGTATGATGTGGCTCTGCTGGCTCTATCTTTGACACCTCTGCTCTAACCACTTACTAAATATTGATGTGTCTTTTTTCCTTGCCTATCTACAGTTTAATAAGGCCACACTTTAGGCAGTCAATTTTAAGCAAGGGTTTCAGTCTTTGAACCCCATCTTAATGGAAATACCTTGCCTGAGTCTTCAGGAAACAGCAGATTTTTTTCTTTAATCTGAGACATTCCAGTCACACACACACACACACACACACACACACACACACAACACTACCTATTGGCTGGACTATGCCTTTCCTGTATAGCAGATTGGTTGCTGTGAATTTCAATAAAAAGGTGCATAAGCATTCCTGTTCAAGATATAGATACCTAGGGTGAAGAACTCATTTTTAAAATTTGACTTAAGGACACACATGCCCAAATTTTAGATGAGATAATACAGCATAGCTGTGACTAGATACCTGTTTTGAATCTGTACATAAATGATCACACAATAACTTCTTAGTATATTTCTCTAGAGAGAAGAATGTCTAGTTTTTCTGAATAGATTAGGTGTTGTTTAGAAAATCCATCACATCACTGGAAAGAATTTTCAAGCTATACACAGTATAAAAAAAGGAATGATGAACCTAGGACTTGGTTACATCATTGCTGACTTGTGGGATGGGCCATACACATCAATCAAGTGGGTAACATCAAAGCAACTACAAGGGGAATTATTAATGTTTGCTGAACTCCTTATGATGCTTGTTCTGCAGCTGGAAACTTCAAAAGATCCACTAAACTTTTAAAATTGTAGAATACACGCTATAGGAAAGCATTTTAAGCGAAAATTAAAGTGTCAAAATTAAACACTCATAAGACAGGACATGAAATGGGTATGGTTCCAATCCTGGTGGTGAGATCTATGTGAGTGAAATCCTGAACCCACGTGGAATTCATTGATTGAACAGGACCCAAGGGGAATTTATACATTTGCTCCAGGAGGCATTGGGGCAGAGGGGGAGGGCGGGGGGCTTTAATTAGCACAGTTCCAGTGGCTGCATTTATTAAAAGTGCCCAAAGAGTCACATATATCAGCATCCCCACACTGAAAAATGGTGGTGGGGTGCTTTGAACTAAAGCTCATTGAACAAATTTTAGTTTAAAGTGCTCTGTCACCATTTTCCAGTGTGGGAACACTGATGCTTATGACACTGGAGGCTGCTGGAGCACATTCATTTCCACACTTCAGCAGACTCAACTAATCAAGTCTGCTCCGACATGCTGGAATTACAGTGTGCTAGAGCAGGCTCCCTGCACATGTATAGGAGCCCAAGGAGTCCATTTGCACTCTATTGCCATTCTGTAGACACATTACAAAATATTCTTTAGTTATTTTGTTTCTGAAATAGTGCTCAGAGACCTTGTTCAGGTCCTAGGTATAGAACAACATTTTTTAAAGACACAAAGTAGAATCCTCTTTTTATTGATGCCCAGTGTAGAATTCTTTTTCACTAATGGGGTGAAAGTTTTAATCATGGTTCCTGCATTGTACTACTTAAAATTGATGTTCTTGGTCCTACAAGTACTTACGCATATGTTCAGTTAACACACACACACACACACACACACACACAGAAAATTATTAGAATTAATTTGGTGCTACGTAGTCCGAAATATAGAAGTCAAATTATTTCTTAGTTTATCTGATCAAGGTTAACAATGCACCTCTTCTAAGATGAACTTTATAAAATTTACAAAACAATATGACCACTCTTCATGTAAGATCAATTACTTGTTTTTAAGTTGAACCAATAGTCTTACTTTTTAGATAATCAGAAATCTCTGGTAAAAAATAAATGTAATTTAAGGAGGAGAATGAACACATGCTCATCTGAAGTCCAGTTTCATTGAAATGGTTTGTTAATATGAATTTTAAAATGGATTTAGGGCAGAAAATAAACAGTAATAACTTACCTATTATAGAACATGTGACAACAGAATATCTGCCCCTTGTAGAAATGAGGTTTTCATTATTTATGTCTTCTTCTGTATATAATGCATATAGTAGATTGCATACATGCATAATTCATTTTCCATCACAGGTAATAATTATTCTAGATTTTGTTTTACTTCAGTTTCAGAAACTAAGTATTTCAAAATCTGACTTCAAAAAGGCAAAGGGCTATATTCTCCTCTTCAGAACAGGAAATGGAATTAGTTTATCAGAATGATGCCATAGAAGAAGGCTTCCAGGGAAATGGGAAGAACACTATTAAGTCATTTAATCTGCACCCCACACCTTTCTCCCGTTGGTATGTATAAACATCAAAAGCCTATGATTTGGTGGACATACTCAACTTAGTTTTTACTATCCACTTGGGTACTACTGGCAGGTTAGCTGCAGGAGCATGGAAGTAAGTGCAGGCTAACTGCCTTGGTATTTACTCAGTTTTACTATTCTTAGTGGAAGGAAGAATGCTACTTAACATTTAAGTCTTTGCTAAATGTCATATGCATAAAATAGTAGTAATATAATCACAATTCTAATAATTTATTTGGGCTTTCAGATGTCAATAGCTATTTCCCACAAGATGCTCTTAAGAAGCTGAGTGCTGATTTGATAAGAAGTAAAATTGTGTTGTGAATCACAAGCTAGCTAAGAAGCGGAACACAAGAAATAGGAATGAATGGTTAATATTCAACACGATGAACGGTTAGCATATTAGAAGCAATAGTGTATAAAAATATTAGTGGTCTGTTAAAAAGAGTGTATATTGAGGTATATTTGGGATTGGCATACACTTAAACATTTTGCCTGCATAACTGTGTAAGTTAAAAGTGTGCTTTTGGGCAATATAATTACCATATTTATTTGCATACAGTATGCACCTTTTCCCCA
Source organism: Alligator sinensis (assembly GCF_000455745.1). Taxonomy (NCBI): domain Eukaryota; kingdom Metazoa; phylum Chordata; order Crocodylia; family Alligatoridae; genus Alligator; species Alligator sinensis. The sequence continues at coordinate 3,668,623 of NW_005841907.1, forward strand.
AAAATCAATCACCCAAAACTGAGGTGTGTGTATTAAGCAAGGAGCTGATTTTCTCCTTGACAGGGTGCATCTACATAAGATGCTTCACTGTGCAGTAGAGCAAATTACTACACAGTAAGCGACCACGTCTACAAGTGCAGATGCTTACTGCACAGTAAATTGCTTAGTCACGAGTAAATTTGCTACCTGAAAATGCAAGTAGCAAATTTACTCACAGGTAGTTACTGTGCAGTAGAGTACATGTAGGTGCTGACCAGAAGAAAATTTGCTCCCAGTCATCCCCACCAGTAGGGGGCCAGCCTCAGGCTAGCCCCAGGGCTGGGAGCCCCTCCTGCCCCAGGGATGGCCTGGCTGTATGCTGTTTTTAATCTGTGAGATTACACACACACACACACCCCTACAGCAGCATCCTACAGGAGAGCCTGCAGCAACACTGGGGCCCAGGGGCACATGCTGGCAGCCAGTGGTCACTGCTGGCCACTGTGTCCTCCAGAATAGGTCACAGGGCAGCTGCAGCAGTCTGTCTGTGCCTCAGTGCCATTCCCTGGCACTGCAGTGCTGCACAGCTGCCAGAGCCACACTGTTCAGCTCTGCAGGGTGCTGCAGGCAGCTGCCAGGCCTGGCACTACCCAGGGCCACCTGCAGCCAGCTTTTGGCCACTGGGTCTAGCTCTATCTGGTCAAAGACTACCTGCAGCAGCCTCCCCGGACCCTACAGCTGCTGCCTTGCTGCATGCCTGCCAGTCCCAAGTCATGCCTCTGTGCTGGGCAATGTAAGCACCTGCCCGGGCCCAGCAGGACTTGGTCTGCTCTGTAGAGGCCCAGAAAGACATCAAGGGAGCCATGCTGGCATCCTCTCCAACAACACACACTGCTTCCTGGGGCCCCAAATAGTGCTAGGAGGAGACTGCAGACCTCATGTCACTGTGGGTCAAGGTTGAGATCTTCAGCCAGTTTGCATGAGGCAAGCTCTCCAATGCCCACATTTACAAGGGGCTGTCAGGCTGCATGTGGGAGGACAGGCATGATAGGTCAGTGTGCCTGTGATATATAAATGTAAAGGCCTCATGGGCACAGTGGGTCACAGTCACCAACCACAACTGCTGGTCAGGGTCCTGCTGATAAATCCATGCCCTTTATGTGGCAACTGGAAAACATCGTTATGCCCCAAGACCCTGGCCATAGCTGTGCCATCTATTCGAGCATGGGAGACCTGTCCAAACTTCTATTATGGCCTGGCACCCATGGTGATGCATCACAGGGGGAGGGCCCCTTGGGCTGCCAGGAACCTGTCCTGCTGAGGCCCACATCCCTAGTGTCATTGAGCAGTTCTTGGAGCCTAGGCCAGCACCTGCCCCCACAGATCTGCAGGCTCAGTCCCACCCATGAGCTGGCCATGGCACTGCTGGCTACCAGCAGCTCCAGCTCCTGCCCAGAGGGAGCCCCTGCCTGGGCAGCCAAATGCTGTGCCCCTGCTCCCCAGGACACCACCAGGAGCCACACATCCTCACCATCAACAGGGACCAACCCAGGCCACTGGGCGTGCCAGCCCATGCTCATGGGTGGGGGGGAGGGCCCTCCACACTCCTGCCCTGGCCCCTGCCCCTGCCATGCCCCCTCCCCCCTCTGTGCCCAGCCTGGCTGCACTGGCCCTGGGTCCCCTCTCTCCCACACACACACAGGGAGGTGGCAGACAGTGCAAAACTTAATTGAGCAGCCCGTGTCCCCACAGCTAGGTGTGCACAGGCCTCTCACAAGCCAAGGAACATGTTGATGCTAGTGGTAACGCTCTCCTTGGCTGCAGGGGACAGCAATGTGTACAGCAGACACAGGTAGACCTCCAGGTGGTAGCAGAGGTTGCAGGGCAGGGCGGGCTTACCCGATGCATTGTCAAAGCAGTCCTGTACCAGGTATGCAGGTGTGCCCAGGTCACCATGGCAATCAGCAGCAGCAAGGCATAGTGAGCCAGGCACCCCTCAGTCCATGAAAACAGCTCCTTGCATTGCAGCTGACACACTTTCAGAAGAGCAGAGAGGAACCCTGCAGGGAGGGTGGGGGCACCAGCAACTCTGCATCCCAGTTGTCTGGAAGCCCTGTGCTCCCTGAGATGCTACGGGCTTGGTGGCAGCACAGAAGGCAGGCTGGCCTGCAGGAGGAGAAGTGGGGGAGTGGATCTGGAGCCATGGCAGCAGGTGCTGCCAGTAGCCAGGCCTGTCCCAGCCTGTGAACAGGGTGGGGAATGCAGGCTGCCTGCAGCCAGCACCTGGTGGCTACCTGGGCCCACCTGGACCTTCCTGGTCAATTTACCACGGTCTCTGGCACTCGTTCATGTACAATTCCCAATCTGAGGCTGTACATTGCATGGCCGGCTAGTACAGATCATCTTATGCCAGAAATACTGAAAACTCCTCACAAACAGCTTCTTTCTCTTGGCTCTCGAGGTCCTGAAGCTGCATGCAGGGGAGAGGCACCAGTTACCAGGCAGGATCGTGGCTCAGGGTTCCTGCTAGCCTCAGATGGGGCCATATGGATGTTATGGCTCAGGCAGCAGAGGACCCAAGACTGTACCCTCCTGCCTGGTCATAGTGTCTGAGTGTCTGAGGAGCACCTCATGGACTCATGGGCTTGGTGGGCAAAGGATGTCTCCCTACAGGCTGCTTGGTGGGCAGAGGATGTCACCTGGTAGAACAGTTGTGGGTGGAAGACATTGCCTGTGAGAAGGCATGGGATTGGCATGAGGAGGAGGGGGACCAGGTAGACTGAGAAATCCAGGAGAGGCTCCTGGCTCCAGAGGAGTGGCAGATTGAAGCCCTGGAGTGGCAGGCTCTCCTGGTGATCATGGAGGAGGACTGGTGGGTGCTGGACATTGTTCTGGCCCTGGTGATCACTTTCATGCCACCTGAGTTCAATGTCAAATCCTCAAAAAAACTCATTAAGTGTGGAAAGAATGCCAAATTATTAAATATAATATTTTTTATAACATCATACAATATTATTCCTTGCTCCAGAATCCAGTATTCTGTGGGTGCATCTACATGAGATGCATTACTGCACATTAGCCTAATTTACTATGCATTACAGGCATGTGTCTACCTTTATTATGTGCTGTTGTGTGCCAACCACAACTGCTGTTATAATTACCTACTGCCCCCCGAGCCCCCCCGATCCCTGCCGTGCCCAA
>NW_005841907.1:3671812-3682321 GCF_000455745.1 Alligator sinensis
CTGGGGCCCCACCTGCATAGTGTGGAGCAGAGTGACAGCCCCAGTGGCCCCAGCTCAGGCCCTGCTTCCCCCTGTTGTCCTGTGCTACCCAGGGGGGCTCTGCCAGGAGGCTCTAGAGCCCCCACAGCCCTTGCTCAGTAAGTAAAGACTTTTCCCCCCCTTTTAATTTTTTTTCTTTTCTTTTTTAAGTGCCAGTACCAGGGGTTGGGGGGGCAGCCATCAGGGTGCTGGGGTTGCAAGTAGGGGATGGGGCTTGGCAGAGCAGCCGTTGGAGGCTCTGGGAGATCAGGGAGGGCAGCCATTGGGGGGCTGCAGGAGCCAGCAGGAAATGGGGCCAGGTGGAGCAGCAATCGGGGGGCTGGGGTGGGGCATATGGGCCCTGCAGGGGGCAGTGATAGCACCTGTGGGGGCCATTTGGCCCCATGGTGGGGGCTGTAGCCCCTGTGGTCGGCAGCAAAACATATAGGTATTTAGAATTCATTTTATTATGATGATAGAGACACTGGTAGGCATCCAAATTGCTTTAACACTGTAGATATATCAGTAAAACAGGCCCAACTGATTGCTGTCTCTCTCTCTCTCTCACTCTCTCTCTATATATAGTGACCTTTTGTTTTAATCATGAAGGAACATGGATTTTGGAGTATTTTACAGAGTGACTTTGGGATTTTTTTATCAGGGATTTTTCATTTTTTCAATAGGGAACACCAGAATTCCTGCTAGGGAGGCCAGTGGCAGGACCCTGCCTGCTCAGAGCTGCCATCTCGGATCCAGCTGAAGCTGGCTGACCTTCTGGCCAAATGGGGCCAGGAGGACATAATTTGACAGTTCAAAGCAGGCCATCACACCCAGAACATCTTCCGGGCAATAGCTGCCCAGATAGTTGGGCAGGGGGCACACATGGCAGTAGTGCCGCATGAAGGCCAACTCTGCAGCCACAGCCCACTGACAGCTGGCCCAGAGGGCACTGCAGGTACGCCGCAGGTCACAGCCAGGCAGCAGCCTCCACTGCCAGACTGCTGCAGTGGGTAAAAGGTGCAGGGAACTCTCAGGGCTGCTTCAGCAGTTCAGCTGGCAAAAAGGGGTAGTGTCCTCAGGTACCAATTGGCTGGGTCCCAGAAGCTCCTGACTATTTGTATCACCCAATTATCAAGGGCCCTGAGGCCCACATGGCTAACTAATAGCTCCTATTGTATGGGGCCAATGGATGGATGAATGACACAACTAAATACTTGGGACAACTAATGAAAAAAACAGGATAGGAATGTCATGTGGGTCAAAGGGTCAAAACAAGAAAATAAGTGCTCCTGAGGGGGACCAAGCAGAGCCCCCTGGGATGCACACACTGGTCCTCAAAGGCATCCAAGGAGCTGGTGGATGCTGCCCACTGGTGCTCCACTCAGAGACATCACAGGCACCTTCCTGGCCAGAGCCTCCTTCCTGGTCAAATACATGGCCCACTTGGCCACAGCCAGGAGGAGGTTGACCAGGAGGTCCCGGGACTTGGTGTGGCCATGGATTGGGTGACCAAAAATGAAAAGATGGGGGGTGAAATTCAATCAGAACCTCAAGAGGAGGCTCTGGAGGTGAAGGTGGAGGGGCTGCAGACTGGTGCACTTGAGGGTCATGTGCACCAGGTTCTTCCTCTGCCTGCAGAAGAGGCAAGAGACTGGGGTGTCCATGAGGCTCACCACACACACACCTGTGGTGATGGCTCCATGGAGAAGCTGCCAGCTGAGGTCCCCAGTGGCTCATGGAATGTGGGTGGAGTACAGACTCAGCCACTGTGGTACCCCAGCCATGCCATCACTGAGCAGGTCCTGCCATTTGGCGGTGGGATGCCAGGGTGACATGATGGACAGTGTGGCGCACAAGCATGTAGAGGTGGCAGCGATGGATGGTAGAAAAGCAGACTGGTCTGGTGTCCTCTAGCCAGCTTAAGTGGTGGAGTGGGGAGTGCCATGAAGCCAGGTGAGGTGCCAGCGCCATGACAAATTCTGGTGGGCTAGAGGGGGGGGTGGGGCAGGAACCATTGCTGCACAGGACTTGGTCAACAAAGGCAAGGGTGTCAGGAGGTAGGGCAGATTTCACCTCTGGGACCAGATGGCAGGTTGCATGTGTTGTGGGTAGACCTATGTGCCGGGCCAGCGCAGAAGGGTCCACCCACTCCTGCCTATCATAGTCCAGGAGGTCTCCAATACAGGTGACACCAGCCAGGATCAACCTCTGTTGCAACTGGGGTGCCTCTGCCATCAGTACCTCCAGCTGGGGGTTCCAGAGGAGGGGCTCAATGAGCAGGTTGGCACCCTGGGCAACTGTTGTGGGGGACCTGGAGGTGGAGACCAGCCTCCAGGCCCAGAGAAGGTCCTGGTAGAAATCTGGCAGGGCCTTCAGGGAAAACCCACAGGCTGAGGAGCTGCCAGTCATATTGGAGCCCCTAGAAGTGGCAGTGGAAAGCACACCCCAGGTGGCCACATGCCACGCAGCTGCCGACACCACATAGCAGTTGCTGCAGGGCCTGAAGGCAAAATGGCAAGACCTGGCTGTGCAGGCGAACCAGGCCCTGGCTCCCCTTCCACAAGGGGAGGCTCAGGATCTCTGCAGTGACCCAGTGCCATCCCAGCCTGAAAAACTCCAGCACCCATCTCTGGAGTCCCACCAGGACCTTGGGGGGCACAGGCAGGGTATGTAAGCTTTGCCAGAGCATGGACAGGACCATCTGGTTCAGCACCAGCATTCTCCCATGCAGGGAGAGACATCTCATGAGCCCTGCCCATGCCTGGAGCTGCTCCACCACCCTTGCCTCCAGCTGGTGCCAGTTCTCTGACAGAGAGGGATCTGTGGGAGACAGGTAGACCCCCAAGTAAAGCAGCAAGCCCACGCTCCAGCAGAACCCACAGAGCATGGGTGGGAGTGAGCCCACCTGCCACCCATCACCCACCGCCAGGCCAAAGCTCTTGACCCAGTTGGCCCAGGTAGAGGAGGCCACTGAGTACAATGCCTGACAGGCCTCCATCTGTGCCAGGTCACCTGAGTCCTGGACCATGAGGAGTAAATCATCAGCATACACTGACAGGACCAGCTGCGCTGCTGCCTCCTGGAGGATCAACCCCGCCACCCACTTCTGTAGGAGAGCGAGGAATTGCTCCAGAACCAAGGCGTACAGCTGGCCTGACAGTGGGCAGCCTTGATGCACCCCTCTCCTGAATGGGATGGGTTTCATCAGGGTCCAGTTGAGCTTCACCAAACATTCTGCAGAGGCATACAGCAACTGGAGAGCCCGCACGAAGTGAGGCCCAAAGCCAAAGGCCTGCAGCATGCCTGTGAGGTACCCATGATCCTCTCTGTCAAATGCCTTCTCCTGGTCCAGGGAGAGGAGGGCAAAAGACAGGCCCTCTCAGCGTGCTAGCTCCAGGAGGTCCCAAACTAGGTACAGGTTGTTGAAAATGGAATGTCCAGGCACTGTGTACGTGTGGTCAGGATGGATCACATCCATCAGCATGGACCACAGGCGCAGCAAGATGGCCGTCACTACCACCTTGTAGTCTGTGCAGAGGAGGGACATGGGACATCAGTTTCTTAGGTCACAGGGATCCCCCTTCTTCGGCAGGAGGGTCAGCACAGCCCTCCAACATGACAGGGGGAGTTTCCCACTTCCCTCAGATTCAGCTCAGACCATGGCAAGGTCCAGGTCAAGGATGTCCCAGAAAGCCCGGTAGAACCCCGAGGTCAGCCCATCAATGCCTGGCACCTTGTTGCCAGGCATAAGGCAGATGGCAGCTGAAAACTCAGCCGGAGTGAGAGGAGCTTCCAGCCAGTCCTGGTTAGCCACGCTGACTTGTGAAAGTCCCTCCCACAGGGTCCAACAGGCTTCAGCATTGGTGAGATCTAGGGAGAAGAGCTCTTCATAGAAGGCTTGTGCATGCTGGCGCATCTCACCTGGATCTGAGTGGGGTGCCATCACCTGCCAAAAGACCAGATGCCAGAGGAGTGGGCTCAGGCAAAGTGCAGTAAAGAGATATAAACCCAGTCTAACTGGGAGTGGCATGCCTGCTCCTCCCCCTCCCTCACATAAGTGAAGGCAGGGGGTTCAGTGGGGTGACAGGCACGCCAGATGTCCACTAGGGAGTAGTCCATCAGCATCTCCCCAAGGACACCCACGGCAGCCTGGTTCTACTTCTTGCCTGACTGGTCTCGTGCATTTAGGGTGATGCTAAAGTCCCCACCAAGGACCAGGCAATCTCAAGGGTTGAGGGTGCTGATATATGTGGCCACCTGGTGGAAGAAATGTGCCAACTCTGGGTCCTTTGCAGGGGTGTACAAGTTCAGAAGGTTCAGGACCAGCCTCCACACCTGGACCCAGAGGTGCAGCAGGCAGCCCGGCACCACCTCAACGTCCTGGAGAACCTCTGGCTGCAGGCCTGGGGAGAACAGGGTGGCCACCCCATATGAGGTGGTTGAGAGGTGACTAAAAAGGACCCTGCCCCCCCCCCCACTCCAGCTGCCAATTTGCTTCATCGGCTAAGGGCCCCCGCCAAGCTCCTGCAAGTATACCATGGGGTACCCTCCCTCCTGAAGGAAGGAGAGCACCCAGCACCTCCAGAGACCTTTTCTGCAGCCATGGACATTGAGGGTCATGATTTTAAATGACCTCATGGCTGGGGGTGGGGGTGGAGTAGATGGTTAAGCAGGGGCCTCGCACATCTCAACACCCAGTGTGGAGCCCACCAGTTTGCGTAACACCTTCACATATGTATAGAGGGCATCTATTAAAATGTGGGGCCCGCCTATAGATCCAAGCATTGCAGCTTTTGGGTCCCTTGCCTTCCCCTGCTAGCGCCCTTGCAGTGGTAAGGACGCTGTCAAGATCTCCCCAGCAGTCCAAGGATAGCTGTACCTTGCTGGCAGACTGGTGGGTGTAGTCATGGTCAAGAAATGCAAATAGCTCATCCCTGGAGACCAGTGGGACTGAAAGGAGCCTGCCAATTCTTGGGCATCCTCCTCCTGGTCCTGGAGTTCAGAGGGCTCCTTCGGCACCATCTGTACCCCCCCCAGTCCGCTAAGACCCAGGACTCTGGTTGGGATTGGGAGAGCTCTGCAGCCCCCTGGGACAAAGATGGGGGTAAGGGTGGGGGTGGGGCTCCTTTACAAAATGGTGTAGATCTGGAGCCCTGGGGGGTCTGTGCAGGGTCCCCAGTGAGATCAGCCCATTGATTAGGGGACCCCACTGTGACCCACTCTGGTGCGGGACTATGGGGCAGGCTGGAGGTGACATTTTCCTGGGAGGGGAAGGGAAGAGACCCACCAGGCACCAGGGTGGCTCTGGAGTCTGCTTCAGGGTCCTGGCAAAGGGGATCTCCTCCTCAGGACTCACCGGGGCCCCAGGGCCTCTTTATCCCCTAGATCAGCCCTTGGTCCCTAATGATGGGAAAGGGGGTTTGGAAACCCCTCTGGGGGTGGGGGGGGGGCTAGCCAGGGGTGACCCCCTGGCCCTGTTGGCCCCCTACTGGAGTCCCACCTGCCCCTCCAGCGGGGGGTGGAGGAGGTTGCAGTCTTCTTCACCCCCGGAGGAAGTTGGTTGGACTCTGCCTCCAGGGTGGAGACTGCAGGGGCATGCATCCCCTTAAGGACTTGGCTGGGATCCACCCCCATAGTGGGGGCTGCAAGAAGATCTGTGGGAGCATCTGCCCCCCCCCCACCCGAATGTTCCTGTCCTGCCATTGTTTAATGTGAGGGCAGGGAAGACAACAAAGAAAAACAAAATATCCTGCAGGGCTGGTGAATCTAGTAGGGGCAGGCTGGGGTTGTGAGGCAGAAGGGGGATAGGGAAGAAGGGGGCTGAAGCTCACTCAGCCACAGCTCCACAGGAAAAAAACCAGGAGGCCTATGCTTTGAAAATGGGGGAAGGGAGAACACACACACAGGGGCTGGGGAGACTCAAGCTGGCTTACTCAGTCACACAAGAAACACCAGGTCAGGGGGAGTGGACCACAGGACTTACCACACAAGGGAAAAAAAACAACCAAAAAACACACACAGGGAAGGCTGCTGAGGCAGGTGTAAAAGCTAGCTGGAGCAGTGGAAGGACTTTGTTTGTGGAAGATCTATCCAGAAGCCCCTGAGGCCTCCAGCTAGTTGCTCAGCAGCAGAGCAGTAGGCAGGAAGACAAATCAGGATCAGATGCAGTGAGGTAGCTGTGTGGGAGGGTAGGAGCACTCAGTCCATTAGGAAGTAAACCAGTGCAGGTGTGGTGTCAGGTGGTGCAGCAGGGAATCTCCTTCCCTCCTGAGAGGGGGCAGCAGTAGAAACAATGGCAGCAGTGGCGGCAGCAACAGCAATGATGGTAGGAGCCGTCCAGTTCAGCCACTCAGGGTGTGCTTCTGGTGAAAGTGAAGGTGAAGCTGAAGGTGGCCTGCCAAGGCAGGCAAAGTTCCTTTAGGCTCCAGCAGTGATGGTGGGGGAGGGGCCCACAGGCAGCACAGGATCCTTCCCCAGGCTGTCCCCCAACCACAGCTTGGCGGTGGGCTGGGCAGCAGGCCGGAACAGGGGTGCAGAAGCTGGGGTGTGGTACTGTGGTGCGGTGCAGTGCAATGAACCCCTCCCTGAGGGGGGGCAGCAACAGTAGCAGTACCAGCAGCCCAAGGCAGGAAGGGGTGCGGCCAACTTACTCCAAAAGCTCTGAGACCAAGCCAGCAGCTAATACAGCTAGGGGCAGGAAAGGGCCTGGCCATCTTCCCTCCAGAAGCTCTGAGACCAAGCTTACTGCAACCAGCCACAGCAACAGCAGCAGCAGCAGCAGCCTGGGACAGGAAGGGGCGTGGCCAACTTCCTCCCAGAGGCTCCTCCCCTAGAAGCTCCTGAGAGCGAGTAGCCCTGAGCTACTTGACAGGGAAGCTTTTTATAATAGTGGGGCCAGGACAGGGTAGCTTTTTATACTGGTGAGGACAGCACAGGTTCTGGCCCTGGGCTTTACCTCCCCCTGGCTACAGATCCAGGAGGAGCCAGGCAGGGTTATTTTGCTCCAAGTGGCACAATTTGCCCCACACCAAAGTGCATGCCTGGGCACGTGCACTGAGGCAAAAAGCCTCAGCTCAAATTTGCACCACTTCAATTTGAGCTGTTGCAAGCACACATGTTTGCATGTGTGGACACGCCCATTTAGGTCAAGTCCTTGCATGCCCAGTGGATGGCTGTGATCAAGCACAATCATCAGTCTGGTTATGCCCACAAGTCCATGGCGTTTATGTGGGAGCTGACCTGCATTTTTGCTACCCTAGGACCCAGGCCACACCCCTGTGGGTGTCACCATGAAGGTTGGCCTGCCCGAGCTCCCACCCCACCCTGACCTCTCATGTGACACGAGGGGACCTCGGGCCTTCAGCACCCTGCCTCACCCTCCTCCCTGGCTGCTGCATCCACTGGTAACTCAGGGAGCCCTGACCAGTAGCTGTCTCTCCCACAGCACAGTCCCAGACCCCACCACAAGGATCAGCCAGCAATGTCACTGCTGGTGGACAGGAACACCAGCACTTCCCTGAGGGTGGCCCTGGCTGGGCACCGGTTCACCATGCACCATAGGCTGTGGACACTGGGCACAGCCACTTGCCCTCACTGACAGGGAGGCACACACTGAGCTACCAGCCTTGCCAGCCCTGGACATGAAGGAAGTCCTGTGCTGTGGAGGGCCCTCCCAGTCCATGCCCAACTCCCCACTCCCTGCTCCCACTCCCTGCCTGGCCCACCCATGCTCCCCTGGCCCTTTCTTCCCTCCCTTATGGCACACAGAGAAGTGGGGCACAGTTCAAAACTTTATTGAGCAGCCTATGTTCCCACAGCTGAACAAGGACTGGCCTCTCACACTCCAAGGAAGGTGTCAATGTTAGCAGTAATGTCCTCCTTGGCAGCAGGGGGCGGGGACATGTAGTGCTGCCACACGTAGCCTTCCAGGCAGAGGCAAAGGTTGCACGGCCCTCAGGCTTGCTCCCCATGCTATTGTAGCTCAGGATCCCAAACCAGGAGCACAAGTCTGCCTGAAGCACCAGGAGGATCAGTAGCAGCAGTGTGTAGTGGCTTGGGCACCCCTCAGCCTGGACAAACAGCTCATCAGGCACTGCCACAGCAGGGACATGCTTGGGGCAAAGCAGTGGTGTGTGGGGGCTGGAGCCTGGAGCTCCCCCCAGTAGCCACAGGGGCACATGACAGGGCTGGAGGGACTTGGCACTAGATTTGGCACTAGATTTAGTGCCAAGTCCCTGCACATGTAGATACCTGCCAAAAATTGCTTACTGTGCATTAGCTTAATCTGCAGTAAATTTAATCATGACTAATTGCACATGTAGATGTGCCCAGTGCTCGTTATTATTTCTCAAGAAAATGTGGCACAAGTAGAAAGGGCTCATATAGGTAAGAAGAATGATGAGGGACATAGGAACATTTCTCACTGTTAAAATAGCCAAAAGACATGGGCTGTTTTGTTTAGAGGGGGGAAGAATACATGGGGAGATGGTGCAGGTTACAAAAAGAGTAGAGATGGCAAATTGGGTGATGCTATTCACATTTTTGCCTCATGAAAGGAGGAGACATTTTTAAAAATATAGATTATTGTATTATCAAATATTGCCCCATTTTTTCCTTTTCCACTTTTCTACCCTCTGCCTGTAACCACCCACTAGCTCTTGTCTTGTGTGTAAGTTGGACCTTGTCTGGCATAGGACTGTTCTTTTATTTTGTGTTTATACAGTGCTTAACACAATGGAGTCCTGCTTTATAACTGGATCTGCTAAGTGCACCTGTGCACTCAATAATAATAATAATAATAAAAATAAAATGAAAAAATATCAGATCTTTATGAAACGTATAGGCAATTAGTAGTCATCTATTTTTATTTAGGGTTTCTAATAAGATATGATATTTTCATACAGAAATCTGTGTCACCCAAATTGAAACAAATTTACAAAAAATTCCATCAATTATTTTTGTTGTTGACTAGCACAATAGGTTAGCCCATGCTTTTGTTTTAGTAAAAAAGTTATTTCAAAATCTTACATTTTGAAAAGCTTACATTTTGCAAACCACTGGAATTTCAAAATATTTGGGCTAGGTACAGACATTCAAAAAGCCCAGGTTGGAATCGATCAGACCTATGTGGGTTTCTTTAAGCTGTGTAGGTTGGATCAGGAGCAAACAAAAGAAATGTTCACCTTCAGGGTGGGGGGGAGGAGGGTGGTCACCATGGCACCCCCCCCAGCCCCCACCGCCACTGCCAGGCTGCTGGGTTTGCTATGGTGACCAGCTCTAGGCCTCTCCTGTCAACCAGTCAGGCTAGCCTGGGCACTCCTTAGAAGGAAGGATCAGGTCCCTTAGCTGCTGCTGAGCTCTGAGGGGCCCAATCTGTCCTTCTAGGGGGCGTCCCTGTCTGTGGTGCCAAGCGCATGTCTCCCAGGCTGATGGGTATGTCTTGCCAAAGCTCAGCACTAGTGGCAGCCAGCAGGATGTGCCCAGCAGCATGGGCAGGGGTGCACTGTAGAAAGAACAAACAATGTATGGATAATGAAGCTATGCAAATATATAATTTGTATAGGGTTTAGAGGATAAGCCAGTCACTGGCAAAATGAAGAAGGAACTTCACCTGTTTCTATAATGTTACATTCTGGTTTCTTTGCACTTTCTTTTTTTGCACTTGCAACTGGTTCTGGACAGAAACTGGACGTTCTTTATTTCCTTCCTTCATGACAACTAAGTTATGATGCTTGCAACTGAAAAAAAAAAAGTTGTTAAATCACAACAGAGGGAAGGGTAATAGTGCTTAATCAGGTCACCGTTATTGATTAACACCTCAAAGCAATCATCAGGTGTATCTGGTGGTAGATAAGAAAACAATGAGATAGCAGAAAGAGAAACAATAACCAAGGAAATGGTGACCAACTACTATAGATATGAAAGATTGCCATCTACAGACAAAATGTTATTAGCTGTGTATATATATGTGTTTCTTTGAAAGGAAACCTTATCAGGAATTGGAGTGGAGAATTTTGCTTATAACAGCATTCATCTCTGAGGAAAGAATTAGTTTCCTACTTCAGGCAATGAGAGCCTAATGAGATTTATAAAGGAGGTTGGTTCCAGCTTCTACTTTAGGTTAATGTAAAAAATCCAGTTGCTAGTTTTCCAGAATGTCACACCAGCCTACAGTATGGGGAGGAAAATATGGGAAAACAATGTAACTTTGACTGTATTCAAATCATAGGCATTTCAAATGAATATTCACGTTCAAATGAAAATACACGAGCAAGATAAACAAATATGACATGAAATGATTTGCAAATATTAATAGTGCTTGCTTAATTTGGATAGTTATTTTTTATTTCATTCTTTGTCTTTATTTTCACTTCACATGCTTTTATACATATTTAAAATACATTATAAAAAGCAGCTGTTTAGAGGGCTTATTTATTTCACTAATCTTAACGTTCTGATATACCAGGTGCTTAAAAGAGATAGAATGTATTC
>NW_005841907.1:3682331-3690719 GCF_000455745.1 Alligator sinensis
CTGAGACCATAAAAAAAAAAAATCTCAATTTTCAAGATCTCTCTGAACTTGGGGCTCCTTAGCAGTATCATTTGAATGGGTATTTTGAAAATGTGTTCTTGTCAAAGGGCAACATTTAAATGACCATGGCTGTGAGAAAAATCTCTTCAAATATCTCACTTCAATCTCATCTTTGTGAAAGATTGCTTTTTAAAAATTATTTATTCCACATAATTTTAATTAAAGCAACAATCAGTAACTGCTAACCTTGTCATTAAATTCATGTTATCCTTTCTTATCACTGGCATGCTAAATTGCAATTTCATTTTGAAAAGTGACTGTAAAAATGACATTATGGTTTCAAAAGCTTACTGTAACTCAGGGACCTTCCAATGAAATATACTAAGTTTATAAGTAAGACGATTTTTTTCCCCTCTAGCTACCAGACTCACAAAGCTCAGCCCAAGAGCTGAAAGTCAGTCTGTATTAAGTTGTACTGTACTCTTTGTGCTTAAACACAGGAAAAGAAATCTGTTCAGTTAAAAGGCGCTATTTTAACCTAGTCATTTTCCAATGTAGAATCTCTCTCGAAAGGTTTTTTCAACACACTTTTGAACATCCAATTGACAGTTACACAAGTGCAATTTCATAATTGGAAATCATTTTCTCACACTGCTTAGTTGCTGCAATATTTTGCTAATTGATTACATTTGTTAAAATGTCTGTAATGAAGAATACTATATTTCCATCCAAAAAACTGGATTCATTAGCATGTTGTTAAACACTGTGCTTCTGAAGGGTGGAAAAGAAGCTGCAAGAACAAAGTACTTTCCCAGTTCTTTGCTTCATTAAACAGTCTGAAGGGCTTCTCCAAAGGGCACAGCCTTGAATGGTTAGGTTATCTCAGCTAAAACCTCAGCATTGAAGAACCTACTTCAGTGGGAGAGAACCCTCCATGTCTGTGTGTGAATGATAAAAAAGAACAAAAGCTTCAGTTCATTCAAATAAGAGACATTCATTGAACCAAGACTCTGTATGGAAGCAGAGTTTAGGATGCTTGAAGCACAACAGAACTATGAGGAAATAATTTACTGTAGTGTTACAAACTTGGAGAGTAAAATCTCTCCCACATGAGGAAGGCTTGCTTTGAAACCAGATGAATCAAGTTAATTAGTAGTAGATATATCACAACTCATGAAGTGGGCCTATAGGATTTAACAGTATGAGTCTAATATCTATAAACATGCAAAATATATTTTATCATGGTCTCTATTACAGTACTTTTTACTGATATGAAATAGTGATGTGATCAAAAGTCAGTATAATAACCTCTTAAAGCAAGTCCCTATAGGAAAATATTTTATATTAATAAAGTTTATTTTGAAGGGTTTTTTCCCAAAATGATACTGTGCTCTCTGTAAGTAGAATAAGCAAGATAAGGAGAAAACTACTCCATCAGTCTCTACAAACGGAATGCTTGACAAGTTCATCAGCAAGGTAATATGGCTCATAAAGCCTTTTGATCTCTTATCATCTCTGAAGGCTAGTGAACAACAAATATTGATAGGTTTTAATAGCAGTTATGGCTGCTAGGAATGCTATTGGCATTACCCTTGTTTGAATCAGGTCTATAAAAGATGTAACACTAAGGACATTGTTATGGAAGAGCCTTAATTCTAGTTAATTTATTATGTTTATCTGTTTTTTATCTGTTTATCTGGTTTTGATAGGTATGTGCACCTCTGATAAGATGGAAATATGTTACCCAGTTCTATCTGGAGTGGATCATTGTGAATAAAGCTGACTAAAGAGAACAACATTTTACAAATATTAAAATGCTTTACTTTATCCTATTCTGTTTTAGAATAAATTAGGGCATAACTACAGATGCACCCTATGCATTACTACTTTCCATGTAACAACAGCATCAGCAATTTGATCTTGTAGCACACTTTTTTGGCAAGACCAATTGAGCAAGACACCTGCAAGTTAGGCTTAATACCTAACTCTTAGACAGCTGTCCCCCAGAGTGAAGCAGATAGGTTCCTCAGATAACATATGGAGAAAATATATCCTTCCATTATCTCTGGAGGATAATCCAAAAAAAACCTGCACTCTGAGTAGGCCATCACTTAGTGTTAGTCATTAGGCAATACATAGCGCAGAAGAACATATAAACTCCCACCCATTTACAAAATGTTGTCACCTGAGGCAAAGTTGCAAAGTATTGTCTACATCCACTTGGAATCCAGGGCCTGACTGTAGGCACCAACAGGTATGCTTTGAAAGAACTGATCAGGGCTCATTCTTTTTAAAACATGGTAACTGGGGGATTGCCTTACAGCAATTCCTCAGAAAGGGAAAGATATGGGCTCTTGTATCTCCTTGGCCAGATTTAAATCCACATTTTGCACTTCCCAGGATACTGTCCTAAAAACTATGCTATGGGGCATGGTGAATGGGGCACACCTTGCCCCCTTGGTGGAGCTGTGCTGCTGTATCAGAAGACCAAACAAGAAGGGTCATGACTGTAGCTTGGCGGTTAGGGCATTCATCTGGAGAGGGAGGTAGTTCTGGCCTCCAGTACCCACTTCCTGGGCTGATTATTCAGTTTACATTAAGCAGCCATTTGATAAAAACAGAAATCTTGAGAACAGACATTCAAATCTAGGATGACTCCTAATTGAGAGTCATGGCCAGCAGACCAGAGAGTCATGCTGCTTTTGCTTGCTCTCCTTCTGACCCAATGGATTTTGCATTCTTTCCTTCAAAAAGGCACTTATTAAACAGGAAGGCAGAGTGTCGCCCTACCTAGAATAGCTTATTCATTGGATTCTGTCTTGGAAAGTGGAAGATGTAGGTGCAAATTACCTTGAGCTCAGGAGAGTTCAAAATCTAGGTCTTTCCCTGCCTGGGCATATATTCTACTCATTAAGCTATTCTACAAATGACAGGCAGTGACACCATTACTACTAGCCATATTTTGGAATGAAGATGGTGATGGCTGTTAGCTTTTATGTTCTGCTTAATATATCAGGTGATTGTTATGCATGCATTGAATATACATACAATATTTGGTCTCTCAGGGCACATCCAGACGAGTGCACGTGTGTGGTATGCAGTGCCGCAGCTTGTGGTGCTGCAAATCACACATGCTACACATGTAGGCTTAATTCAATCTAGAAATATTCCTCCCATAAGAAGTCATAATTCTGCTACAATATGACTGCACTTAGGTCATGTTTTACTGCTTGAATGCATGGATGCTTGCATTTTAAGTGTAATGCCTGATGGGGCACTCATACTCCATATAAAAGGACATCAAACCATTTTGTTGTTAATGAAGCCAGGAGCATTCCAAAATATTGTTATGACTAATTCAATCTGTTTTGTTTTTTTTTAAAGATAATCTATTTTTGAATTATTTACATTTAAAACCCCTGACTTAGTGACTGGTGCCTTCTGGGTCTGGGGGAGCACCTGGGGTCCCCCTGCTGTTGATTGCCAAGCCAGGGGAGTGTCAGGGGGGACCCCCACGTGCTCAGGGGTGGACCCAGAAGTGGACCGGAAGTATTTCCGGTCCACTTCTGGGTCCACCACCAAGCACATGGCCTCCTCCCCCGCACACTCCTGTAGGACACTCAAACCACTCCACCATCTCAGCATTCATGAACCATGCCTAGTACCTCGAGGTATGTAGAAAAAACATTTAAAGCTGTGTCTATGGCCGAAATGCTGATTCTCTGAATCATTATCGAATCTTCAGATTCAGCTGAATGGAATCGGGACAGTGATCTGAATCAATGAATTGAATCACTGTCCCCTGATTTGGGCCTAATCTAAATCTAATATGGCTTGTTTCACACACCCCTAATTTATACCATCTACTCTTAGGAAGCGTTAACTCTCCTTTAAGTGACTGAAACAGCGGGGAGTTAAATAATTTGAAAGTTGTTCATAAGTGATTATCATGAAAATTAGGACTTGACCCTACAAACCTGGAACATGAATAACTCTCAATGAAGTATTATCTTCATTTGGACTGCCAAGCTGGGTCATAGTTAATAAATATTGGTGCAAAGTCATCTTTTGTGACAAACCATTGGCTTTAATGTAGTTGTGATTATTTGCATTAGAGCTGCATGTGTCTTGTCATATTCTAATTTTAAATAAAAGTTCACGCTCATATTAGCATAAAAATGCATAGCATTAGGAAAGCATAGACTATTTTGTTAATGTTCTCTAAGATTAAGATGAAAAGCCTGACAACTGCAGTGGGCTTGCACTCTGACCTCTCTAAACTGTCTACTCTGACTGATTACCAGGGATCCTGGCTTTCTCTGACCAAAAAAAAAATCCTCAATTTTTCCATGATCAAAATGAAACACCACTAATATATAAACATACAAAGCTAGGATCCCTGCTGATTACTGGGGTTGGATATATGCTGGGTGGCAGCAAGTGGGTAAGTTTTAATGTTAAGTGTTGGTCCCAGACTCAGCAGTATGGACATGCCCTAATATTAACTGAGTCAGGTCCAAAAAGTCTTGTTCCAGCAAAATACTTGTTGTCAGAGAAAGAAGTGAAGGACCATTAATATATTATACTATTTTGCTAGCTAGAACCAAGGACTGTATCAAATAATCTATCAAAAAAAACAAACCATATTTTTGTCTTATAAGTGGCAGATTCAGAGTTGGTATAAATTGGCATTAATACTTTTAAATCAATAGAGTTATGGTGGTTCCAGCAACCATAACTTCCCACCCTACCCCAAATAGCTCCTTTACTGTTTTGTTAGCATAATGAATTGTCTCTAGGTACTCTCTCTCTTTCTTTGGCCATACACACTCTAAAAAGGGAAAAGGACTTATGTAGATCAGACTATAATCATGTAAACAGAAAGATACAAATAATGTAAACACATGTATTTGTTTAACAAAATGACACTATCTTGGTCAAAAATTGATTGGGCAGTTATAAGAATTCAAGCAAAGGGTTTGATTGAAAACATTTTGTTCACAGAATGAACTATGGTGTTTGACAAATTCTGCCTATGATATATGATGTTTAGATTCATCACTGAACATTTCATCCAGCCCCAAAACATGATTTATACTATGCTCTTCATCACCATTTGTTAGAATAATGCTTACCATATCTCTTAGGTCTTTCACCTTCTGAATGATCTTTCACAGGTGAGCAAAATGACTAATATAACTTACTGTGTCTAGAAAATAATACTGTAATAAATTACAGACCTTACAGCATGTTCTGTGAGCGAAAGATAAGGTTACAGATGGGCAGGTTTTGAAATGTGCAACCAAAGGGAGTGGCTTTATCATGAAAAGGATAATCACTCGTTTTCCACTCACGTTGTTCTGATCTGACCCAAGTCAGACACAACCTGAAGCTATTTTCACTGGAAGGTTGTTGGACAGCCTTTGTGAATTAACCTGGTATTTGCAGTCAACATCCTCATGAAAAGGAATGTTTGCTGGCTACCTTTTTTGGATACCATTTGCCCCTAAGGATTAAAGGCAATTTAAAGAGGAGGAATTTGACCCATTATTTAAAGATGACTTTCAGGCTTTTGCCAAGTACTGGGCAAAATTGACTGCTGATATATATATTGGTAATGCTAATTGAATTTCACCTATTTTCGGTAGTAGAAAATCTGGCTCACTCTGGTATCAGCTCTCAGTCCTAATGCCAAGATCCTCTCTCCTTCCTATAAATACATATTTGTATAAATTAAAGACCAGTGAAGTTACAGTGATAATCCTACAGCATTGATAGACTCTCTTCCTGTTACAACCATGTTTATAACAGCATGAATGATCTCTAGTGGAATGGGACACTGATTGCTGATTGGAAACCACAGATAGTGCTCCCATTATGAACAATATTAATAATAATAATTAATGTTTATGGTGACAATAATGGAAGCAGGAGAGAGCATTTACGGACATAAGGAAAGGGAACAATAACTTCCATAAACTTTGCCTTTATACGGTATCCTCTATTAACACATAGGTTATACATTACATTTGTACATGTGGTATTTATTACAAAGAGTTCAGCACTGGAGTATTGTAGTATAGTTCTTAAAGAAGATGTGTTTTTACTTGTTTGCTAGCTGTTCACTAGCCAGATCTGAGGTGAGTAGATGAGGAAAGATGGTAGTTATTAAGAACACCTAATAATATGCTATATTTAACATTTTACCCTGGAGATCTAGACTTCTCTCTAGCTCATAGAATTTCTTTATACTGAGACCCACTCTGACTGATGATACACTAGGATGGTCAGGGAATCACTTGAAAGATGGGTGGAATATAAAGGATCCTAAACTATAAGTAACTTTCCTGCATAGCAATAGATCCCAAGGCATTTCACAAACATAAACTGTTAGACTATCACTGTAGCATTTTAATTGTGTTGGTCTCTCACAGGACACACTTCAATACTACATTGAAGTGTACTAATGTACTGGGTGGCAGATGTTTGTAATAATTAGTTGATTTCTACAGTTAATCCTTTAGCATGCGCAACAGGTGGCACAACCAGCACTGAAAGTCAATAGCTCATAGGCAACACTTCACACACACTGCTCTTTAATGTGATTGTCCCTCAGACCTGTGACTGGCTGTTCAAAGCGAATGCCAAAAACAGAAAAATGGGTGACATTCACTGAAATCCATTCTAAACATACAACAAGGAGTAAAAGAAACAAAAAAATGTTACCTGAAACTTTTCCTTGAATTAGCTTTCACTAGCCATATTTTCATCTTGGTTTTCAATCACCAGTAGTCTGGCCCCACTACTTAAAGGCTGATTTCAAGAAAAGGTAGTTTGGTTTTTTAATTCTGTTTATAAAAAATTACAGAATATGTCATATGCTTTCTTAAATTTAAGGTTGGGTTCACAGCTAAATAATCCAAATAGAATATTAAATCCAGTCTGTCCATCACAATATAATGAAGTAGGGCCACAAAACAAGTGTTTTTCTTCATTAACAGTTTAATGTGTCATCATGGTCTGATAAGGAACTTACACAATATCTAGTTTGAACAACAATAGTGACCCTATGTACAGCCCTGTGCATTAATAAATTAATCAAACAGGTTTTTTTTTTAAAGAGAGAGGTTTTTTAAAATGGAACCATGCCATGATTCAGGAATCATGGGCTGTGTTTGGAAAAATCCTTATGACTCTTACATTAATGTTAACTATAGGATCTGCAGGTCCTGTCAGTCCTGAGAATGATGAACATGAACAACTCAGATTGGGAACAGTAATCTGCTTCATTTGTACATTGCCATGCCCATCACACTAAAGGATCCTCCCAGATACTTTTGCTTTTAGGACATAAATATTACCAAACTCATGAAAGGAAAATGAATTTATCTGGATTCCCAGTTTGGAATGACAAGAAAAGACCCACATTATCCACTAGCTTTCATTCCAGTAAGTACCTTTCTATTCTTGTATCTGTATAATTATGGAAGGCTCTTAAATGGTTAGAATGTAAAGCTGAAATGACTTCTTCAGTTTCTCTCCATTTGCAAGAAGATTCACAAGGGAATGGAAACAGATTAAAATATAACGAGTATACATCCGACAAAGTCCGGAGGACTGGAAAAGGGCCAATGTGGTCCCCATCTTCAAGAAGGGGGGGAAGGAGAACCCGGGCAACTATAGGCCAGTCAGTCTCACCTCCATCCTTGGCAAAATCTTTGAAAAAATTATCAAGGCTCACATTTGTGAGAGCCCAGCAGGACAAATTATGCTGAGGTGAAACCAGCATGGGTTCGTAGCAGGCAGATCGTGCCTGACTAATCTAGTCTCTTTTTATGACCAGGTTACAAAACTCCTAGACACAGGAGGAGGGGTGGATGTCATATACTCAGACTTCAGGAAGGCCTTCAATACGGTATCCCACCCCATACTGGTGAACAAGTTAACAGGATGTGACTTGGATGACTACACAGTCCGGTGGGTGGTGAATTGGCTAGAGGGTCGCACCCAGAGAGTCGTGGTGGATGGGTCGGTTTCGACCTGGAAGGGTATGGGCAGTGGGGTCCCGCAGGGCTCGGTCCTTGGACCGATACTCTTTAATGTCTTCATCAGTGACTTGGACAAGGGAGTGAAATGTACTCTGTCCAAGTTTGCAGATGACACAAAGCTATGGGGAGAAGTGGACACGCCGGAGGGCAGAGAACAGCTGCAAGCAGACCTGGACAGGTTGGACAAGTGGGCAGAAAACAACAGAATGCAGTTCAACAAGGAGAAATGCAAAATGCTGCACCTAGGGAGGAAAAATGTCCAGCACACCTACAGCCTAGGGAATGACCTGCTGGGTGGCACGGAAGTGGAAAGGGATCTTGGAGTCCTAGTGGACTCCAA
>NW_005841907.1:3691224-3695904 GCF_000455745.1 Alligator sinensis
GGACTCGATGATCTATTGAGGTCCCTTCCGACCCTAACATCTATGAATCTATGAAACTTCCTGAAGGGTGGTACTTTGAACAACAGTGGAGAGGCACTGACAGGGCTCACCAGAAAGACCCATACTACTAATTTGTGGGCATGTCTACACATGCAATTAATTCAAAGTAGGCTTACTGTGCAGTAAAAATACTGTGCTGTAAGCATAGTGGGGTGTAGATCTACACATGCTCCCTTTGGGACCAGATTTGCTTCCAGTGGGAGCAACCAAAAAAGAGCTGCTCCCACCTGCTTTGCCTCCCTGCAGCAGCCAGGGGGAGCTCCAGGCTCCCCCTGGGCTCTAGCCCAGAGTCTGGCAGGGAGCATGGGGCCAGGAGACAGCTGTCCCCTGGCTCCATACACATCAGGAGTGGTCCTGATGTTCATACATGGTGGGGGAGCTTTGCCCCTCCCCTGCAGCTGATCAGGACACAGGGCTGGGAAAGAGCTGCAGGGGAAGGGCAGATATCAGCCCCCTGTCCCAATCCACTAGCGGGGCAGCTAGCAGTAAGCCCCTGGCTGGGCAGGGAATCCCCGCTCAGCTGGGGACAGCTGGGAGCTGTACCACTGGCCAAATGGGGCAGAGGGCTGAGACCTGCCCCTCCCCCACAGCTCTTTCCAAGCCCCATGCCTCAATCATCTGATCAGGGCATGGGCTGGGAAAGAGCTGTGAGACTGGGATGTGGCCCATGCCAGGACAGTTCCTACCCGGCCCCAGACTGCATGGGGAAGTCTGCAAGTGCAGCCTGGAGCTGGCTGGAACCTGCCCTGAAATGGGACAGTTCCCAGCCAGCTCTGGACTGCACATGCAAATTTCTGTATGCACCCCAGGGCTGGCCAGGAACTGTTCCGGTCTGGGACAGGTCCCAGCCAGCTTCAGGTTGGGTGGGGAACTCTCCCCCTGCAAGGAGCTCCTGGCCCCAGCTCCATGATCACAGTGAGGGATTGGAGATTGCTCCCTGTCCCTGGGAGCTGGCTGCTGCTGGAACAGGCTCCAAGCGTGAAGTCTGGCTGGGGATCTTGCTCCCTGCCCCCTGGAGCTGCTTGCTTCTGGAGTAAGGGAGACATTGTCCTAGCCAGGCACTATGCTTGCAGCCCACCTCAGCAGCATCCAGCTGCTGGGGGCAGGGAGTAATCTCCCACTCCCTGCTGCCCAGCTGACTTGAAGCAAATTTTCTTCCATTTGGTTGTCTACATGTGCGTTACTGTACAGTAACTGCAGAGTAGTCCAATTTACTGTGCAGTAAGCATCTGCACATGTAAACGGTGATGCTTACTGCACAGTAAATTGGTCTACTGCACAGTAAACCATCTTGTGTAGATGTGGCCTGTGTGACACAACTTATTCTAAAGGAACTAATCCCACCTTTTCTTGCCTTTCTAAATGGAGAAGAAACTCCGATAGTACTAATATAAGGGCTCCAAAGAAAGGGAGGGACTCCAAAGAGGGACTTTCAGAGAACTATAGCACAATTTATTCACACTTCATAACCTTAGTTGATTTTACTTTGCGAGCACTGCTTTGATATTTACTTCATTGGCATATCTTGCCATATAAATTATTTCATTGCAAATACTGGGAGAGGTGTGGATGTCTCAGGAAAGAGCTTATTTAAATGAGGGATTTAGGCAAATAAAGATTAAGTGATATGGCACCTAACTTTTAGTCTGCCTTGCTCTGCCTTTACCTAGGAAAAAGCTTTAACCACATAAAGCTTATCACATAAATATATCACTGCAAATTATTGTTACATTGTAAAAGAAAGCAGCCATAACTGCATTTTGCAGGAAAAATGATCTAAGTAGTGTATGTGTTAAGTGTACTTGGGGACTTAAGTAGAAGAATATCTAGTTTCAGAATTACAGTTGGACATGATGCCAGTATTCGGCATTGTAACAGGGAACTAGCCATGGCCCCTGTTATGGCCCTGAGTGTCCCACCAGACCTAGACACACAGGAGGACTTACTGGGGGATGCAGGGCTGATTGAGTGGAAGAAAGAGACATGCTGATGACATCCAGGGTGAACATGGTAGCCCACGTACCCGGCATGGGGTGAAGCAGGGATCCTAGAGCCAGCTCCTACTGGCCAGGAGTCCAGCTGGAAGGTAAACGTGGGTTGGCCAGAGGAAAGATTCCCCAGAGAGTGGGAGCACAAGTGGGATGGAGCTTGTGTGAGCCATGCTGAAGCATGGAGTTGCTCATAGGAACCAGACTTAAAGACCAGAGATGACATGATGTGGAGCAGGACTCCAAGGGCCTACAATCATCTATCAGAAAGGCAGCTCTTAAAGGCACAGTGAAAAGGAAACTCTACCTGGACCAGTAAGGTGAAAATTAACTGGGATTGATGGCCCCATATCCAGGACTACACTGAAAGATACAGGCCAGTGAGTAATGGGCACTGGTCATTTAGACTTAAATAAGAGGGACTCAAAGAATTAATGAAAGAAATGAATTATTTGTGGCTGGAGAGTCAACCAGTTGATTAGACAATTGGGCAATTTGATTAATGGGATGTGGCTGGACTTTTGAGCTGAGCATCCAGGGGTTGGATATAATACAAATGAACTGATGAACCTAAGGGAAGATGCTTCATAATTGATATGAGCCAGAGATGGGACATAGATTAATCGATAGCTCAAGTGAGTAATGATGATGTGAGCATCAAGTGGGTACCAAGGAGAGGTATAAGACTCAATTAATTGAAGTCAGAGTAAACTGGATAATTGCATAGAAGACAACGGGTCAATTACCAGGCCTCAACTTTCCATCTATGAGAGGATGAGACCTGAGGCGGGTTATATATCAGTGCTTCCATAGGAGTGGTAAGGACAAGGTATAGGGGATGTGGAGCCCTGTGAAGGGGGATCACTAGCCACCCAACTCACTAATGATTAGCAAACACCTCTCCCCTCTTTATTTCTCCTTTTCCTTTAACATCAAAGGTGTGGCAGTTGAGCATTAAGGGAGGCGATCCAAAGTGGTGAAGAGAGTGGTGGCTGATCTGTCACCATCAACCACGAAACTTCCATAGGTATACACAATGTTCTCCAGATATCTAGAGAACTTAAGTATCTATGGAAGATGCATGCATGTAACTGCAGCTTTTGTGGGGGGTGAGGGGGCAGGGGATTGCAATTTTGGGACCTAGATTCCTGCATTCCACATTTCCATATTTTAGACACCAACATTCTTCATTAGATCCAGTCCATAATACATGAATTTAGATTAATATGTGGTATAGTGACAAATATATGTAAACATGGAAAGTTAATTTAAATGAAACCTTTTTTAAAAATTAATTTTCTTTCTTTTATAGGTCTCACTCTCCAGCTTTCTCTCACTCTCTCATCCTCCCTTTTCCCCCTTCTCCTCCCCTATTCCTTACTAATCAATTAGCTGCCATACCTATACCTCTACAATGTATATTTATAATATTCTGAATCCCATTAAAATAGATTTTCAGGAAAGTTTTAAAGTGTAGGTTTCAGTTTTCTTTTACTTGAGTAACTATACTAGATTCTGACCCATGAATTGCTAATAACAGAAAGTTCAAATGGTTGCTGGCAACTAGCTACCAAACAAAACAGATGAAATAGGAAGTTGCTTCTGAACTTTTGACGTCCCTCTGGAGCTAATGCAGTATGACAGTGCAAATTAACTAGTTCATCTTAAGTAATATACCCATGTTACCCAAGAGTATTAGCCTGCACACCAGATAGATATTATCTTACTTTAGGAAGCTATATGATAGGCCAGCTGAGAAAATAATATATTATAGAGACCCAGAAAACCTGGTTCTATAAAGACATCTGTGAGGGTAATTGCTGTATTTTTGCTAGTCAGAGCTGTAGTCAAGGTCACTGGAAAAAAATCACAGGCAGTATAAAATAATGGATTCTGTATTTTTCACATCACTCCTCAATTTTCTGTCACCTGGCAATAATATTGTCAGTTTAGGAGCCTCTGTGGAGAATGGACGGCAGCCTACGAACACACTCAGATAAGGAAGATAAGATGAAGCACAGGTGAGTAAAAAAGGAAGTGTTTTCTGGGAAGAAAGGAAAGAAGATGAAAAAATGGAAGATGAAGAATTTAAAAATGAAGGAAGGGGAAGAGAGGGAGAGAGATGGAACGAAAACCTGAATAGAGAAAACAAGAAATGGAAAGGATTACAGAAGAAATATTGTTATGAAACCCAGTATGCCTGCTTGACTGTAACTGCAATGTAGTGTAAATAGCTTTAAATTAGCTGGTCTAGCCACAGCTGTGCTGTACTTAGTGCCCAAGTGCACTAACTGCCTAAGTATTTACAAAGCTTCTTTGGCAGGTTTTACAGCTCCTGATGAGTTCTGCACTGCTGTATCTGGACTATTACTGGTACCTGAGCTAGCTAGTTTAAAGCCCCCCGCTGACCCCCAGCACAGCCGGGGTAAGCGGGGCCCGTGGAGAGAGGGGGCTAACCCCTTAGTGTGTGTTTGGGAGGAGGCGGCTGAGTGGAGCCGGGCCGGGTCAAGCCCCGCCCAGGCCCCTACTTCTCCCAGCCCCCCAGGGAGCCGCGCAAACAGGTGCGCTTCTCTGCCAGCGCGTGAGTTAGCGCGGAGTTCGCACGGGAGGGCCCAGGGCCCTGCCAGCGCGC
>NW_005841907.1:3703755-3745791 GCF_000455745.1 Alligator sinensis
TGCCACCGGAGGCGGTTCAAGCGCCTTCATTGAACACCTTCAAGATGAAACTGGATGCTTATCTTGCTGGGATCCTATGACCCCAGCTGACTTCCTGCCCTTTGGGCGGGGGGCTGGAGTCGATGATCTTCTGAGGTCCCTTCCAGCCCTGATGTCTATGAAATCTATGAAATCTATATCTACAGTGCAATGCAGTTAGATCAGTGATTCTGATATAGGTATATTCAATGTCTTCCAGTTACACGTCACCAGGTATCCTGGTTTTCTTGTAAAAAACCCCTCCATTTTAGGATTAAAAAATACCCCCCCAAAATCCACATTTTTCTGTGATAAAAATGAAACACCACTTATATATATATATATATATATATATATATATACGTGTATGTGTGTATATATATTTTTAAATGTGGAATTGGGGATTCTTTTAAGCAGAGAAAACCAGGATCCCTGCACATCACATAATGATTATTTCTTGCACTGTTTGAGGTGCTACAGTTCCTTCCTCCAGTCCCCTGGCAGCTGTATTTCACTTTACAGCATTACAGTACATTACACTATGTTCTGACTTCCCCATATTCATTAGAAGGTTCCAGACTATGGACCTTGTGGCCAGTCCTCCTCTCCACTTCTCCCTCAGCCTTATGCCACTGTTACAGATATACCACAGTTCAAGACTTCCCTTTCTTTGGATTTTCCTGGTCAAAGCGTCATAGGCATATAATATTAGAAGGCACCTCATCTAATTCCCTGCTTCACACAAGGTTCTGCCAGTCTAAACCAACTCAGATACATGTTTGTCTAATTTGCACTTTAAAACTTTCATTGTTGGCTTCTTATTGTAGACAGCAGCAACTGTGTTGATGGGTCCCTGCTCAGTTTGGGTTTGCATTATGGAGTGTCTAACATCCCCCCTTTCCTCTGTAAAGAGTCTATGCACCTTGTAGCATTCTGGGTTCCACTTAAGGAGTCTGGCACTAACTTTTAGGCATCTAAGGCCATGTATAGATGCAACGAGAGGTGTGTGTGCATGGCACTTTAAAGTGGGTTTAATGCTTTTGCACTACTTTAATGGTGTCAGTTTTTGCACGCTTTGCCGGCGTACAGTATTGTGTATTAATTCCAGCCTCTGTAGGAAATGTGGCAGCATAATGCCCCTTAAATGACTGGGGGCACAGCAAACTAAAACTCCTTTAAGGAATTTTAGTTTGCTGCCCCTACAGCTGGAGTGAATCATGGGGCTGCATGCAGTTCCACGGCTCTGCAGTCAGCCCTGCAGGCAACCTGGCAGCAGCCTGGGAAAGAAGCTATGCCTGTGAAAAGCAGCAAATATGATCTTTATTCCCTCCCTGGAGCCTTCCTGCCTGCCTGAGCTGCGTGGGGGCCTGGTGCTTCCCTCCGCAGCTGTGGTGCCCCTGGGACTGCCTGAGCTGGGTGCCTTTTGGGGGCTGCAGCTGCTGCTGAGGGAAGCACCAGCCCCATCTGCAGCTCAGGGACTGCTCTGCCCGCTGGCAGCTCACACTCCCCTCCCTGCCAGAGAGGCAGGTAAGTCAGCGGGGTGTGTGCATGACAAGGGGGTTTAATCATCCCTAAATTGAAGCGGTGTTTTTTAAAACCCACCACTTCAATTTAGGGCCCCCATGTCATCTACACATGATCTAAGATTCTAAGTTCCTACTTTACTGCCTTGTGCACATTTGAGCTGAGGAAAAAGTTTCTGAAATGTTAAAGAATTTTTTTAGAAAGATAATTTTTAATTGAAAAAAAAAAAAGGTTTCACTGGCTAAATTCTGAATCTAGGCAGACAGTACCAATGTAAGCAGGGCTTGCTTCAGTTTGACTTATTAAGAGTAAGTAAATAGGCCACTGGCACATGTTATGTTTCTGGTGCGATTAGGGTGTTAATTGCTCCACAAATAACAACTGGCCACATATTTATACAATTATGGTGGTATAAAATCACAAACTAGCCACAAGGATATTACTTGAAAAATTTGTAATATCTTTGTGGTTGGTTTGTATGGCACTGTAACTGTGTATGGCATGCCATGCAGGAACTGCTCAAGCCCCAGGGCAGTCCTGATCTTCCAACTGTCAGCTGATTGTTGGCCAGCTCCAGGGACTACAGAGGGCTCAAAGGGCCCTGTGGGTCCCCAGAGCCAGCTGATGATCTGCTGATTGTAGAGCATCAAACCTGAGATCATGATTCTGGGTTCCCTCTGTACTGACAATATGGCATGATTGGGATCTGTTCCAGGTCCCTCAATCCCTCTTCCTGCCATGAACATGTGGCATGGCAAGTGATCCCTCAATCACTCTTCCTGCCATGAACATGTGGCATGGCAAGAGGCAGGATTTTGGGATCAGCAATCAGACTTCATCACACCTTTCAGTGAACATGTCATGGACCATAAGTATAGAAATTACTACCAGATTTACTTACATATAATTGAAATCAGGAAGTATTTTATAGGTATTGTGGGGGTCATAAATCTATAAAGACTTATACATATGTTGTATGTGTCTAAGGACATATTAGTCCCAGTATATTTTCAGGGCCAATGAAACTGTATTATCTCATGTTGAGCATACAACTATAAACTGGGAAAGTACCTTGAGGTACAGTATCTTCCTACAAAACCTACTGCTCCTAATAATACCAATCTTTGTAACCATTTACTGAAGATGACCTTAGTGAAACATTTTTATGTTTGCTTTTCTTCACTTCCTGACATATTGAAAGACTCAGATTAAATCAATCATTGTTAAAAAAAAAGTTTCTGTTAAGAATTTTTAGATATTTCCAGCATCCCATGATCGACAGACCAACATCATTGTTCTACCCAGTGACCAAAAGAAGCCCACAAACAAACAAACAAACAAACAAACAAACAAACAACACACACAAAAAGCAGAACACAAAAATATAAATGTAAAAATTAAAACCAAAACAGAACCAAAGCCACTTCTGCAGTATGGAAGCAAACATCATCAACAAAGGAAATAAACTGATTTCAGTCAGATAAGGTGTAAACTGCAAGGTCCACTTACTTCTCATCCTAGCAACCCTGATTCATAAGAAATTCTCTTCAGAATTTTTAGTGGTGGAGATAATTGCAGAGACATAGGACTGAATTCCTAGTGGCATTGAATTGCAGCCTTCGCACTGGTTGGTTGTTTACTTGCTTGGCTTTGGGGTTAATGATATAGACACCCTATAGCAATTGGAAGGGAATTGAACTACAGTATATTGCAAAGCTTTCATCAAAGGCCAGGAAGGTGATGACCCCTCTGTGCATTCATTTTCTATCCCCTAAACATTCTTTCTTCCTACCGTCTTAGACTTACAGTAACCTAAAATAATGCAACTTTCTTTCATCTTTTTTAATTTCTTTTTTCTCCCTATTTATAAAGGGAAACTATGGCCAACAATAACTGAAACAGAAGAGCAGGCAAAAAAAAATCTAAATTTTAATATACTGTCACACTGTCTTCTAATCTGCTTTTGCTTTGGTTTCGCAAGACCCCACCAAAATAGTCTCCCACAGTTATAATATGGAACATTTTGAGACTGTGATATTGTAAAGAAAAAAACCCAGAGGCTTCAAAAAGGTGCTTTCGTCTTTATTGCTCTTCCTAACCTCCTGTTATACCATGTCTCAGAGGACATGGTAGACTGCATAGGGGAGGGGGAATGATTACACTAGACCCAATTATTCCCAGCCAGAGATTTTGTACTCACCTATGCCCTCAGGTCAAACTTTATATGGTTTGATTTTCCATTATCTAATATCTACCTACTACTAGATCAGGAACTTTACTCTATCTGACCATGTTTTAAAAATCCCCCGCCTCCCTCCTAGAGGATAGAGAAGGTTTCAGAAGTGCATTTAATAGCTTTTTCCACTTCTTGTAACAGCAAGGGATTAAATATCCTCTGTAACCCTGAATCAATAAAATGGTCTATCAGGTGGACTATACAAGTTGCTTGGCAACCTAATGACTAGCCTCAACAAGCTTCATGACTAAACAGGAAGCGATAACATGAGTGAGAGACTGGGCAAAAGTATTTTAATATTATAAGAAAAATGAGTGACTACTAACAATCTCCATGGAATCCTTATAAGATGCTGGATGAGTACAGCTTGACCTTATTTAAAATTTTAAAATATATTAATCAATTCAGGCTTGTATTAGAAGGAATATAATGTGCCAGGAACACTGATCTACATCCTGTGGTTATGCCTTATAATTAAACTCTTCTGAGAAATAATCAGCTACTATGAAAAGATGACATCAAACATTCAGGTCATGTTTACCCTAGGACTAGTGGCATATGGAGTTCATAGCATATTTAACTCTGAATTGCCAAACTTGCTCTAGATACAGTATCAAGTTAGGAAACATGACATCAACCGCTCAACCCCACCCAAAGAATCAAAGAGTCCTAGAAACAAATCAAGCCAAAATGGAAGAGTTAGCATTCCAGAATAAATACATAATTATTGTTTAAGGCATCATCCCTCTTTTATGATTGAAAAAAATCATGCATTCACTCCAGACTTATAGTTTGAACTATGGTAAGTTGTTTTGCCTGACTAGGCCTTCCCTTTATGATACAACAAATAATATAGCAGATGTTCTCCCTAATATGCTTACATGTATAATATCTAATGTCAGTGCTTTTGAATATCAGTATATAAGGGACCATGAGAATGTCTGTTCACCAGGGCTCCCCAGAGGAAGACTAAGACTAATGTTCATAAATTGCTAGAAGACTATTTTAGATTAGACATAAGGAAAAAAAAAATACAACTTGAGAGTCCAGGGTCTGGAATAGACTCCCCCCATAAGCAGTACAATCACTTACCCTGGATATCTTCAAAACATACCTGGACACTCACCTTGCGGGGGTCATCTGACCCCAGCAGTCTCTCCTTCCCAAGTGCAGGGGGGCTGGTCCCGATGACCTCAAGAGGTCCCTTCCAGCCCCTAATGTGTGAATCTATGAATTTTCTGTTTTATTTCTTATTGCATTTTTTTTTCTTTATTGGTTCCTTATAATTGAACATTTATTATCCATCTTGCTGAATCCCGTCATGTGTTCTGAAAATTACAAGAACGACTGATATTAAGCGCCATGATATACCTAACTCCATATTCAGGACATTTTTATTCCATTAGTAACCCAAAATTTTCAAAAGTGATTTGTGATTTTAGATTTCTCAGTGTCTGGGGGAGTGTAAAACAAGATACTTGAAAGAAGGTGGATTTTTCACAAAATAGTGAGCATCTACTTTCTGAAAATCAAATCTCTGTAAGGTGTGTCAGTTTGATCACCACAACATTTTGGTCACTCTTGGAGATCTTGGTTTCAGAGACTGTTCTTTGTCCTGAACCCCTTACTAATATGCATAGCATAATAAGAGTAACTATTTATATGAATTGGAGTTGTAAGCTGTAATATTACACATCCAGATATTGTGTATAAGACAAAATATGCTTGGCATATATAATGTTAATATTATCTTAGTTATTTAAAATGAATGTATACATTGACAATAGGGGGAGTGTGGCGGGTCAGTAGGGGGTGCTCCTGCATTGAGCCACCTACCTTACTGCACCTGACCACTTTCCAGGCTCCGAGTTCCTCCCTGGGGGTGCCTTACATCTGGCTGACCCCCTTCCTGGAGCACACCTGCTAGCCTGGGGGTACAGTTGCCACCACCCAGGGATGGGCTTGATTCTGGCTCTGCGCCCCCTGGGAAGCAGGCCTAGTAGTCCTCAAGGGTACTTGACTCACTTAAAAAACTTGGGGTGCTTCCCTCAGTTGGAAGCACACGTAGTGGTCTCCCTTAGTCAGCTGAACCCAGGGGACCCCAAGGCATAATCTAGACCCACTCCCAATAAGTCTCCCATGCTAGGTACAAAGGAGAACTTTATTGGTTACAAGGAATAGGGTTGAAATAGGGTACAGAGTTGAGTAGTATCAGAGAAATCTCATAGAGCAAACAGGGTGGTTAGATCTCAGGTAGCTTACTCACAAGTATCATCCAGAGGCAGGTGGAGATTCACTCTGGAGGCAGGCAGTTCCTTGATCATGAGTTTTGAGTGAGAGAGCAAGTTTCAGATGGTACAGCTCCTCTCTCTCTCTGAGTTTTCCAGATGACTGCTGCCCCTTCCTCCTAGGTAGTCCTATACTTATATAGCCCTTATGACCTCATTTACCTGGTCCAATGGAGGCCAGCACCGGTTGGCTGTCAGCAAACCAATTTGAAATGAATCACTGGTTGCTCGGCAGACTAGCAGTCTCTACCCCACCAAGGTGCCCAACCCTTTCACCCAGGTATGTCATGCCAGTCATATAGGCAGAGGGAGAAGGTTTCTCCCCTCCCTCAGGAATGTATGCAGCTCAGGTTACCTAAAGAGTTAGGGTAAGGTGTATACCCTCTGCAGGGCCCATCTTAACCAAATTGCCACAAAGCAGAGTTTTTGGGGAGAAACAGAGGTAGCCTTCTGCCACAAGGAGTACTCATAATCACATTCTACTTCCTCAGAAGGATGACAGCCCTATTAGAAGGGAGGAAGAAGGACAATAGGAAAGGGATGCCTCACACTGCTGTGTTCAAGGGCCCCATTGCAAAACCAATGAACTGTGTAAATTACCACTCAGATGATATCCTAACTCATGTTTTTAAAAACATAGCAAAGAGCGGCCTTTTTTTAAATGCAGCTGCCTTTGATTCTGAAAATAGTTTTCTGAAGTTTCTTGAAGCTACCAGATGTGTAGAAAAGTGGATGCATCACCTTTACATGGGCTGCTTAATGCAGGCAATATTGTAAACAGCACTCTGGGGAAAGGTTTCAGAAGTGCATTTAATTGCATTTTCCACTTCTCGTAACAGCAAGGGATTAGACTGCAAAGAAATGTAATGGAACCAGCTCCCTCCTATCTTCTTAAAGAAAGACAGGAAAGTAACTGAAAATTGTGTTTATTAGCTTGCTAGAAAAAGAAAAAAAGTCGTATCTAGAATTAATGAATTTATAAGCCTATTACTTTTTGTGATAAATAGTGAGTTCTTCAGTTGAAACCTAACTTGGTGTTATGAAAAAAATTAAGAGCCGGGCACACTGCACTTGTAAATAAGTGTTTAATTTTCATAGAATGAGTGAGCTAACTGAGAACTTTATGGTATGTATCTGGGCCTCTATAAATGACAATCAATTAGATATTGCACACTTCTCAAGGAGCTAATAAGTGATGTATGTTACTAAGCATCCATCTTTGTTCCTGAATAAACAGAAAATTCCCAAATTTCTATCCTCCTCCTTCTGGTACATTGCCCATTCTCTTTCTCTTTGCCAAATTGAAAATGTCTCACCTGGAGGTTCTTCTTCTGCAAAATTATAGCACCAGAAAATTAGAGTTTTTGATGCTATGCTATTTTTCCTGAAATACCGTTCCCATTTGTGATTGCAGAGCCACTGGCTATAATCTTTGAAAACGCATGGCTATCAGAAGAGGTCCTGGATGATTTGAAAAAATCAAATATAGTGCCCATATTTAAAAAAGGGAAAAAGGAGGACCAAGGGAAATGCAGTCAGCCTCACCTCAGTCCCTGGACAAATCATGGAGCAGATCCTCAAGGAATCAATTTCTAAGCACTTGAAGGAGAAGAAGGTGTTTTGAAATGGTCAGCATGGGTTCACCAAGGGCAAATCATGTCTGAGCAACCTGATTGCCTTCTATGATGAGATGACTGGCTCTGTGGATGTAGGGAGACCAATGGATGTGGTATACCTTGATTTTAGCTTTTGATATGTTCTCCTACAACATTTTTGTAGGCAAGCCAAGAACATATGGGCTGGAAGAATGCATTGTAAGGTGAATAGAAAAATGGCTGGAGCATTGGGCTCAGAGGATAGTAGCCAATGCCTTAATGTCTAGTTGGCAGCTGGTACCAAGTGGAGTGCTCCAAAGCTTGGTCCTGGGCTGGTTTTGTTCAATATCTCCATCAATGATCTGGAAGATGGCTTAGAGTGCACCTTCAGCAAGTTTGCAGAGGACACCAATTTGGGGGGGATGGTAGATATACTGGATGGTAGAGCTAGGATTCAGAGTGACCTAGACAAATTGGAGGATTGGGCCAAAAGGTCATGAGGTTCAACAAGGACAAGTGAAAAGGCCTACACTGAGGACGGAAGAATCCTATGCACAGTACAGGCTGGGGGCTGGGTTGCAGCTCTGCAGAAAAGGACCTAGGGGTTACAGTGGACAATAAGCTGAATATGAGCCAACAGTATGCCCTTGTTTCCAAGAAAGCTAATGGCATACTGGGCTGCATTGTTAGGAGTGTTGCCAGCAGGTGAAGGGAAGTGGTTATTCTGCTCTATTCAGCACTGGTGATGCCAAATCTGGAGTACTGTGTTTAGATTTAGAGTCCCCAACTAGAGAGCGGGTGTAGACAAATCAGAGAGAGTCCAGTGGAGGGCAACATAAATTGTTTGAGGGCTGGGGCACATGACTTATGAGAAGAGGCT
Source organism: Alligator sinensis (assembly GCF_000455745.1). Classification (NCBI taxonomy): domain Eukaryota; kingdom Metazoa; phylum Chordata; order Crocodylia; family Alligatoridae; genus Alligator; species Alligator sinensis. The sequence goes on from NW_005841907.1 coordinate 3,712,297, forward strand.
GAAGGAACTGTGCTTATTTAGTATAGAGAAGAGAATACTGAGAAGTAAGGATCCTGGTTTTCCTTGATTTAAAAAAATCCCTAATTTTAAAGAAGTAACCCAAAATCCACATTTTTTCATGATTGAAATGAAATACCACTCATATATATATAGAGAGAGAGAGTGAGGTTTCATTTTAATCATGGAAAAATGTGAATTTGGGGTTATTTTTTAACTGAAAATTTGGGATTTTTTAAATAAGACAAAACCAGGGTCCCTGCTGAGAATGGATTTAATAGCAATCTTCAACTACCTGAAAGGGTGGGAGGGGGCTCCAAAGAGGATGGAGTGGGGGGGGTGGTTCCAAAGAGGATGGAGTTAGACTGTTCTCAGTGGCAGCAGATGATAGAACAAGGAGCAATAGCTTCAAGTTGCAGCAAGGGAAGTTTAGGTTAGATATTAGGAAGAATTTTCTCACTAGAGGGCTAGTTAAACACTGGAACAGGTTACCCAGAAAAGTGGAGGTTTACCTCCAGGTTACCCCTTGGAGGTTTTTAAGACCCAGCAAGACAAAGCCTTGGTTGGGATGATCTAGTTGGGGATGGTCCTGCTTTGAGCAGGAGGTTGGACTAGATGACCTTCTGAAGTCCCTTCCAACCCTAATTTTCTATGATTCTAGGAAGAGCTGCAGAGAAATAAAATATTTCGCTACAGGCAAACAAAGTGACAAGTATCAAATACCCATTTTATTTTTAATAATAGCAAGTACCTACATGTTTAAAGATAATAAAACTTCCTTGCTGGGCAGTGACCTTTTCCAAAATGGAGGAGAAGGGTAAAAAGAACTATTTAAAGAGGTCTTTTGACACTAGCAAGGCAAATACCAGCTTATTTGGGCAGGTCCTTGAATTCCATGAACCTACACTTGGCATTCATTTGATTCTTTTGCTTCTATGTATGCTTCTATATACAGCTTTCCAAGAAAGTTTAAGGAATATTTGGTTCTGATTCAGCAAATCACTTAAATGCATGGATAATGTTAAGCCAATGAGTAATATGATGTCTGTTTAATGAATCCAATTATTTGTATGCTTAAAGCCATATATGTGCATAAGAATTGGTCTTATGAAATGCAGAGTAAATTCAGCCCCACATGCTGACTTCACTGGGTGTGGTGTTACACAGCACATGAAAGGGGGTGCATGCACCTGTAAAGGAAGGAGTTCAAATTTACTTGTCACAAAGAAGGGATCATGAAAATAGTGCCTAAGTGTAGATGGTCAAATAACCTGAGGCTGAAACAATGGAATTTTCACATGTTAGTCTAAGCTGCATAGATTTAACCAATAAGCAAGTGAACAGTCACTTTTGATTCCTGAAATGCAGCCACATGCCTGAAGTTGCTCAGGATAGAAGATAGGGGTACTAGAGCATGTCACCCTGCTTAGCTGGAGCAGACAATTTGGACCAAGGCTAGCCTGTCCACTCTGTGAGGGGTGAGGGGAGGTTGTGGGGGAGGTGCAAATCATCCTGGGATGCTGGGGGACTGTGAGTTAACTTGAATCTGGAGGGGATCTGGGACAGAAGTTCAATAAACCAATGTAACCTAAATCAATTAAGTCTAACACTACATCCTTCCAGGTTTATCTTAAACCAGTTTCAACCTTTTTCAAAGTGGTTTATATGCCCTAAACTTCTGTTGTGTTACAGATTTTAATCAGTTTCTAATCACTTATACTGGCTTGTGTGTAATTTCTGTCCCTAGCTGGTGTGGCAGAATAGCCTCCCATATGTGAGGCTATCTAAAAGCTATTCATCCTTTTCCAAACAACCATATGCCTTCTGCAGAGAGAATTTCTTCTGCCAGTTTTTTTGCCCATTCAAATAGCTGGGATGAGGACTGGCTCTTCATTTTGCCTTAAGCTGCAAAGGCTAATATGGTAGTATTTGCCTAATACCTCTTCTACGTGACAGGGAGATGTACATGGATTCTTGCCCTTTGGATGAGCTGGGAGTATTCTATAAGGATTTCAGGAAATGGGGATTTGTTTTGAAATTAGAGCAAAAGGTATAACTTTAAAATTAGGTTGCAGTCTCTCCTATCTTGCTTATGTTCTCTGTTGTTATTTCATATTCCCAAAAGCATTGGGGGAAAAATTGATAAAGAATCAAAATATTAATGATATAAAAATATTCATATACTATGAAGAATAGTGTCTAGGGACTTGAATATAACAACAACAACAACATTTCCCCTATTCTTATACCTTATTTTGTGGGGTAATTTATCTGATTTCTCTAACACCTACTTTCTTACATGTGATGCCTCCTTCACTTGTTCCTCCCATCTCAGCAGCTTCATTTTGTCTTGACAAGTACTTTAGTGCTTCAAGTGGAAGTATAAAATACCCCCAGCCTTTCAGCTGCTTCTGCATTTGCTTGACTGCCGGCACTCATCCAATAGCCTCTTCAGTGGGTTAGTTTAATTTTTCATTGAAAAATACAATCTGGAGAACAAAGCAGCACCCAAATAGATTTTTTTCACTCCTAAATTAAATCATCCAGCTGATCAGATGAAGGGGGAAGGGCTGTGGAAATTAACAGGATAGTAATTAACAGAAGATAAAAACCTTGCCTTCTTAAATTGTATGAGTACCAAAGCAAGTTTTGCTTCTAACTCCATCCTGTCTCCAATTAGTTCGTTATGATGATTTTATATTGAAATAAATATATGGGAACAAAGGACAACCTAATTGTTTAATACACTTGTATTCAGGGTGTCATGAGATTTCCCACAGCAGAAACAGTATTTTGGACTGGGGAGGCTGAGCCATTCCTGATGATCTACAGCAGCTGATGGATAAATCAGGAACCACAGCGAGAAAATGTGAGAGAGAGAGAGAGAGAGAGAAACAGGTGAAGATTCCTATGGGGGAAAGAAAGCCTTGAGGACAGTAGATTTTTTCACAATTGTTTGGCATCTATATTTTTGTTTATGATTGTAATGCCACCTAACTACAAAGGAGTTTTCAACACTATTACATGCTTAGGTGACTGGTTTGACCAATCAGAAGCATTGGCGATGCTTAGGGGCTGCACACGGGTGCATGTGCAACCCCTGAGATTGGCCGTGTACCCCCTGAGATTGGCCACCAGAAGGGGGGGACATGGGAGAAGCACCAGCGTGCCACCCCTGTGGCAAGAGAAGTGCCGGTATGCCCTGCCATCCAAGAGAGACCCTGGTGGCAAAACCAGAAGTGCTGGCAGAAGTGTTGCTGGTACTTCCGGTTTCAATGCTGGCTTGGCAATCAGCCACTGGGGGACCACTCCCTGCCAGTTGCCAATTGGCTGCTGGGGATCACTGATCTGGTGACCGCACCCCCCCCCTTGGGATGCACCAGTCACCCGTGATCAGAAGAGAGAAAGAGAGGCATTTGAAATCTTTTTCAGAAGGTAATTTCTGTTCAACTTTTTTTCCTGGCCTTATAAGACCTTATCTTTGTTTTATTTATTTTTACAGAACTAGATCCACAGAAGTGGGTTGGACACTGAGGTGTTCAGCAATGTAGCACCTGACTTTTGTGTGCCTAGCTGCCTATTAGAATTAACATTACCTGGGTTCCACCTGAAATATAAGAGGACAGTTTGGAATGTAAGAATAAGGCTCACAAATACAGGAGATTTGATCAGGCAGCTACTTAGGTTAATCACTAAGAAACTTCAAGGAAAGAGGTGTGTCATACAGGCTAGGTACAGACAGAAGTCAAGCTCCATACTGTAACTGAAAATGCTTTTCTGGAAGAGTTCTGAGTTACAACAATCTCCTGGAACAAGCACAAGTTCACTGGCTGCCAGCCTACATCGGGTTTCCCCTAACAGTGGCCCCTGTTTCCTTTGAGGCTGCAAAGTTTTCAGAATGGGAGGGGGGAAAAGAAGTGCAGGGAGCTCTTTGTAGAGGTTCCTCAGCCAGCACTGGAGAGTGGGGTGGGTGAATTGGGCTGTAATACACCCACCCCACCCTCCAGAGGTGCTGAAAAAAACCCAGAATGTCACATGATCAGCCATTTTTCAAGCTGTCTGCAGCCATGTGCTTGTGTTTGTTTGGTCATGGCTATAAACTGCTTTCTGTGGCCAAACTGAGTGAATATTATCACTTCTGTCTTTGCTCTATACTTATACTGGTATAAGTGCTCAGAAATGGGTCTACATCTGTAATTGAACAAAAGTTCAGTGCACAGAGACCAGTTTAAAACTGGCAGATCCCAGTCTGAGATAGACCTGGATGGATGTAGTATCAGGCTTCACTGATTTAGGTTAGACCAATCTATCAAACTTCTGGACCAGATCCCCTCCCAACTCAAGTTAGGTCACAGTCTGCCAGTATCCCAGGTTCCTTTTTTGGGGCTTCCACTTCCCCCTCTTGCTGCCTAGCCAGGCTGATGGCTTCGCGGTTCCCAGCCCTGCCTTCTGCCTGCCCCTGTCAGCTGAGCCAGAAGCGGGGAGAGGGGGAGGTAGGGGAGTGGAGGCTCCTGCTGCATGCCATGCCCCCCGCCCCTCCCAGCTTTGCTGGTTCAGGTCTGAGGGTGCTGGGGATGGGCCCATTGGTGGGGGCTTCTGCTCCTTCCCCTCCCCCCTGCTTCCCAGCCCAGCTGATGGAGGCAGGCAGGAACCAGGGCTGAGAGCTGTGTGGCTCTAGGCTGGGTCAGCCAGGAGGTGGGGGAGAAGAGGCCTGCATTGTGTGGTCCTGGCTCTGGCCCCTCTGGACCCAAGCCAGCTGACAGCCAATCACTGGTAGGGATTGCAGGCCTGGGGAGATGCCTGCATTGGTCAATTAGGGAGGGCCTAGCTGCTCAACTGCTTGGCTGGTCTTGGCATTGCCTGCCAGCCTGCTTGGAAGCATGCAAGAGCACCCCAAACCTGCTGGCCTCAGCCAGTGCAGGCAGCCTGCATGTTCCCCTCCCCCAAAGTATGAATATGTGTTCTGTTTAGTCCCAACCCAACCTAGGGCACTTAGAGTAAAGCACAAAACTTAGATCGCTTCTTCCTCGGGGTTTTAGAATGTCTGTACTTGGGCATAGACTTCCTCTCTCTGGGACTTTATTGCCTTACTTTGAACAGGAAGGCAGCATATACCACTCTTCCCTTGAAATCCTTCACCTCCTCACAAGTGAGATGCTTGTCTTTTCTTCCTACCAAAAACCAAGCAGGGAGCAAGGCTATCTTTCACAACATGATTGGTGATTATATTTGACAGTTTAGTGATTAAACCACTGCCACAGGATGTGGGAGAACTGCATTCAGTTGAGAATGCAGAAGATTTGAAGACACATTTTCCCCCTTCCAAGAAAGAGAAAATATACAGAGAGATGGGGGCTTTTTGGAGGAAATACTTAATTATTCAGTGAACCAAAGTGTGAGACAAAGGCTCTTAGCAAACATTATAATAATGGCATGATTTGGATAAGAGGAATTTTTTGTCCCATCCCAACAATTACACCTTGTCCTATGACAGAGAAGCAGGGCAGAAGACACAATGTTTGGTATAGGGTATAAAATTCCTCCAATCCCAACTGTGTTACTGCAGAGCTGCCCTTAGCTCAATCCTGCAGACCAGGCAGGGGCAACTCTATTCTGGACATAGGGCTGTGCCCAGCCTGATTCCAGGGATCTGGTTCCAGACCTGACACCTGTGCTGACAATCAGCTGATTTTCAGCCCTGTATCTGGAAAGTGCTAGGTCTGGTTTGAGTTGATTGTCAGCTCTGGCCCCTGAAAGTCCCATGTCCATTATGAGGGCTTTCCTCACAGGGGAGCTTAAACTCCATGCCTGGCACTTCCAGCAGGGAATAGAGGCTCCTGGTAAGAAGAATTTAAGGGCTTTCCCTGCTGGGGTCTTTAAACTGTGAGCATGGAGTTTAAATCCCCAGCAGCTCTTTTGATTGGGAGCTTTTGATCTCTGTTGGGGCTGCCCAGTGCCACGGAGTTTTGGTGCAGCGGTTTAAACTCTCAGGTCTCCGTCTCAGGATCTCACAGAGCATCACGTGGACTAGTTGAAGAATTAGTGCTGCCTTGGGGGCCACTTCTGACTATTAGCTGATGGTTGTCACCAGCCCTGGGGCAGCTGTGGGCTCCATGGAGACCCAAGGCTATCTAGGACTGATTCTGACAATCCAATGATTGCGCACATCTACATAAGATGCTTTACTGCACAATAGACTAATCTAATGCACGGTAAAGTATCAACGTCTACACATACATGACATTTACTGAGGATTAAATTAGTCTAATGAGCTGTTTGTTAGTACCAACACATAGTTGTGCCAGGTAAATGGTGCATTATCTAATGCAAAGTAGCGCACATGTAGACACTGATGTTGGGTGCAGAGTTCATCCAGTCAGCCACACCAGCAGAGCAGAGGCCAGCCTCCTACTTGAGGCAGAGCTATGTGTCTGGCAGCTTCCTCATCCATGTGGCAAGGACAGCTTGTTAGCTGCCCCAAGCTGATGTACAGACCCCTGGCCTGACCCCCAGGGCCTGTGCCAACTTCTATCTGCCCCCTGGGCACTGTGACCCACCTGTGTGGGCATGTGCCTGCTGCAGTAGCCCCAGAGACCCAGGCTGTCCCCTCTGGGGCTCGTGTCACCACCTGCCTGGCCTATGGGCTCTGTGCCTCACCAGTGTGGGTATGTGCTGGACTCTGCAGCCCCAGACCCCAGCTCTGTCCTTCAAAATTCAGGTTCAGAGTCTGCCTCCTGGGCCTCAGTCCAGCAGGCATGTGGCATACAACACCTGCACACACAGCTCTAGTTTGACCCCTCAAGGCCCCTGGCAGCAGCTGCCTTGGCAGCCTCCCCAATGCCAGAGACAGTGGCCCAGGCCAACAGGATAGAGTAGGATACACCAGACCTCATTGTGATTGGAGGTGATATGGAGGTCTAGTGCCAGTTTGGCTGGGCTGCTATGGCAAACACCCACATCTATGCTGTGATGTCGGACCATATGCAGGATCATGGTCACCAGCACTCTGGCAGAAAGTGCCTTCAAGGCCCTGTGAGCCCAGTGGGTCCAAGTTATGGACCACAATCATTGCTCTGGGGCTGCCTGGAGGTCCATGTCCTTTTTGTGGCAGCTGAATCAAATCCTGGGCCTGAGGAACCCTAGCATCTTGTGTACTACAGCATGGGCGGGCTGCCAGAGCCTGCATCACAGCCCAGCAAGGAGGACTTAACAGAGGAGGGTCCCCTCAGGGCACCAGTGCCAGGTCCCAACATGCTCTCCAATGATGGCCTTACCTGATAACTTGTGCACCACCTGCCCCATCAACTTTGGCAGGGTACCCCAAGCTGGAGAGCTGGCCATGGATGGCCTCAGCAGCAAGTACCTCTATATCCAAGATGAAACTGGATGCTTATCTTGCTGGGATCCTATGACCCCAGCTGACTTCCTGCCCTTTCGGCGGGGGGCTGGACTCGATGATCTTCCGAGGTCCCTTCCAGCCCTGATGTCTATGAAATCTATGAAATATCCTCCTCAGAGGGGTCCACTGCCTAGTGGACCAGATGTTGTGCCTCTGTGCCTCAGGATACAACAAGCAGCTCAACACAAGCACCCCAGGCACGGACCAAGTCTGACTGCTGTGAGCACCTGCTATGCTTGTCCACCTGCCATGCTCGTCCACTGCCACCCGTGTCCATGCCAGCTTACCCACCTGCCCCCGGGCTGTATGCCTGTAGCTCCACATGTAGAGGTGGAGGCTCTCCGTTTCCTCCCTTCCGCTCCCCTCCCTGCCCTGCTTGGCCAAGCTCCCCCCTGCTCACCTGAGTTTCCCCACCACCTAATATACAGGGAGGTGGAAGCCAGTTCAGGAAGAAGCAATGGAAGAAGACTGCTGGGTCCACAACACCATCCTGACCCTGGCAGTCAGCTTTGTGCGACTCAATGCCCAGCCCCCAGCCCTGGGCCCACCTGGGCCCTGGAAGCTGCCTGTGGCCCAGCATCAGGGCCCCCAGTGGGCTTGGAAGAAGATGCAGCACTACCTGCATTGGCCATGGCTCCCTTCCCCTGTTCTTGAGCATGGTCCCCCAGTAGTCTGGCCCCGTTCCTGGGCTGCCTTCTGCTGCTAACCCTGATGCAATGCAGCCCCTGAGTGGAAGCTGGCTACAGCTGGGCCAGCTCCCCACACAAGCCCTGCTGGCTCCAGTCCCATGGAGGAGAAGAAGGAGTGGGCTAAGTGGGCTGGACAGTACCTGCCCTGGGCCCCAGGCCACCCCCAGCCTGTCATTGTAGGTGCTTCCACACCTGATGAGGTGCAGTGTCAGTGCATTCCCAGTCCAAGCTTAATCCACCTGAATGTACTATGCATTCTTGGATATCTGCCCCAAACAGCCCCATGAATGAACATTCCACACATTCACTTTAAGGTGTCTCTACAAATCAACCATAAAAATGTTCCATATAAAATTTTATGTGGAACATTTTTACTTTATGGCTGTGATTTTTTTTTTCATTTGATGGTGCCACAAATTTGGTCCACCTTGCCATTTATGGCATGTTTACCACATTAATCATGGCATGTATTTAACATGTGCTGACACCAAAGAGCGAGAATGTACATGCAAGTGTGAGCAAGACTCTATGGTCTACACTTTAAGGTACATAGACAAGGGGAGGAAACTAAGTTGAAGCCTCTCCTTTAATGAATATTTAAACAATCTTATCCTAATTTTTATGTTCTTAAATATAATAATGTATAATATGCCATTGTTTTAAAAAAATACTTTGAGTCAAATATATTGAAAAAAGCCTTTGCTGTATAAAGGTTTATATTTGACCAATCAACATTTTTATTAAAAACTTTTATTTCCAGCTAGTTCTGTATATTAGTATGGGGAAAATATCTTTGGACTAGTGATCAGAAACATTAGATCTTCTCCCTTAATCCATTAAGGTAATGCATTAATGTGGACTCTTAAATTCAAATAATCATTTCTCCATAGGACAAGATTTAATCAAAAATACTTTTACCATGAAAAAAATCAAATAAAAATGTTGATTAACATTTTTACTGCTTTTATTTTTGCAAGAAAAAAACCAAAATAAAATTATCACTTTTATTTGGTTCAAAATTTTAATTCCATTATGATTCAAATTCAAGCAATTCCAGATCCAGAGAAGCCAGAGGAAAAATGAAATTCAACATACCATCAACTTTTGGACACTAAAGAGTGGAAGAGTTAGGGAGAAGCATTAGGAGGTAAAGTAAAAGGGGGGAACTAAACATTAACATTTTAACTTTTTTAAACAAAATGAAATTAAAATTAAAATTTGAAAATAAATGGACAATAATAAAATTAATTAAAATGACACTGTTCTGTGGGGAAAAATGTTTCTAATTAAGCCACATTTTTCAGCAGGAAAATATTTTTGTTGAATGATTTCAACAAGCTGTAGAAATTTATTCCAGCTATAATTCCACTGACTTCCAACCTATACCAGGACTTCGTTTTTCATCTTGATTTTCCCCTCAGATATTTAAAGACCTTAGAGGAATTTTCTGGACAAAATTCATGTCTGGATTGTACAAATGGCTACCTTGTTGTTTCCAATGTATATATGACATGCCCTTCAGCTGATTGCTGTTCTGAACCTGGCATCCTCGTCTGTCACTTCTTCACTTTATATTTTCCTTTGCTTTTTTTCTTTTTAAGTTCATCTATCCAACTCCCCTTCCCTCCCTCCAGCTTTAATCTAATGTCTGAGCAACCATCTACTATTTAGCAGTAGAAACAACACTGACACTTGGCCATTGTTGGTTGCTTCATGTTTTATAGAAGAAATAACTTGATTAATTTTAAATGTATTTATGTGTGGGGGTGATTTTGAGCATCTATTTTTGGATGTATGAACTTATCAAGGGAAACTAATCTAAAAGAATGAACTTTGTATTTTGTTCTGAAACTAGGTAGGTTCTGTTGTCCCCTCTTAACCTCACCTAAAGTGATTTTTAGGTGAAAGCTCTTTTTCATGCTAAAAAAAACTACTTCTATTGTATCAATAACATAAAGTTATCCTGGATGTAAAAGAAGATAGCTTAGTTGCTAGGGCCACCCTATGGGGCAGCTTTGAATATTCAAATAGAAACTCAGAACTGAATCCTGACACTAACGGGAGACCAGATCTGGGAATGGATTACTGAAATGGTGCATTTAATGGGAACCTGTGTTGCAGATTGTTAGAGCAGGGTTGCTCTATGTCATCCATAAGGCTGCCTGAGTTTAGCTCTAGCTTTAACAAGTTGCTTTTCATCTTAGATGGGGGAAGGCCCACATATCATTTAAAAAAAAAATGCATCTGGTAGCATACAGAGGTGTCCAAAATTACAGTTGGGGAAACAGAAAACAGTTGCTGAAGTCTCTCTAGATGACAAAGTTTCTCCAGAAACTAGGAAAAATTCATCAACAATTCATTTGGCAGTTCTAGAAGATTTTCTGTGAGGTTTTTGGTATCTGGAGATTTACAAATTAGCAAGATTCAGGATTCTGGATTCAGGTTAAGTGAATTCATTTAACAGCTTGGTTTCAAATGAGCCTTTGAAGCATTGAAATGAAGAAGAGAATATAATGGTTACTTTTGTTCTCTGTGGGTACATCTACACGTTCATTAAAGCACTGTTGCTACTGCTTATTAAGGGCACTTATATATGTGTAGTGAGGCTGTTCCAATGTGATTTAATTGCAGCACATCGGAGCAGACTTAATTAATTGAGTCTGCTGGAGTGTGGTAATTACCAAGCTCCAGTAGAATCCAGCATCACGGGTATCAGCGTCCCTGTGCTGAAAAATGGCAGCGGGGGCACTTTAACTAAAGCTCGTTCTATGATCTCTAATTAAAGCACCCACCACCACCACCACTCCAAGGACATGCCCTGTTGATCTGAATCCAAAATAGCTGGTTAGAAATTTCACACTGAAACAATTTTCCATTGGAAAATACAGATTTGACCAAACTAAAATGTTCCAAAGTAATATGTCATGTTATTGAACCATCCTTTGAAAACCTTCTTAGTTTCCTGTTGGTTCAACTCTCTCCATAGCAGCACACCAGGTAGGCTGCTGCAGAGCTGGGAACCTGGCAGCCTTGGAAACTCAGACAGCCTTGGTTCCACCTGAAGTTTCTAGGCCCTCTGCCATGGAGTGGAAAGCCAAAAAGTTTTGATGTATTTCCCTCCAGGTGGTGTCAGGGTAGTTTAAGGAATCTCATCAATTTCATTTTTAGAAGCTTAAAGTAAAAAGGCACTACATTTTTTTAAGGTAAATTTTTTAAATTCCTGCCCTGGTCAAATTGCATGCAGGATTTTTTTTAAAAATTGCCTAGAAAGCATTATCCTTAATGAGCAGTACATCTTAGGGAATGATGCAATGATATGAGGCTTGGCAGCTTGGCAGCTGTTTGTTGCAGGTGATGAAAGGCTCATTGTATACAAAGCTTGTTTTGATTAGCAGGTTGAGGTGCTACGGTTTGTTTTGCACCTGTGCAAAATAATCTTTACAATGAGACTGAAGGTTTGGTATTTGACAATCTTTTTTTTCCAGGCTCCAAAAGGCGTTTTTCTTATTCCTTTCTATGAGTTATGACTTTGGGGAAAGGATGCTGGTGAGAAACAGTTTAGTTGGGAGAGATGATCCAGTGAGTTCATAGAATCATAGAAAATTAGGTTTGGAAGGGACCTCAGGAGGTCATCTAGTCCAAACCCATGCTCAAAGCAGGACCATCCCCAACTAGATCATCCTAGCCAAGGCTTTGTCTAGTTGGGTCTTAAAAACCTCCAAGGATAGAGATTCCACAACTTCTCTGGGTAACCTGTTCCAGTGTTTTACTAGCCTTCTAGTGAGAAAATTCTTCCTAATATCTAACCTAAACTTCCCTTGCTGCAACTTGAGACCGTTGCTCCTTGTTCTGTCATCTGCCACCACTGAGAATGGTCTAACTAACCTCTTTGGAACCAACCTTTTGGTAGTTGAAGGCTGCTATTAAATCCCCCCTCAGTCTTCTCTTCTCTAAACTGAATACACTCAGTTCCCTCAGCTTCTGCTCATAAGTAATGTGCCCCAACCCCTGAACCATTTTTGTTGCCCTCTGCTGGACTCTCTTCAACATCTCCAATTTGTCCACAATATAATGACAAAACCACTGTCTTCTCTACAGGAATGACTTAAGAACTTTAAGATGTAAGACACTAGTGACTACCTGGGGCTGAAAAAATGTTTTATTTTCTTTTTTCATTTCTTGATTTGGCCTCTTACAAAGGAAAAAAAAAAACCTTATGTGTTTTTATTTATATAGCCCTTGCCACACATTGTGTTTATTATGCCATTAACTGGTTAATCGCACAATAAATTTAGAGCATACACATGTGCAAAGTAAGACCAGCCATATGTGCAAAGTAATTATCACACTATAAAATGTCCATTCAGATATAGAAAGAGGCAACTAGCTACAAAATTAGTGCTTTAAAATGTGTAACAACCCTATAATTTTTTTTAATCCAACTTTAATTTGAATGTGTGGCAGGACCCTGTGTTTTATACAGCTAAGAACTACAATAGAGGCTAAGAGTAAATTTACATAGTGGAAAAGAAAAAGATTTAATTTGTTTCACCAAATGCATAGGTGTTAAAATTATAGAAAAGAAGGGATGAAAGATTGTTATGTAGCGTGCTCCTTCTAAAGGCAGGATCATCCCGATCTAAACTATCCTATTCAAATGTTTGTCTAATCTGTTTTTAAAACTGCATGAACAACCCTCTTGCAAAACTAGTAGGCACAAAACCCAAAAACATCAGAAACCACCATAATGCCCCACAGGTAAAACAGGGAACAAAGGCAAAGTGTCAATGTCCTGCCACTTCAAGGGTAGGAAGTAATTTTGTTAAAATACGCTTGAAAGATCCAAGGAAGACAACCATGCCCGGTGTTGTAAACAGTGGAAAAACTCCCCACAGCCCACAGAATTGTGATCTAATCACAATTCCTTGCTGATCGCAAAAATGGTGATTGGTGTGGCCTTGAGCAGAGGGAGAAATACTCTTTAGTCAGAACCCCCTATGTTTTTAACTTCCAGAAAGAACATTGGCATACCCCAGTCAAAATCCTAAGCCTTAGCTGCAGCCAGCAGCCAGTGCTTCTGAAGGAAGTGAAAAAACCTTGATACCTATAGCAACAGGAAGGGGAAGAATTCTTTCCTGGACCATAGGTCAACCAGCAAATCCCAAAAGCATAGTTAAACCAAACATCCTCCTCTCTGTACTGCCACGTTGGGACTGAAAATACAGCTGTAGGCATCACATAACCTAACTGGAGAGCCAGAACTCGCCTTTCTGTTATTCTATCCCTTCAATAAATTTGTCCCTATTCTTTAATTTTGTTACATAATCAAGCCACTTCATTTTCCTGCTTCCAAGAATCATCCTCTCAAATTTCCCTCTGCTCTGACTTGTGGTTTTTTCTTATGCCATCCAAGTAATGCCTATGTGGGGGTTTCTGGTGCTTCCAACTGTTGCTCTTCACAGACAACTCCAGATATATTGTTCCTATATCATCCATGATTAATGCCTATCTAGCCCCTCTTGAAAACATCAAATAAAAGAAATTCCACAACCTACCTAGGCAGTCTATTCTACTGCCTCTCAGTTCTAACAGTGAAGAAGTTTTTTCTGATATCCAGTCTGAACCTACTTTGCTGCAAGTTCAAGCCATCCTACTATCTGAAGCGATAGAGAAAATATGTTCTTCCTCTTCTTATGGCAGCCCTCAAATATTTGAAGTCACATCTGCTCTTAACTGCCTTTTCTTGGAAAAGGTTATTTCTCTCAGTCTCTCCTTGTATGGCGTACCTTCCAAGTTCCTTATCATTTTTATCACCTGCCTTTGGACCCTCTCTAGCTTCTCTGTGACTTGAAATGCAGGGCCCAGAACTATGCCCAATACTCTAGAAGATACTAAGCCAGTGCTGAGTAGAATATCACCTCCAGTGTATTACATCTAACATTCGTATATGTGCTGCCCAAAACCACATTTGCCTTTTTGCACCTATATCACACTGCACTCATGTTGAGGCTATGGTCCACCAAAACTTTTCATACAATCCTTTTCCCCCAAGCTACCATCCAGCCAGTTATCACCCATTTTGTAATTTTGTTTTTTTTATTATTCTTCCCTAGTTGTAGCACTTTGCATATGTCAGACCTGAATTTTATCCTGTTGTCTCTAGTTCTCTTGGCAAAAACCTGGCACAGTCATAACAAGTGTGGGTCTTTTAACTGATTCTGTAGTTGATCAAGTGTGTGTGTGTGGCGGGTTACATTTACATTTCAAAGTGAGCAGCAGACACTTTGTATATAGTGTCACCTTTTACCATATACATAGTAAATCTAGTGAAAACTGGGAACATCCTGAAATGTGGGAAACATGGGGTATGAGGGACATGAAAACCTGTCATTATCAAAGCACTGAAGTGGGTGAAGAGGATGCAGATTGCCTATAAAAACCCAAGGAATGAGGAGGCCTCTGGGCCTGCTTTTATTAGCTAAGGAGATCAGTGGATTCCCTGAGAAGAGATTCTGAATGCTTATCTGCAGAGGTACTCTGTCACCAAGACTACGTAAGTCTTATGCAAACATTTTTGTGTGTCTTCACTTAAAGTGTGTTGTTTGCTGTATCTTATTTGGCTATGTCTTAGCTTAGGTGAAATTTTCTATTGTTTCATGGTCTAATGCTTGAAACTACAAACTGCTGTGATAAACAAGTGTTCTTTTCAGAAAATGGATTATTTTTGTCCAAGCATCTCATAATTTCAGTGCCATCACTTAATACGAACTAATATTTAGTTCAATAACAGTCCATATTTCCAATCTATCAAGATCCTTCTGAATTCTACTCAGTCAGGAGTCAGGATAAATGATCTGTAATTTCCTGGGTCTTTCTTTCTGCCTTTTTTTAAAGATGGACTCTAGGGTGGCAGTTTTCCAGTCCTCTGGTTCCCTGTCTCTCTCTCATGACTTGGTAAATATAGTTACCAAGGGCTCCCTTTTGTCAGCTCCTCTGCTAATGTGAAGTCAATGGTCTCTGTGACATCCAAAAAACCCAAGGCAGAACCAATTTAAGTTGCTCAGTTTTCTGTAAGTGGCATAGTTTAGATCAGTTGATCTACACTTGCCATTTGGTGAGAGGCACAAATCTTAGCCTGGGTTCCACCATTTTTACATCAGTCTGTGCACCAAACTTCTGGTCTGTTATGGGTATAAACCAGGTTTGTATGCTGAACTTCTCTTCTGTTATAGGTATAGACCAGATTCCAATCACTTATACCAGTAAAAGTGTAATGTCTGGCCTGTATGAGTTACATGTCCTCTGGATACTTAGTAGATTGACCCCCTCTGAGACTTGAATGGAAACCACCCCTGCATGCTCTCCTGCTGTAATCTGGAACATCATAACATAAGTGGGAGTTAGGCACCAAGGGTGCCTACAGACATTTAGGGGACATGGTCTAACTCATGGCACTTTACACAAAGTAAATTCATTGTCATCCAAAGTTGGAAATGGAAAAAAAACAACCTTCCCTCAAAAAAATGAAATTCTTATTCTATTTCCTTTCAGCTACAGTACTGCTTATAATTTAATAAAGATAAGTTAATTAAAATGGGATTGCATTTATTTCTTATTC
This sequence comes from Alligator sinensis, assembly GCF_000455745.1. NCBI lineage: Eukaryota > Metazoa > Chordata > Crocodylia > Alligatoridae > Alligator > Alligator sinensis. Next base: position 3,728,000 of record NW_005841907.1, read on the forward strand.
CTGTGTTTTGTTTCCTTACATACAATAGGGAAAACCCCTGATAATCAAAACTGAAACATTTTTCTAATTATTGTGCCATAATCCACAGATATGTTATTAAAATGTATTCACACTGTTTATACTACAAAGGGGTTTTATCACTATTGTCTTTTGGTCTTCTACTTTAATATTCACTATATAATAATGAAACCAAGATGACACCAGCACTGCTGAAACATACAACATGTGTGTCTAATATAATTATAATTAACAGTTTCCTTTCATTTGCAGGATATACCCTGATGGCATCACTCAAGAGAGCGGGAGCATTAGCTGATAATTATGCTTTGACTTTGTAGTGCTGGATTGAAATGATTTCGGACAAATCCAGAATGGAAAGGAAAGTAGCTTTGAACCATGAAACAGTACTGCCATCTACTTGTTATTACACGGAATCACGTGCTGTGAGAAGATCAACATTGTGTTTCAATAATGTACAATAATGTAAAGAGCAATAGCTTAAAGTAATAAGAAATAGTTTAAAGATGGATGACGTTGTTTTTAGTGAAAAATGATCTCAACAGTTTGATATTGGTTCTGCAAGAAAAATCCCCAAGCCATGCATTCTGAATTAAAATAGAAACAGTGAAATGTCTCTGATTAGATTGCTATATGGATACTATATGGAAATGCATTTTACTTTTGGAAGGCAATTAGGGATAGGATAAAAGGTATGTTTAGGATCATGAATATGAGCTAACTGCAACCAAAAAAGAAAAGAAAAGATATAATGCAACTCTGTAGACAAGAATGAGGTAAAAAACAAGGTAAAGAATGAGGTGCAGATGGCAGCAGTGGGCCGGGTATCAAAAATTTGGATAGACCATCTTTCAAAAATTTCTTGGAACTATTCTGTAAGATACTTAATGATAAAGCAGGCTGTCATATCACTGACCTTGTGCATATCCTTAGTTTTGTCTCTTTCAGATACTTCAGTGTGAGTTTTATGAATGCTATCAGTAAACAATTATAGACTATCTGATTTACTAAGAAGGTCATCTATATTCTCACACTTAAGGATTTACATTTCATAACTTTTATCATATTGGTTATATCTATCATGTATTACACTGAGTGAGATATCAAATCTTTTTGTGATTTATCTTTTTTTTTAAATTAAATCTTTTTGCGGACTTATGAATCCGCAGTAGTGGTGGGGCCAATGGCAGAGGAAGTAGGCAAATGTGTGGCCCAAGTAACTGCTTGGCACAGCGATGGTAGTGGTGAAGAGCCAAGCAGCTGCAGTGCAATTGTGGCTAATCACCCTTGCTTGCCCTCTTGCTGCTGATAGCAACATCCCTCAGAGCCAAGGGCCCTGGATTCTTCAGCGGGCCATTCCTTCTGGCCACATCCATTGAATGAGCTTTAGGTAAAGCACCCCCACTGCCATTTTTTAGTGTGGGGACCTTAATATACAACACACTGGAGTCTGAGCAGATTAATCGAGTCTGCTCTGATGTGCTGCATTTACAGCACATTGGAGCAGCCTCACTGCATGTGTATAGGCACCCTATGTGCCTGGCCATTACATAGTAGATGGATCATTCTCTTAGTCTATGTCCACTTACATGTCCGCAGTGTAGATGGAATGCTAAAAATGGCCAGGTATGAGGCTAGAAAACTTCTGTTAGGCATACTAGAAGAAATAGAATTGCACTCCTAATGTATAGGTAGTCAAGCCCTGCAGGGAACTCAAGATGGATTTCCTTTGACTCATTACAGAAAGTGAATTTCACTAACTTTACCCAGTTACAAGGGAGATGGTGGGTTCGCTATCATCTGGTCTTGTACCTAGGAATCCTTCCTAACAGTAGTTTCATCAGAAACAATTTGTTTTACAAATAAGCTGTGGCTTTGTTTGGATAAACTGTTATTTTTCAGCAACACATTCCTGAACAGTTCTATCATTGCCAAGAGCAGTGAATTCTAGCAGAGTTGGAAGACATCTTGGGTTTTTTTAGGGTCTGTTAAGGTTTGTCTTTACCACAGTCATACTCAACAAGACTCTTCATAAATCTTTCTTTTAATGACCTTTCTACCAGCGTATCTATTAATGAAGTAAAAGCTTGCTGATCGGTAATTCCTTTCATTGCACTTAACACCTTGATTAATGATAACAGTATTTGCTTTCTTCCATTCCTCTGACATGGGGGCTGGTTTGAAATACAGCCAAATGTAAATCAATGCAACCTATATTAAATACAAGACAGAGAAAACTCCAGGATTTTCCACCACAGGATGCCGAAGTCAATTGCTGTTGTGGTTCAGTTGTACAATCTTTGTATTGTAGCATTGTATTGTAGCTAGTTAATATGCCAAAAAGTCTGTCTGTCTCATTCTCCTTTCTTTGCACTTAGTTTCAGTGGGATATATTTAATGGGAATCTAACTAATGTGACTCAAAATGTTTATATATCTCACTAGCAAATTGCCCATCAAGAATGATGGGTGGCAGGCAGGCAGGGGCAGAGCGCTGCCACTCACCACACCACACCACCTCCCAGGAGCAGGGGGTGGAGGAGCTTGCACACGGCAGACACTGCCAACACCCAACACCCTGCACTGCTGCCGCTCCGCATCCAGCTGTGCAGCACCACCCCCTGCTCCATGTCTGGCCCCGCACCACCCACCGCTCTGTGCTGCCACCGCTCCACATTCAGCCATGCACCAACCCCCCCAGCTCTGTGTCTGGCCCCATGCCCCCCGCAGCATGGGGTCATGGGTGGCCACCACTACCCACCTTCCTCCCCCTTTGCTCCGCATCCACCTGGCCCACGCCACTGGAGCCATGCCCAGCCTGTCATTTTTTATTGGCATTCTTGATGCAGCACTCACTGGAGCCATGCCCCACTGGGAGCCATGCCCCCCAACAGTGTTACAGACATATGCACAGACAAACAGACTAAGCCTTTTATATATATATCTCATGTTTTGTTAAGAAAGAGAATGGGTTACCTCTTGTTCTTCAGGATTGCATTTCTATTCAGTTGTTAAGCTCTTCAGCTCTTAGAGGGAAACCTCACTGTGGGTATAATTTCATTACCCCCTGTGGACCTAAATGGCAGTTTTCTATTCATGTACTCTGGTATTTTTGTCACTTACCCAGCACTGTAGGCATTTAAATGTTTATACCATTAGCTATGCACTGACTAGGCACATATGCAAAAGTCTGACCATAAGTCCAGAGAAACAGGGACCATAAGTCCAGAGAAACATCATGCTTTTAGTTCTAGTAGCTGGGATAGTGACCCAGGTAATTTGGCTTCTAACCTCTCCTTCCTCAAAGGGGGCTTGAAGCTGCATTTCTATGACTTGCTAGCCCAGTGCTCTAATTACTGGGTTCCAAGTTAGGCATTATCCAGCACCTTCTCCAGCCATTGCCTCTTGCTTTTAATTGGGATGGATTTCAGTGTGGTATGAAGACCCTGCCTCGTTAGGAGCAAACATGTACACCAGAACCCAAGGCTTCCTCACATACAAGGCAGAAACCATCCCAATGTGCTATCCACTTGTGCTCTTTCTCCTGTCCCTACATATTTCCCTCTCTCGGGTTCCCTGGGGGCAGCTTCAAAATGAGTGCTGGAAGAAGTGTATAATATCTGAGCCATGGAATGGTACTATGAGCACTGTGCTGGGAAATCAGAGAGATGTAGGTACAAAATCCCTCTGAGTAAGGGGGGCCTAGAACCTGATCTCCTGCCTGACAGGCAAGTTCCCTAACTATTTGAATAAACACATGGGAGGCTGTCCTTGTTGCATGGGTTCAAAACTAGCTAATTTTTCTTAACCTACATCCATGCACACATCCAGAATGGGCACACATATGATACATATGTAGTTGGGTACATGCATATGTAGTTGAGTGCATGCTAATTTTGTGTACACATACCTATGCATTCACAGTGCAGCCTGAACCCAAACGCCAAAAATGCTTAAATGTCATTGCTCGCTAACAGAAATGGTTTCCTGCCCTATGTACTTCCACATGTGTAGGCATCATCTGGGAAATATTTCCAGGTACCTCCCTCCCAAATGTGTTATGTAGCCTCCCCTATTTTTCTTCTGCTTCCAAAACCCAACAGTGCCTAATCCCTAATTTGTCTTCAGCATCATAGAGGAGCCCAACAGCAGTGAAGGCCAAGAATGTACAGCTGGGTCAGCTGAAAATGAGATTGAATACAGGAAAACTACCCTTGTTACATTTCTTCTAATGAAGTAAAGTGATTGAATTTGAAGCTGCCTCTTGCCTTCATCCTGGCTCCTACCAATCAACTTGCCTGGCTTGGTGGCTGCTTCCCAAATCCACAAACACAGAGGGGTACTGTGCATCATGTAGAGTTGCTGACAGTATTTGGAATGAGTAGTGTTTGATGGTGGCAAAGGAAAAAGGAAAGCTTAAAGGACATCAGTTCATGTGTGAAAGAACCCTCTATGGGCAGCAGGAATAACATAACCAATAGCACCTTATCAACAATTTGGGATGAGGGCAGGTTAGCCTTAACTCATAAGTACCACTTTAAAATACTGCCAAATTGTGAGACATACAATCAAGCCATGTGAATTAACAGATAGGAATTTGTTTTCCCTGAAATCTTCTTGAAGGTATTGGCAAAACTGTATTACAACAGCAAAGCAGAATATTTATATTACTATTTCACATTTACATTACCCTAATATTTTGTAATCCCTATCAAGAATGGGACAGTGTTGTTCTAGGAAGTACTATACTAACACATACAAAACCTACCCAAAGAGGTTCAGGAGTGTAAAGGTACTTAGTGCCTTCATTGGTTATGTCTCATTTACTAAAGTGACATAGGTGCAGATCCTCAAAGGTACTGGTAATTAGATATTACTCTGATCATCATTGCAAAGCCTAACTCACAGACAGCCTTCAATTTGTTATAATTCTTGGGACCTAATTAGGTGGCTAGGCTTCCTAGACACTATAGGTGCCTGTACATGGGTACAGAGCCTGGTGGCTTAATCAAGTCTGCTGGAGCATGGTATTTACCATGCTTCAGCAGCCTTCTGCATCTTTTGTATCAGCATCCCCACATTTAAAATGGTGGTGGGGGCACATGAACTAAAGCTTGTCAAACAAGCTTTAGTTCAAGCGCCCCCACTGCCATTTTCAAGCATGGGGAGGATGATACACGAGACACTGTGGCACTTTAATTAGAGCCGTTCTCAGAGCTGCTCTAATTAAAGCACTGCCCACCAGCCCTCAGAGCACATGTAAAAGGGCCCCAAATGGCGAGAGTTAAAAAGCTAAGGAAGGGGTTCACAGGGCAATGATCAGGGAGTCACTTAAGCTAGCCAAGAGTGGAAAGCAGAAGAGGCAGTTGAAGCTCAAGCACTTAACCTGTTGCTCTAGGCTCTTGGATATGTGCCCTTCTCCACTTTGGATTCTCACCTCTGAACCCCTTTTGGACCTAGATACCTAAGTCATGTCATGCTTTTAGACATTTTTCATGAAAAGCAAAGAGCTACACTTCCTCTTTCTGTTCCAGGATAGCCAACTGTCTACTGCTGAGATGGTTCTGAAGCTCAAGTCTGCTTTTGAGGAGGCTTAAGTCTCTGCTCTGACATAGGCAGAATATGGGTACTTCTTAGGACTGTGTAAATACTTAAATATTGATTGTGGCTCTCTAGGTAAGTGGGTAGGACAAAGCAGATATATGAACTCTGACCAAATAGATAAATGACCAATGGTCTCCAGCATCTGAGGCTGAATGTCATAACTAACTGAATAGGCACATGTTTACTTTCCTGGTACAAACTGGTGTCTTTTGTGCAGGGTTATATTACTCTGCAACCTTTCAAAATCCAGCATGGGTTGAAAGCATCATGTCTTAAATATATTCAGAGCATGGATTTGAATTGCTCAGCCCAGCAACAACTATACCTTCAAAAATATGGGCCAGAGTCATGATATTAGACTCGACTTTTCAAAGGGCAGAATGCCGATATTAACAGTGTACTTCAGTTGCAGTCTTCTCAGCTGTTTAAGAAGACTGCAAAAACCCTACGGGAATGTCAAGTAGCATTTCCTCTTGCTCTGACAGATCATCCAATGCCCCAGAAGAGGTCTGAGAGAAGAACACACTTTAGAATTAAATGAGATGTTTTACTACAAAATTTTAAGCCACTATACAATTTTTGACAGAGCATTCAACAGGATCGCTGTCTGAGTCTGGAGGGTTGAAAATACCACATGGTTAATAAGCTTTCTTCAGGCTCTTTGTGAGAGAAATCCAATCTTTTAACTAAACACATTTCCTAAGGTTGGCTGTTCAGGGATTAACGAGGTGAAGTATGTAATTTTATAAGTACAAACATGTTTTTGGCTAGCTCATCCATGGCAAGTGACACATTATATCAGTCACCATGGAGATACTTTGCTAGCTCACACTAGTACATATGCAGATTTTAATAGCTCCTTTGTTACAGCTTCTTGTGCAGACAAGGTTTATGATTGCCACCTAGTGGCTACTTGAGAAATTCAAATCAGTTGTTGGAAACTGTGCCTGCTGATAGACATGCTTCTTTGCATTCTAATTCGAATGTGAATGAGAAGATTTGATTAATTGAGTCTGTTCTGTGTTCTAATTAGAGCGCTCCAGCATTGCTACAGCACAACATGTATTAAGCCTCCCACATTTTAAAATGGTCGCAGGGATGCTTTAACTAAAGCTCCTCAAATGAGCTTTAGTTAAAGTGCCTCACAGCCATTTTTAAATGTGCAGGGGCTCAATACACATGACAGTGATGTGTTTTTAATTAGAGTGGCTTTCTGGGAACCGCTGTAATTAAAATGCTCTCTCCCCGCTGGAGCACATCTATAGGCAGTCTGTGGTACTGAATGGCATGTGAGTGGTGAATACGATAGACAAGGATGCCCCAAAGTATAGATGGCACTTGGTGGAAAGGTCACTCATCAGAGGAATGTGAATAGGACCCTCATTAGTTTTCTGAGTTTCACTTTCTTCTTCATCTTCCTTTTTTAAATTTTAAAGTAAGACTTCATCTTTAATGGTTTCAAAAAAGTAATGTTGCATACACAACTGAGATACAGTAATGTCTGTCTGAAGGCTTGGCTTCCCTGCTGAGTTAACTCAGAATATTACTTACGCATTGCCCCAAATCTAATTCCCATATATGTCTCACTTAAACATGGTGGTCCTAGCTTACACCTATACTAGATGACACATCTTGACCAAAGCTCAAGTCCTGCCTAAAGTCAGGCTGGTCATTTAGCTACTTCATATTCTGGATGCCAGATGAGACACCCCAAGGTTTAATAGTACTCCTGTCCTTTCCCATACTTCCCCTCTGTGGAAGACAAGGCAAATTATTTCACAATTCATTGGGAAAAAAAGTTGTAGAGTGGCTCAGTTAATTGAAGAATGAATACTCATGGGAAACAAATTGAGAAGTCCTATCATTTTACAGAAGTAAATGCAGCACCAGTGGTGTGGATATAACTGAGTGGGCACGCTCAAACAAGGCTTTGTATCTGTGACTGCTACTTAAACTAAGCCAGCCGGGGGTACTCACATCTGATACCTATCACAGGAGTTAGTTGTGGTGAGGATAGACAGTACCTTAAAATAAAATACTAATAAAGACAAGTAAGTTTTAATTTTCACATGTGTTAGTAGGTTGAGATAAAGCTTACCATTTTTCTATTTACAGTTGTGTCTTCACTAGGATTTCACTGATAAATCTAAATAGGTCTTTGAAAAACATGGTAGGGTGAAAAAAGGCAGGATTGCTTTTACTCCTCTGAAGTGGTGCTCAGCTTTTAGAAATGTGGGAAACTATGTTATTATGTTATCAAGTAATCATTGGTACTGACTTCAGTCACAGTCAGTTGATAGTTTCAGCCCATAGCCTGGTAGCCACATCAATATAACACCTACAGTATTTTTTACTCTATTAGTTGCCTTCTCAGAAAGTCAAGGATGAAATGAACATGGTTTCTTTGAATATGCATCCCTGATCTCTTCATATTGAAAGGTAAAGACTGCTCAGGGATACGTGTCACAAATCTCTCTGCAGCGGTTTTCCCCCAGGCTTGGTGAGGGTAGGAAGGCATAATAATTCAGGAGATGTAGGGCAGAGAAGAATTTTACTCTAGATAGCATGAAAGCTGCAGGAACCTACATTCATTCTACACATAGAGAGTATAAACCTATGCTGTATCAACGTGTAACAATACATGATTAATTGAAAGCTACTCCTATTTCCTCCTATTTCCTATTATATATAGTCCTTCCATGGCCTTCATTATTTCCTACATTTCAGAAGCTACCAGAGCAGCAATATATTATATATAGATGAGGATTACATGTTGTATGCAGGTATCCGCATCACCCCTTTTAGCCACACTGATTCCACTGGCTGTTAACAACAGTTGACTCCCATTTTCCCTCTGTGAGTTCCTTATGCATACGTTATATAAAGGTCAAAAGACACACTGCTTCCCATCTTCCATTTTGTACCCTAATACAGTTCTGTCTATTGAGACGCAGATGTAAGAATCAGACTACTTGCCTGAATTTCTGTAACTCATCTGATCATAGATTTTCAGTCATCTACATAGTTGGGCTGGCTCTTTGTGGATAACACTCTTAGGACATGTCTACGTATGCATTTAAGCACAACTAAATTTACTGCTCATTAAGCTAATGTGCAGTAAGCAATTTTTGGCAGGTGTCTACAAGTACCACTAAATCTAGTTTCAAATCCCTTGAGCCCAGCCATGTGCCCCTGTGGCCACCAAGGGGAGCTCCAGCCTCTGCTTATATGGCTGCCAGCACTTGGCAGCCATATTGAAGCCAAAATCTGATGCCAGCACTTGCCCTGCTCTTGGAAACACAGGATCACACTCTGATCCCTGGCTAGCCCCTTCCCTGCCCAGGATTCGTGTGCCCAGAACAGGGGCAGCACACAACATCTCGTTCCTTGCCCACCCTGCCTCCCTTTACCATGGGTGCTCTAGCCCTGCTGGCACTGGATTTGGACCCAGCCCCTATACCTTTGTTCCAGGCAAGCTCAACCTTCAGAATGACCACAACACCTGCCAGTTGATAATAGGCGAGTTTATTGCTACAGAGTCAAAACAAAAAAGCAACAATACAAACAATCAAGCAATTCAATATCTACCAATCCTAGGGCTGTCATCAGAGTCAAGGTACATCTGGTCAGGATGCAGACTCCACTTTGAGGCTCTCTCTTAGGTGTCAGCAGTCTGGAGGTAGGATGCTGAGGCACATAGCCCCCCTCCAGTGGGATGCATGAGACGGGCTGCTAGTATGACCTTGGTTCATGGTGGCCTCAGGGACCCTTCCCAGGGGATGGGGATGGGGACACCTCTCAGGGAGGAGGAGGGACAGGGAGGGACGAGACAAAGGGAGGGACCCTTTGTTAATCTCAAGTCTCTGCTTTGTAGTCTCCTTCCCCCTTCATAACTCCTAATGACTCTTCATCCATGACTATCTCTGGTTGGCTGTCTCTCTGTGGTCACATGTCCACATAGCCTTCTGGGCCTTCTCCTAATTTGGTTTATTCCCCCAACACTGGGACTCAGGCACCCTCACTGTTCTGTGGCCATTCAGCTTGTGTCACTTATCTCATGTTATGGGCCGTATGATACATACTTCCTTGGTTCCCAGGCTATGTGTCCTTGTTGTGTAAGACAACCTGTCTTGGCATGCCCCCCTCAATTCTCAGGCTGTGTCCATCCATTGGCCTTGTTGTGCTAGACAGCCTGTCTGCTTCCAGGGCTATACGGAAATCTGTGTAACCCAGGTGCTTACAAATCAATTAACCCCTGCAGCCCATCTTGAATTCTTATAATGCATATATCTATACCTATAAGCCAATTCCTCCAAAAAAAAGACCTTTAAATGCAATTTCCAAGCCAACACCCCTGCCAGCAGTGACCAGCACCCCATACTCCTTCTGGCTATGGTGCTGGCCCTACTGGCTCCAGCAGGCCAGCCCCACCCAGGACTCAGGACAGCCACCCACCCACCAGTGGGGACCAGGGCAGCAACTGCAGGAGGCCCTGTCTGACCCCCTACTCCTGCACTCCCTGCTCCAGCCCACCTGCTCCACTGCCTACACACTCCCTACCCCCTGCCCACCCCCAGCACCACTCTCAGGACATGCACATGTTTGAAACAAAGAACCTTTATTACACTCACAACACCCACCTCCATCTTTCCCCCCTCCCTTCCCAACACACAGATCCCCTCCCCCCCTCAACTAACAGAGCTTCTCCACCCCTCCAACAATAAAAAAAACCTTTTTCACAAAGTGCAAACTATTTATAGTAGTCTCAGTCTCTATCTGAGTCACAGAGTGGGGGACCATGGGGTGCAGGTGCCTAGAGGACAGAGCCCAGGGACAGGCACCCAGCATCCCAGCCTTGGGCTATTTCCCCATGGTTGTACATTCTGTGGTTCATACAGCAGGTGGAGGGATCCCCTCCGGGGTGATAGAAGCCACTGATTCTCTGACACAGGCAGCTCCCCTTAAGCCAGGGGCTCTCCATGGCCAGTAAAGCCAGCATGGGGTCCTGTCTTCACTGCTGGCTGGTCCAGCTCCTTGACAACATGGAGCCAGGGTGAGTGGTGGTCCTGTGCCAAGGCAGGGGGTCTGGGTGGCAGGCCATTTGCCAGGCCAGGGGCTCTGGCAGGTGGGAAGCACTGGATCTCCTCCCAGGGCCAGGCTGGGGCCTGCTGTGGGGCAGTGGGTGAGACCCAGGGGACCCAGAGGCCATGGGTGGGGACTGGCCAGTGGTGACAACACACAACCACCAGGCCCAACAGAATGTCCAGAGCCTGGGAGTCAGTGTCCAAGACTTCCACTGCCTGGGTCTGGAGGTCCACCTGCTGCTGGAGGAGCTCAGTGTACTCCTTCTCCTGGGCCTCTGTCCATACCCAGTGCTCCTGCTGGTCCTGGTCCTGTGCTTCCTCCCGGGAAGGCTCCTGGGCAATGTCCTCTTCCCACCAGGCCTGCTCCTGCACCTCCCATGCCTGCTCCCATGCATCCCACTCTTCTGCCACCACCAGCAGCCACTGGAGCAGGAGGGCCCAGACTTGCATGCACCACTAGTGCAACTGGCACATGTGAAGGATTCTAGCACTGGTTGGCAGCAACCCAGAGCCTGCATCCCCACTGGGGCTGGTGGCCTCCCCTGTGTCTGGATGTTGACCTCGCAGAGGCAAGAGACTTTTGTGAGAATTTGCAACATTTCAGAAATTAGATGCTTTGCACCAGGGATCATGTACTACCCCGCATGGGTGCCCAGGGAGCATGGTAAGCCAGCTAGGCAGGCCCAGGACCAGGCAGCCTGTCTCCCCTACCCACCCAGGGTGGGAAGGCATGTTCTTCCATGGCTCCAGACCCTGCTCTCCCCCATCTCTCCCTGCAGGCCGACCATTCTGTTGTGCTGCCACCCAGCCCATGGCACCCAGGCTCAGGGTATGTGGGGCTCCTGAACAACAGGGACAAGGTGCTGGGTGTGCCCCCACCCTCCACACTGAAGGGCTTCTCAATGGAAGCACCCTGGGGTTGCCCCCCACCATGCTGCTGCTGCTGCATCCTGAGCATGCTCCTGTTGCTCATGCCGTGGATGGAGCACAATGAGCTATTTGTGCAGGCAGAGGGGTACTTAAGCCCTGCTGCTTCTGATCTTCCTGGTGCCTCAGGCACACCTGTGCTCCTGGTTTAGGACCCTGAGCTACAATGGCATGGGGGGGGCATGCCTGGACTGCCCCACAACCTCTGCTGCTGCCTGGAGGGCAACCTGTGACAGCACTGAGGAGGACTGCTCACTGGCATTGACACCTTCCTCAGGGTGTGAGAGGCCTGTGTCCACCCATCTGCTGGGACATGAGTTGCTCAATAAAGTTCTGTCATGTCCCACCTCTCTGTATTTTGTGTGGGGTGGAACCCAGGGTCAGGGGAACTGTGGGCAGGCTGGGTGGTGAGCAAGGGCATGGTTCAGGACTGGGGACAAACACAGGGCAGGGGCTAGGAGGATCCTACCCCCAGTGCAGGACTTACCACATATCTTGGGCTGGTGAGGCTGGTGGCTCAGTGCGGACCTCCCTGTCAGTGATGGCATCCAGCTGCACTCTGTGTCCTCACAGTGACTAGCTGGTTCTGCTGGCAGCTGGTAGTGTCATGGCATGCTGCTCCTCATGGCAGGGTCTGGGGATATGGAGCTGGTGAAGCAGCTGCTGGTCAGAGCTCACCATTCTGCTGGTAGGTGCAACAGCTGGGGAGGCTGGTGGGGCAGGGCACGCAACACCTGAGGGCCTCACCCCAGAGGAGTTGTCACCACTGGAGGGGTCAGGGCAGGTCAGGGGCTTGGTCAGGCTTTCCCCGCTGGTGAACACTTCAGGGTTGCGGCCTGGGTCCTGGGGTGCCAAAATGTTGGTCAGCTCCTGCATAAAGACCATGGTCTTGTGGGCACAACCAGACTTATAATTGTGCTCAGTTATGGCCACACACTGTGCCCACAAGGTCTTGATCTTTATGCAGCACTGCCACACCATCTGGGAGTGCACTCATTTGTTCCACCTGATAGGGCCTTATAAATAAGGGTGTTCAAGCACCCACCCCATAAGAACTGCCCCTAGACCTCTGCATCCCTGCTGAAGGCCACAAAGTCATCAACCTCCTCCTGGCCCCAGTTGAGGCCCCAGGTGGAAGGCTTAGGTGTGCATGGGTGGGTGGGGCCAGTTTTTGACAGGGAGGTCATGGTGATATGTCCTGTGCCAGTTCTCTGTGCATGCTCACAGCTGTCCCTGTGTGGTTGGCCCTGCACAGTGGCCAGCAGTGCTCAGCAGAGGGGTATGGCCAGGTACTGGGAGCTGCACAGCAAAGGCAGTTTGCCATAGGACCTGCAAGAACAGGAGACCCTCTGTGGGTGAACAGCAAAACAGAGAAGGTGCTGGCCCTGCTGCCAGAGGCAGCCAGGCAACAGCCCTGGGGAGATGTCAGGGCTGGGAAGGGGATGCAACAGGTTGCAGCCCTTTTCAACATTCACCTGTGGCTAAGCAGTAGCTCTGGCTTGGGGACAGGACTGGCAGAGGTAGCCTGTGGCCTGTCCAGGAGGGCACACAGGGCCTGCAGTGCTCCAGGCTCCTGGTGTGTGTTCCCAGGGCACAAAATAGTTGATGGCTTTTATAGACTACGGGTAGAGGCTGCCAAAGAGCACCCAGCCCTGGGGCAGGAGGGGTGGCCAACCAGGAGCACTAGGGCTGGGTCCAGGCCAGTCTCCTAGTGTCTAGGCAGACCTGGCATTAAAGTTAGTGCCAGGTTGCCTCTACACGTGTTAATGCACTTTAACTAATCATGCCTAAATGTGCATTTGCAGGTATCAAATTTAGTCATGATTAGCCATTTTTACTGTGCAGTGAGGATGTGTATGTACAGACACACGTGCACACTGAGCAGTAAATTAGGCTAAGGTGAATTAACATACCTGTAGCTACTTAAAATTTTGTCTAAGTCCCACTTAAGGTGCATAAGTGCTCATGTGGATCTGAATCCTAGGAAAATCTACTAATGGAAACTTGGAGCATGTCTACACAATACATTTAAAATATCTGGCAACTGCAGGCTGAAATGCCATGATGCTCATTGTACTCTACTAGAGAAGCTGTGTCTGGGTAGTGGTGTTGGTTGACTAATTAGCATTGCTGAAAGGGAGTCAGCAATGCATAAATGAAGCTAGACTGCTTCAGGTTCAAGGAATATTATACACAGAGAAGTGCACTATGTTTGAACACTGCTGCCTAGTGTGATAAGTTTGTTGCGTAGATATGCCCTAAGATGTCTGTCAACTTTATGTGCCTCAAAGGTTAGTAGACATTTGAGCAAGGATTTAGATGATGGAGATATTCAATTGAGGTACCTAAAGTAAGCTACCAAACCAGGAGGAGGAGGTGTTGCCTTATTTAAACAATTGATGGATGCTTCCAATTGCAGGACCTGGTTCTCATGAGAGATTTAATTATGAGGATATCTGCTGGGTGGGAAACACAGTAATGAACAAGCAGTCCAGCAAATTCTTGGAGTATATTGGTGTTACAGGGTGCCACTGGCAGGTAAACCCAAAGTTTCCATCTCTGCTAGCTGTGTACTCCCCTTTTTTCACTCACCTCCCATGCCTTGATGCTAAATAATTTGGTGAGACTATTTTACCCAAGTGAGAGTGGGGTGGATTTAAAGCCAGACTTCACTGCTTCATCTGCATTTGCATCATTCGTCACTGTCAGTAGCTGGATCCAGACCCCCTTCCAGAGCCTCAGCCTTGCTGACTACAAGGTCCCTCCCTGCTCTGGCCAATAGTGTTGTGTTCCTTTAGGGTCTCAAACCAAGAGTTCTCATCTCTGCAGACCAATGATGCAACTTATGGGCCATGTCTGTGGGCTCTCAGTCTCTGCTGCTCTGGAAGATCCCAGGCCCAGCTGCTGAGGGTCAATTACAGCAGAGCACCTCCTCTCAGTTCTCTAGTATGCAGCCTCCACATCACTGCTTTTAGCCATGCCAATTCCAATAGCTGTTGACAACAGAGATTTTTAACAGACTATCCTGCCCTCTGGGCCAACAAAGTCCCAAACATAAACCTATGCCTCCTAGGGCCCCGAAAGATAATAACAAAACAATCCTGCAGCTTACTGCTGCAGCAATCCATGCATTCTCCAATCTATTTCCTGTGCACCCTAGAGCAATTGGCCAGCTCCTGTGATGCCTTCCCTTTCAGGGACATTGGTCGTGGCTCCACTTCCAAGCCTCTTTTCCTCACTGTTGGCTAGGGCCCAGCTTATATGCTTCTGGGCCCTTCCCCCTCTCTGGTCACCTAACCTGCCTGGTCAGGCCATCACAAGAGGTTCTCATTACCAGTGTGCAGTCTCCAGGAAGAGTGGGCCTTTGACTTGTCCTAAGCTATGTCTCTTCACCCTTTCTATTCTGAAAAGTCCTCACCTTAAAGGGACCTAGACCTGCTGTTCTTTCCCTGGTCTCTCCCCAGTAACAAGGGTCTGCCCACCTGTTACAGCTGGGTACGACTTTTTTGATAAAGAGAAACCTGAGACCTACTGGGAGGAAATCTCTTTTTAACTTGCTGCTCACAAATATGGAGGAATTGGTTGAAAATATGAGCAGGAGCAGGCCTGGAAGGAAGGTGGAAGGTAACTTGAGTGACACAGACCATAAAATTATAGAAATCAAGATCCTAAGGAGGGAAAGGAAGGGGAGCAGCAAAATAAGGACAGTAGACTTCAGAAAAGCAGACTTCAGCAAATTCATGGATCTGGTGGACAGAATCCCATGCGAGACAGTCTGAGGAGGGGAAAAGTGCAAGAGTATTGGCTATCCTTGCAGCAGGTTGTATGAAGAGCAGAGGATAGTCATCACAATGGGATGGAGGAATATGAAGTGCAAAAGGAGACCAGTCTGACTAAACAGCAATCTCTTCAATTAGTTGAAATTCAGTAAGGATACTATAAGAAGGGCAAATTTGATCACAGCAGGAGGGAACAGGGAGAAAATTAGGAAGGCCATGCTTAGAGACGGAACTAACAAGTAATGTAAAAGGGGTTTCTACAAACAGGGAATTTATGTCAAATAAGAAGACCAAAGAAACCATAGGTCCTATACAGAGTGGAGAACACAATCTAGTTACAGATGATGCAGAGAAGGCTGAATTATGGAAAGTCATTTTTACTTGAGTATTCAGCAATAGGGGCAGTTACAAGATGATGAGTGCAGTGAATAGCAAAGATAGGGAAGGAGAAAAGCAGCCTGGTATAGTAGAAGAATTGGTCAGGGATCATTTAGAGAAGCTAGATGTTTGCATGTCAACAGGTCTGAGTAGGATGCACCCTCGAGTAGTGAAGGTAGTGGTTGAGGTAATTTCAGAGACATTAGCTATCTTCTTTGAGAACTTGTGGAGGTTGGGTGAGGTCCAGGGAGATTGGAAAAGGGCAAAGATAATGCCCACCTTTAAGAAGGGAAAGAAGGAAGGTCCAGGGAATTACAAGTCAGTCACCATGACCTCAAGGAATCTATTGTGAAGCAGGTGAATGGGAGTATCCATCATGTATTCACCAAGAGCAAATCATGCTTGAATAACCTGATTTCCTTCTATGATAAGGAGACAGGCAGTGTGGATAATGGGGAGAACAATGGATGTGATATATCTTGACTTTAGTAAGGCTTTTGACACTGTGTCCCAAAGCATTCACATTAACAAGCTAAGAAAATAGAAATTAGATGGAAATCCTCAAAGGTAGATACACTGTGCTCATCAAGCAGTCATCAATGGATCGACATCTAGTTGGAAAGAGGTATCAAGTGGAGTTCTTCAGGTGTCTGGCCTTAGCCTGGTATTTTTCAGCATCTTCATAAATCATTTGGATGACAGCAGTGAGTACATGTTTAACAAATGTGTAGATAACACTAAATTAAGTGGACTCAAAGACACACTATAGGACTGGATAGACTGGAAAAATGGTCTGCAATCAACCAGATATATGATTCAACAAGGAGAAATACAAAATTCTGCACTTTGAATGAAAAAATTGTATATTCAAAGACAGATTGGAAAATGATTGGCTATTATGCAGTACTGGGGGGGTTTCACAAGCTGAATATGAACCAACAGTATGTTATGGGTGCAAAAAAGGCCACCATCACAGTAGGTAGCAATAACAGGATGGCCACTTGCAAATCAAGGGAAATGAGTTTTCTATTCTATTCAGAACTGGTGCCCCCTCACCTGGAGTACTGTGTCAAGTTTTGGGTCCCACACTTCAAGGCTTTGTGAACAGATTGGAAATAATCCAGTGTTGGGTAACAAAAATGATTAAGAAAGGCTTATGAAGAAAGGCTGAAACAACTAGAGTTATTTAGTCTGGAGAAGAGAAGACTGAGGGGGATATGAGAACAGTCGTCAAATACATGAAGGGCAGTTATAGAGACAGTGGGCACATCTACACATGAATATTAATGCAAAGCAATAAAATCCAGTGCAGTTTTTGCCAGACTTCATTGCTTCTCGGAGCAGCATTTATACATGTGTCCAATACCACAGCACGTTGAGCTGGGGTGGTGTAGCCCCGGCTGGCAGGGAGCCTGGGTGGTTAGCCTGCCAGTGTGGGGTTTCTCCTGGCCAGTTCAACATGCTGTAGAGAGGCTGGCTGGGGCACTAAGTTGCTACAGAACAGGGCTAGCCAGCAGGCAGCCATGCACTGTAGTACCTTTGTGACCTAGTCACCCCCAGTTACCATCTACATGTGCAGTGCAGTGGAGTAAATAACTCTACCATAGATTAGTACTTGTGTTGGGCAGTAGTATCCAATGGTAGAGTTAATTAGTTTGCTGTAGCCTAACAACACAACTCATGTAGACTAGTGATGCTTTACTAAAGAGCTAATTAGGCAACTCCACAGTAAGTGTCTAATGTAGATGCACCCAGTGGGGTGAAGATGGGTTCTCCTTTGTGGCTAAAGGAATCTGAACTAAGAGGAATGGCTTAAAGATTCAGAAGAGGTAATTCAGGCTGGAGATTAGGAGAAACATTTTTGATTATGAGGGTGGCTAACAAGTGGAACAGACTCCCTAAGGAAATTGTGAAATCTACATACTTGGAAATTTTCAAGAGCAGGTTGCACAGACACTGGAATGGCTTGGTCAGGTACGGGGGGGATCCAGATGGGATGCAGT
>NW_005841907.1:3745822-3786708 GCF_000455745.1 Alligator sinensis
TTCCTGCTTTCTGACCATGCCATTGGAGCAGCAGCCAGGGATTTAAGTCTCAAAAAGGTAAGCATTTCCCCTCTCCCTTCCACTCTGTGCTCAAAAGCATGCTGCCTCCCCTCCCCTTTCCTTCCTCTCCCATTTTTCCTTCCACTGACTGATGTTGGGGCTGCACTTAGGAGCCAAGGAAGCTCCTTCCCACTCCAGCTGGGCTGTACAGGGCTGCATAGATCATGGGATCCCAGCAGCAGTTTCCCCTCCCTACCTGATGCCTTTGCATGTTCCCTTCCAGTCTAGCAGTAAGTGCAAAGAGGGGGAATTTGCCTCTGGCTACTGCCACTGCTGCCACAGTCCCCACTGAGTGCAGCCCCTGCATATCCCAGCTGGAGTGGGCAAGAGCTCATCTCACTCCCAGAACAGCAGTTGTCAATGGCAGGCAGAAGAGGAAGGGGAACTGGAGTAGAAGGAATGGAGTGGGGAGGGAAAGGGAGGGTATGTGCCTCTGAGCACAGAGAGTAAGGGAGCCAAGGAATGTTTACCTTTCCTGAGACTTAAGTCCTAGGCTGCTGCTCCTCCAGGGATCCAGTTAAGGGGGAGGAGGCTGGGAGAGGGAGGTGCAATCACCCCTGCAGCACAGGTCCCTACAATCCATAGGCGGTAGAAGGCCAAGGCTAATGGGGCTTAGTCCCCCCAAATGTGGGGCAGCAGTAGCAGTGCAGAGGGCCACAGGACAGCCCAGGTATGGGCTCTGGGCAGCTGCAGCAGTGGTAGAGGGGTGCACACAGACTCAAACATACAGCTACAGCCTGCAGCTGTAGAGCACTGTCCACCACAGCAGGTAAGTCTGTCATGGGAAAGGGACATGGGGAGGACAGATCAAGGCCCCTGTGGTGAGGGAGGAAGTAAGGCTGAGGCAGGGGCAGAGGCAGGGGCAGGGGAAGGGGCAGAGGCAGGAGCTGGGCTGGATCTGGCATGAACGGGGCCCTGGGATGGGTTGTGGCATGTTCAGAGCCCAGGTGGCTTATCCAGGGGTGAAGGGGGGGAGGCTCCCACTGCTGTGCACACCTCAGTGGAGATCCCTGGATTTGTACACAGGGAAGAGGCAGGCTGCAGCTGCAAGCTGAGCTTTGTGCCCCACTACCAGTGCCTTGGGAGCAGCGCAATGCCATGTGTCTGTCACTGTGGAAATTGGTGATTTTTTTATTTGTCAGAGAAAACCAGGATCCCTGCTCATAAACCAACTCAATGAGTTCCCTATTGAACTTAATGAGAATCCAATGACTCTTCATCTTAGATGTAACCAAGGAAGAATTCTATGCCAACCATAACCAAGTTCTCTCTGATGTTCTGGAGGGAGACAGACTTATTCTGACCAGTGATTCAAAGCCATTCAGAAGGGGCTCAAACCTCAGGAATGGAACCATTGACAAGGAAGGTAGTGAGAAAGGTCAACTTCAACAGCATCCTCCTCTTGACCAAATGCATGTAACATGGACTCACCATCACCAACACCATGTTCCACCAGAAAAAAACAAGTATAAGACATCATGGCCTTATATCTAAGCATTGGCACTTGACTGACAAAATGTCATCATTCATTCCTGGGATCACAAACATGTCCACATCACTAAATCTATGCTAGGAGCTGACAATTGCTTGACCAATCATCAACTCATCTGTTTGATTATGTCACTCAAACTGGCTCCAAAATGATGTCTGTAGAAGAAGCAATGCTGATGGAAGGTCAACATTGAAGGACTCAAAAACCCAATCAAACAAAATCTCTTCTATGAGTGCCTCAGTGGAAAACTGGAGAATTCTAATCAACAACAATGGGAGAATGTCAGCAGCACTTGGGATGCCTTCAAGTCCACTGTTGTCAGCACCTGTGAAGAGACACTTGGATTCACTACCAGGAAACATCAAGACTGATTTGCTGAGAATGACTGGGAGTCCAAGAGTTGATTGACCATAAATACAAGGCCTTTTGTGTTTGGCAGAATTACATCAATTCCAAGCAAAATAATTGAATTACCAACAAGCCAAAGCAGAGGTCCAAAGAGGATCATCTGTGATATGAAGACTAGCTGGTGGAGAGACAAGGTGAAGGGGATTCAACATCTCATTGACATCCATGATATTTTTTAGTGCCATGGTTTTTTTAGTGCCACCGAAGTCATGTATGCTCCAAGCACTCAGAGATCAACCACCTTGAGACCTAAGGATGGAGGAGACCTGACTAAAGAAAAGAGATCCAATAAGGGGCATTTTGGTGGCCTTCTCAATTGAAACACTGATGTTGACAAGCATGTTCTCAAGTCTATCCTGCAACACCCAAGTAAGAAATGATCTCGGAATCTCTCCAACCCTTGATGAGGTGATAAAAGCTGTGACAGCTGAAAACTATGTCTGTGTGATAAAGGTGCTTGCTGGAGGCTCTGTGAAGATTAGACTAAGTTTTTTTTCTGTATTTGTTTAGATATTAAGCTATATGTAGTTGCTAAAAGCCTAATTAAAGTTTAAGATATAGTGAGGCCTTGTATAAAGTAAGGCCTAGTAAATTTAGCAAAGCCTTGAAGTAGTAAGGCCCTGTGGCATAGTTAAAATCACCTTATCAAAGGAATGCAAGGCTTGTACTGCTATTGGTCAGTCTAAGGACAGTTGAAGTAAAAAGAATCTGAGTGGTTGTACGTTATCAGTACCATTCAGAAGCTATAAATTAGCTGAAATATCCAGAAACCATTCAGAAGAAAGATACAGCTCTGTGAAAAGGATTAGTTAGCTGTTGCCTAGATCAGTGGGCCCGTGGACCTTGAGGAGCCCAAGAACTGCATTCCAGGGTCCTTCCCCATACCTCTCAGACAGTGCTGTTCGGGGACACCTGGCTTCGCTGAACTTTGTGGAAAGAGAAACTTGCTGTGTATCAGGCATCAGAGGAGACTGTCGATAAGTTGCTGATGCAAATTGTTTTTGTCTATCATTGTTTGTCTTGTTACTGCACATAGTTGTGTTTTTGTTAAGTCAATAAACCTTTCTTACCTTTCTACCCCCGACCATACTCTCAATCCCGAACCCTCCGCAGCTGGTTGGGACAAAAGCCATATAGCATATGATGAATGACCAGCCTTCTGGTGCAGATGGAATCCCTGCTAAAATCTTGAAGCAGAGGGAAGGAGCTTATATCATAGCTCCTTGCCCTCATCTTTAGGATCTGGAATGATAAGAAAATCCCAGATCACCTCAGAAACACCATAATTATGACAATCTTCAAGAAACGAGAGAGGTCTGACTATTGAAATTACAAAGAACTTGCCTTGCTGTCCACCACAGGAAAATTCATTGCAAGAAACTTCCTCAAATGTCTCCTTCCATTTGCTGAAGAACTCCTTCTGGAATATCAGTGTGGATTTAGGAAATCAAGAGGTACAACCAACATGATCATCATTGCTTGCCAGCAGCAGGAAAAATGCAAGGAACAACATACAAATGTCCTCATTTGACCTCAGAAAAGACTGACTCTGTCAACTGAGAAGTACTGTGGAGAACTCTTCTAAGGTACAGATACCCACTGAAATTCATCACCATTCTTTGCCTGCTCCATGATGGTATGGAAGCAGTGGTTCTTAGTAATGAATCTATCATAGATCCCGTTGAGGTTAAAAAGGGAGTTAAGCAAGGTTGCATCATCACTTCAACACTCTTTTGACATTCCATACTGCAAGGCAACATCTGACCACCAACCAGCTTCCAATCAGAGTGGAGCTAAAATACCAAATGGATGGTAAACTGTTTAATCTTAGTTGACTGCAAAACCAAGACTACCCCAACCTCAATCATTGAGTTCCAGTGCACTGAGGTTGCTGTAGTGTGTGCTCATACAGAAGCAGATCTTCAGATGATTGTCACTGTCTTTACCTAGACATGCAAAAAAATGGGACTCAGAAGACTAAGGTCCTCCATCATCAAGCTCTTAATGAGCAGTCCTCAGCTCCACTAATTCATATTTACAGTGAGACACTGGAGAATGTTGAGTATTTCTCATACCTTGTAAGCCAACTCTCACAGAAGGCTGACATCAACTAAGAAATCCAACATTACCTCAAATGTGCAGTGCACCCTTCAGATGCCTGAAGAAACAGGTGTTTGAAGATTGCAACATCAGATTCAAAACCAAGCTCATGATCTGTCAAGCAGTCAGGGTTACAATCTTACTGTATGGAGGTGAGACATGGACAAAGTACAGGAGACACCTCAAGTTGATGGAGAGATACCATCAACATTGCTTTCAGAAGATCCTTTGAATCCAGTGGGAATACAAATGTCCCAAAATTACGGTTCTCTTGCAGCAAACACTACAAGCATTGAGGTGATTATCATTCAACATCAACTTTGCTGGGCTGGCCATGTCATCCAGCTGTCCAATGCCAAACTCCTGAAACAAGTTTTATTCTGCCAGTTCAGTCAAGGTGTATACTCAAGAGGAGGGCAGGCAAAGTGCTTCAAGGGCATCCTCAAGCACAACTTGAAAAAAATGCAACGTCAACTCATGGGAGGGTATTATCCAGGACTGCCCCAAAAGGAAGGAAGAGTTTGCTGCAAGGCTGTCAGTACTTTGAAACCTCGCAATGGCAATAGGAGATGGAAAAATAGGAAAGTAGGAACAACATGTTCCAGACCGAATCAGGCTTTCAGAGCCATCCAGCCTGCAAGGAAACACATACCTGAGTTGCAATAGAATCTGCCAATCCCTGATTGGCTTTGTCAGCCACCTTTGGAGCCACAGGTAAGACAATCATGGAAGACAATCATCCTTGACTGCAACAGATTGCCACTGATGATGCTTGTGTTTTGATGACAGCATGTTTGGTTTGTAAAACTATTTTCTGATATTTAGACACAGATTTATCCTTTCATTATCTTTTCTACCATAGATTTTAACTTGGTTATTTTTTTTCTAGTGACTATTTTTAGGTACCATAGTTTAAAAGCTTTTCATTCATTACCAAAGGTAACTATGGATAAAACTATGGATGAAACTCCTTTTATAGTAAGCTAGAAATAACTTGTTTGTCAAGGTAACATATTCATGTATTTTGATAATGAATTGTCCCAGTGAACATATTTGGATTTTATTTAAACTGAAAATTGCTTCATTTTGTAGTGTATAGAGCAAACATTGAAATCTGAAAACATAATTTTAAATGTCATTTCTCACAGTTGCTTTTATTCATATATGCGGTATGAAATAAAAGGGAAATTTTTTATTGCTGAAGTAAAAATCAGAAAAGCAATGAGTAAAAATTAACTGAGAAGACAAACTATAGGTTAAAAAAATCCTTTCTTGCCAGGGATAAGTTCAATACAATCTACTTTTACACATAGTGTAATGGAAAATAATAGGAAAATGCATTTGACTAAGACACCACCAAAGGTCTGTTTCAAATGATAGGGCTAATGGAGTTTTAGCTACCCGAATATTACATTTATGAGCATATGGCTATGCCACTTAAAACTGTAAAGCAGAGCTGTTTAGAATGTTTCTTCCATGTGGTAAAAGTTTATATTTTAGTGAAAATATGAATACTGAAAAATTTAATCTTTAAATAAAAATTATTTAGATTTATTATTGCTGTTATAGTACATCACTGAGTCTGAATAGAAGCTCAATCTCTAGTCTCTTCTATGCAGCTTCTTAGTCAGTTTACATCTCCAATACAGCTGTCAAGTAATTGCAGTTAATGAATACGATTAACGTGTTAACAGGATCTTGCATGAATTTTTTTTACCACGTTAATTGCACCCAGGCTCCATTCCACCACTGGGAGTCAGGCAGGGGCAGGGCCTGGGCTGAATAGAGCCCTGGGGCCAGGGAAAGTTGTGGGACAAGTCTATGGATGGCTTATCCAGAGGCACAGGGTGGGAGGGAGCATTAAACATTCATAGTGTCACATACCACATAGTCCAATGTTCTCTGCCCTGCAAGGACATGCTCAGCAAGCGTGCAAGCATGGATATCCAGGGGTCAGAAAAACAAAACAAAACAGAAAAAAAACCCAGAGCTATGCATGCTTGGCCAGCCTGTGCTGCTGAAAAGCAGAGCCAGGCCAGCCAGAACTGCACTTTGCTGCCAGCCAGGCTCTGTTTATCAGAATTGTCATGGTTGCAGCCCCAGAAGTCCCCAGGTAAGTCTACGGGGACCAGCACAGTGCTGGCCCCAGCCTCTCCTACCCCACCCAGGACAACTTGCCGTGTGCTATAGGATGCATGGCATGGGCATTCCCCAGGGACAGGTAGCAGTGGCACTAGGTGCACTGCCACTACCTGTCCCTGGGGAACCAAACGTCCACGCATGTCTGGACATGCCCTAGGAGGAACTTTCTGACTATAAGGGTGCTCAGCCATTGGAGTAGACCACCCAGAGGAATTGTGGAATCTCCAATTGTGGAAATTTTCAAGAGTAGGATGCACAGACACTTGTCTGGGATGTTTCAGTTAGGGATGATCCTGCCTTTAACAAGGGCTGCACTAGATGGCCTCATAAGGTTCCTTTCAGCCCTCCTTTCCTATGATCATAAGATAAGGATATGCCCTCAGTATGCACTTTTCTAATGTTGCTATGGCATTCATTTTCATACTGCAGTATTTTCATATGATTCTATGACCCTACCAGAATTTTGGTTGTATAAAGGATGGAGATAGACTATTCTCTTTATCTGTAGGGGGCAGAGCAGGAATAAAAATGTTTAAATTATATCAAGGGAAAAATAGGTGGATATTAAGAAGAACTTTCTCACCATGAGGGTGAAGGAAGGGTAGAGTACCTTACAGATTAGCTAAGTACATCTACACGTGTAATTAGCGTGCATGAATACACTCTGGTACAGTTTGCACCGGAGTTTATCACTCCTGGGAGCACTGTCTGGACATATACCCAGGGCTGCAGCACATTGAGCTTGGTCAGAGCAGCTCCAGTTGGCAGCGAGCCCTGGGGGTCAGCATGTCAGCCTGGGGCTGCTCTGACCTGGCTCAACATGTTGCAGAGAGGCTAGCTGGGGCACGAGGGTGTCTCAGTGCAGGGCTAGTCAGGAGGCAACCCCCACACTGAAGCACTGTCATCCCCCAGCCAGTCCCATCATCATCTACATGTGCAATGTGGTGGAGTAAATAACTCTGCCATAAAGTAGTACTTGTGTCTAGCAGTACCCCCAGACACAGTCTGCTCCCAGTCACCTTACTGCACAATAGATTCCTTGAGGACCTGCTCCATGGTCTTGCCAGGCAATGAGGTCAGATTGTCCGGTCTGTAGTTCCCTAGATCCTCCTTATTCCCCTTCTTAGAGCTGGGCACTATTTTTCCCCTATTTTTGCCCCAGGACCTCACTCAACCTCCACAAGTTCTCAAAGAGGATAGGCAATGCCTCTGAAATTACTGCAGCTACTTCCTTTAGAACCCTAGGGCTCATCTCATCCAGGCCTCTCAACTTGAAAGCCCTTAGCTTCTCTAATCTATTCTTCTACTACTCTAGGTTGTATTCTGGACCCTTCCCCTCCCAGAGGTGTACCCTAATAACTGGAAAAAGTCATGTTCCCTCTCTCTTTTTGATCCCATGCATCCTGAAGTCTAGGTTGCCCTTTGACCCTGTGTGAACATGATGAGTGAAGGTGCCCCACTACCTCTTTTGGAAAGTGGGAATTGTAAATTTAAGTCTTTTCAGGTTATAAAAGGCCTAGAACCCAGCTCTCCTATTTCTTGGGCAAGTACTATGAATATTAGGTTGTTATGCAGTGAGCACCAGCTTCGACTTCAGGAACTGTTTTTTGTAATGAACCTCTCACATTCTGCTACTGTTAAACATTGGCTTGGAATGTTCTATGGCTGTCTAAAAAGAAAGCAAGTACTAGGAGAGATTTTATCTTCCAGCTGTGATATGAATTGAGTTTGTAAGCCTAGATTGCTGATCTGGATTACTTCTGAACCTAAACAGTAACCCATGATATCTTAGGTGTGTTTTCAAGATACAATGGAGATGTGTAGTGAGGATTATGCATTATGAAGGGTGCTCAAGGATATGTCTACATTGCATCTTCAGTGCGTCAGTTGAGAATGCCATGCCCATTTCTCTTTTGTGCCAAACTCAGAAATGAATCAGTGAAGTCACACCAAGTGTATTGCCTTCCATGGCCACTCTCAAGCATAGATCCTGACAGCAGCTATGTCAGGTGCCTGTGGAGTGGTTTTATGTCTGTATACTGCATTTTTGGGTTTGTTGCATGCAAGCAGGAGTAAATAAGTGGGGTTTGGTTTTGAGAGGATCCCTACCTGAAACTATTGTGGATACAGAGTAGTAAAAGCAAAAGTTGTTCTGCTGAAAAGTAACTCTGGATCATGTTTTGTGACTCAGGGGCCTAAATTCCTCCTAAGTCCTAGGTGTCTATGAGATTTGGATTTAACTCTTTCAACTAATAATGTAAAAGGTCTGTTCAAGAAGTATTGAGACTGAATGTGAATTTGTGGCACAAAGTGTTAGGTGGGGGACATGGCTTTGCTGAACATATCTGGGCATGTTGGGACTCCTCTGGACAGGTTTTCAGCTCATGGTGTTTCCCCAGTTTTCTGTGACCAGTGGTTGAAGTAAGATTGTTTGTGTCTGACATCCCCTTTCATTTTGTCAGTGTCCAGAACAACATGTGTGCATTAAATTTTGCATAAAAATTTGGAAAACGGCAAGTGAAACATTTGAATTACTTAAAATAGCATTTGGTGATGACATTATGAGCTATGCAAGAGTTTTTGAATGGTATCGTCAATTTAAAGAAGGACGATCATTGGTCGAAAGTGATCAACATCGTGAAATGATGAAAATGTGGCAGCAGGTTGCAGTTTGGTTCGAAATGATAGGCAATTGACTGTCTGAGAGATAGCAGAAGAAGCTGGGATTTCTGTTGGTTCATGCCATTCAATTTCAACCGGTGATTTGGGAATGCAGTGGCCAGAAAAATGACCAGAAAGGTGGGTGTCTGACTATTGGATGCTTCACCATGACAATGTGCCTGCCCACTCAGCACAGCTTGTGAAGCAATTTTTAGCCAAATTTCAGCCAAACACCACATCCCACAAGTGCTGCAGCTTTAATATTCACCTGATATGGCCCCATGTGACTTTTTTCTCTTCTCTCAACTAAAGAAAACCTTGAAAGTAAGAAGATTTTGTGACTTGGAAACCATAAAACAAAATGCAACTGATCAGCTTTTAGCGATTGCACAAATTGCTTATCAGAGGTGCTTCCAACAATGGCAGAAAAGTTGGGAGAAGTGCGTGGCTGCAGAGGAAGCATACTTTGAAGGAGATTAAGTCGAAACCCCTGTAAATAAAATACTTCATTTCCTACAGCATCAGTCTTGATACTTTTTGAACAGACCTTATATTAGTGAAACTTAACTGAGAAAAAAAATTGTTAACCTTAAGTTAAGAAAAGCCTGAAATCACTTTTGTAGAGAAAATGAAGTTACTGTTCTTTACATCACATTAGAAAAAGAGGAGGGCTCTTTTTTAATAATCTGAAGCTTACTAATGGAAACAGAAATGCCACAACTACTGACTTCTGTGGGCTTTGCATTAGGCCCATACTTAAAGTTAAACTCATACGTAAGTGCTTTCAGAAGCAAATACTCATTGAGGTTTACCTTGTTTAATGCATACTTCTTTATTATCCATTCATGAGTAAAAGCCAGGCCTGGAAAATATTTCACTTTATGTTCTTTCAGGTTTTTCATTTTTGTTTTGTTTTGTTTTGTTTTAAAGAGCAAGAACTATATAACTGACATTCACATATAGCTAGTTGTCATGGTCATGACCAGAATGTGGGAGATTAGGGTTCAGAGGTAAGGGCACAAACCTGGAACGTGCAGGACCAAGGGTAACTATGCCCAAAGTCCAAGACCAGAGGGCCAAGGTAATGAGCAAGACATGAGTTCAGGCTAGCCAAAGGTTCAGGCAGGAGCTAGACAGAGGGATCAGAACCAGGATGAGAAGCAAAGAATCAGGAACACCGCAGCTTGACAGAATGGAAACCTATCTTTTTGCAAGCTCACAGAGTGCTGTAAGGGCATGTTTTACATGAGCCATTGTTTCACCTAATACTGAGCTTAGGCTGTCTCCTTCTTTCTCAGATCTGAGGAAGGGCACTTTGCACCCAAAAGCTTTTCTAGCATCTCTCTCAGTTACATAGTCCACTTAAAGATATCACCAAACAAACCTTGCCTCTAGAAAAAGGAAAGCAGTCTTGTGATTCAGGCAGTTGAATGCCACTCTGGAGATTCAGATTCTCTCTCTCCCAAGGAATCCTTAAAGGATGATAGGTGAGTCAGTTAAGTGGACTTTTCAGTTGGCACTAAGGGGCAGATTTATGCAGGGGACTGAGGTGCCTTTTTAGTGGAATTCACAGCCATCAGTCAGGGACCGCAGCTCCACTCAACAGGCATCATACTGATTATCAGGGATCCTGGTTTTCTCTTATAAAAAAAAATCCCCAATTTTCAGATTAAAAAAAGTAACCCAAAATCTACATTTTTCTGTGATCAAAATGAAACATTGCTAATATAAAGATAAAGGAAAATGTGGATTTTGGGTTACTTTTTTTAATATGAAAATTGGGGATTTTTTTCTAATCAGAGAAAACCAGGATCCCTGCTGATTATAGATGACTTATGATGAGAGGCTGAGGGAACTGGTCTTATTTAGTTTGGAAAAGAGAAGACTGAAGGGAGATTTAATAGCAGCCTTCAACTATCTGAAGGCTGGTTCCAAAGAGGATGGAGCTAGACTGTTTTCAGTTGTGGCAGCTGACAGAACAAGGAGTGATGGTCTAAAGTTGCAGGAAGGGAGGGATAAGTTAGATATTAGGCCAAAACTTTCTCACTAGGAGAATAGTAAAACACTGGCACAGGTTACCCAACGAGGTTGTGAAGTCTCTATCCTTGCAGGTTTTTAAGAACCGGCTAGACAAAGCCTTGGTTGGGATGATCTAGTTGAGGGTAGTCTTGCTTTGAGCAGGGCGGGCTTGGACTAGATGACCTCCTAAGGTCCCTTCCAACCCTCATTTTCTATGATTTCTGTGATTCTGAGGGCTGTTGGTTATACACAGTTACACCCAGGCACTTTTCAGGGGGCCTGCTGAAGGTATTCAGGCAGCCAGCAGCCAGTCCCACCCAAGGCTATCAGAATCAGTTGAGGCTTGTTTGGGCAGCTAGAAAACAGATTCCTGACACTATTGCTGCTTGAATACTGATCAAAGGCATGGCAGGGTGGCACCTTTAAGATGAATCTATTAAGAAAGGCATTAGCTTTTGTAGGCTACAGCTGCTTATCAGATTCTATGAATGAACTCAGATAACACAGACATTAAAAAGAAAGGAATAAAGTAATTTGAATACAAAGTCTGGGGAAAGGAGAAAGAAAGGATAATGACAAGGGAGCACTGAAGAGAGCTGAAAGTGGGTTGAAGATAAAAAAAAGAATAAACACAGCAGTAAACTCATTGAGGAACATAAGGGTAATAGAAGCTAGCCCAGATAATGGGGTAAGAATCTAGAATCTCTGTAGGCCATACTTAACACAGTTCAGTTTTTTGGTGATCTGTTATTCTGCATGTTTGTGTTTAAGTAATTTTTTAAAGGTTAAGTTGTTGAACAATATCTAGTCTAAGGTAAGTGCTGGAATGTCCAGGGAGGTCAAAGTGTTCTTCTGGAGGCTTTGTGTCTTCTTGGATTTGATATTAAATCTATGTCCATTTAGTTTTTCATGTAGAAATCATCCCATGATCATTTGAATACTTGAAGATAATTTCTTTCCATTGACAACATAAACATTTTGCCACTGATTTCAGTGCAGCCAGCATTTCATCCCTTTAGGGCAGAGCTTTCCAAACTTTTCATGTTGGTGACACACTTTTTAGACATGCATCATTTCGCGACAGTAATTCAGTTCTGGGGCAGGGGCCAAGGGAAGCAGACGTGAGTAAGGGAGCTCCGCGGTGCCCTTCCGCAAAATTTTCTGCATTTCGCGCGACACACCTACACACTGCCGCCGACACAGTAATGTGTCGCGGCACACAGTTTGGAAAGCTCTGCTTTAGGGGCATGGATTGATGAATAATAATATCTTTTTAAAATAGAGTGGGAGGGGGGTTTACTGCTTGTGAGGACAAATTAGCTAATCTATTTATCTGTTTCACCTTTCCCCTTCTATCCTACAGTAAATGCTGGGATTTAGCTCTGTTCCACTCACGGATAACCTGGGCCAATTTACCATTGAATTCAATTTACCATTGAATAGGAGCAGACAGACAAAATAGCTAAATCCGGTGAATCCAGCAGAATTATAATATACCCTCCTTTTTAAATGGTGTAACTGTTTGCCTACACCCTATTTTTAAACAATGGGCCTGACTGTGACCTCTCACCAGTTCTACACTAGTGTAAGCCCACTGCCTTAAACAGGTTTATTCCTGAATTACAAATGACATGAGTCTCCTTATCAGATTATATATGGCATCCAATCTGTAGATTCATACTACACTAAACTTCTAAATGAGGCTAGTAATAAAAATATCCTTGAAGTTAACTATTAATATGGTGTTTCAGCTTAACACAACATACATATATTTTTTATAATTATAAGATTAAATTAAAAACAAACAACCTTAATGGTTTTAAAAACCGTAAATGGATGTCTCCAATCGAGACAATTATAAGTTATTAGGGGGAGATCATGTCAGACCAACCTGATTGCCTTTTATGATCAGGTCATAAAGGCCATGGATGCAGGTGTCGCGGTGGATGTAGTCTTTCTGGACTTCAGTAAGGCCTTTGACACCGTCTCTCACCCCATCCTAATTAATAAACTAGGCGACTGTGGCATAGATGCCTACACAGTCAGATGGATTGCAGATTGGCTGAAGGGTCGCACTCAGAGGGTGGTGGTGGATGGATCATACTCGACTTGGGGGGAGGTGGGTAGTGGAGTCCCCCAGGGCTCGGTCCTGGGGCCTGCGCTGTTCAATTTCTTCATCAGCGATCTTGATGCTGGGGTGGAAAGCAACCTGTTTAAATTTGCTGATGACACCAAAATTTGGGGGGAGGTGAGCACGCTAGCAGGGAGAGAGAGATTGCAGAAGGATCTGGATAGGTTACAGGGGTGGGCAAACAGGAACAGGGTGTGTTTCAATACGGACAAGTGCAGGGTGCTGCACTTGGGTAGTAGGAACCAGCAGCACACTTATACGATGGGGAACTCCCTACTTGAGAGCACGGAGGCGGAAAGGGATCTTGGTGTCATTATTGACTCCAAGATGAACATGGGCCGACAATGCGAGGTCATGGTTGGCAGGGCTAACCGGACCTTGTCATGCATCCACAGGTGCATCTCGAGTAGAGCCAGGGAGGTGATCCTCCCCCTCTATGCGACGCTGGTCAGGCCGCAGCTGGAGTATTGTGTCCAGTTCTGTGCGCCCCATTTCAGGAGGGATGTGGACAACATGGAGAGGGTCCAGAGGAGGGCCACCCGCATGATCCGGGGACAACAGGGCAGACCCTACAGTGAGAGACTGCAGGACCTGAACCTATTCAGCCTCCACAAGAGAAGGCTGAGGGGGGACCTGGTGACCGTCTATAAACTCACTAGGGGGAACCAGAAGGGTTTGGGGGAGACGCTGTTTCCCCTAGCCCCCGCTGGCATAACAAGGAGTAATGGGCACAAGTTGATGGAGAGGAGGTACAGATTGGACATCCGAAAAAACTACTTCACAGTTAGGGCGGCTAGGAGCTGGAACCAACTTCCAAGGGAGGTGGTGCTGGCCCCTACCCTGGGGGTCTTTAAGAAGAGGCTGGATGCCTACCTGGCTGGACTCATTTGAGTCCCGTTTTTGTTTTTAGGGTTTTTTTGTTGTTCTCCCGCCCTGGCGGGGGGTCGGGCTAGAAGATCTATTAGGTCCCTTCCGACCCTAAAACTATGAAACTATGAAACTATAAGTTTACTCTTTGGCTAAAATAAGGGTAAACGGTTTAGAACAACTGAATTGTAGATTAA
The DNA here is from genome assembly GCF_000455745.1 of Alligator sinensis. Taxonomy (NCBI): domain Eukaryota; kingdom Metazoa; phylum Chordata; order Crocodylia; family Alligatoridae; genus Alligator; species Alligator sinensis. Next base: position 3,759,900 of record NW_005841907.1, read on the forward strand.
TTTTGATTACTTTTTCTTTCTTCATGATATGGTCCTGAGGTCATAACAGTAGCATTTAAACACAATTTTCCTGCCTTCCTTCTCTTTAATATAATCAAACCAGGCTGCTGTTTCAAGTATATCTTTCAGAATATTTTTCAGCACTTATATTTCTGTATCATATGAAAGATCATTGACGTTCATCCATTGTCTTCAAGGGACATCTCATGCTAGCCTAAAATTACAGTTTGGCAGGTTTTGCTTTTATGAACTTATTCTGAGCCTTTGTCTGCTCTCAGTGAGAGTTTTTATAATTAATTTCAGTGTATACAGGATCAGATCTTTAATGCCACCCCTGATAATACCCAAAATATTCATAATCTCATTTAAATGCATCTTCTTGGGTCTCTTGTTTTGTTGTCAATCCCTTTGAGAAATACAAAGATTAAAAAAAAAACAGAAGATCATTAGATACACAAAGACTCAAATGCCATGTACAAATTTAGTCTTTGTTATGAAATATTTAACGTTCACTATGTAAAAAAATACCTATATATTTGGAGACCGCATACAACTCAAATATTACAGATACATGACCCAAGAGTATAAAACCTTTTTTTCTGCAAGTATTCTAGCTTTATCTCCTTACTAAACAATTTTAAGTAGTGAACCATGACAACATTGCTCTTGTATTAGACAATATAATCTGGACATCAAGAAAAACAAGAAGAAATTATCGCAGAGTTTATGTCTGTACCATAGCAATTTTACAAAATACATAGCTATTGATCTGCAATCCAGGTAAAAAGGAAAAGACTTCTTATTTATGGAAGGAGGGGAAATTTTATCAGTATTTTAAAAATTATTGTACCCATGTATTTAAATTAATTTTATTACCAAATGCCTAGCCCCCAGAAAGTCAGACTCACTTCTTGCATCTTTAAATTTATTCTTAATAGACCATGATTTTAGAATTTTTTCACAATCTTTAACAGTTTTCCCTAAGTCATTTTGAAAACAAGATTTTTGTGAGTCATTGTAATAAATTATTTCATCAAAGATCTCTGTAAAAAATTAAAGATAGTGTTAGTTACTTAACTAAACTTGCTATAGTAATAATACAATATTTACTATATTATTACAATTTACATATTTTTAAATATTTTTTTTCTGACAGGACCAGTTAGCCCTCTTTTCAATGCTAAGAATTAAAGGATATTCCATGGATTTAAAAAACACTGATGCCATTTTATCTCATTTCAAAACCCAGTCCTCGACTAACCAAAGGGGAAAAAAAAGGGGTGGGGCGGGGAGAAACTAAAAAAGAAAAAAGAAAAAGGAAACCAGGAAACAACAGTTAATTAAATCTGCTTTTACCATGAGCGCTCAGTTTCATACAGTTTTGAAATAACAGAAGAGTTGAATAATTTTAATTGCAAGTCCTTTAACATAAGCATGTAATTTATAGCTGCATAGTTCAATATGAATCTTGAAAAGACCAAAAAACTAGTTCAAATATAAAAAAACCCAAAAAAACAAAGCAAGCAGCTCCTGAAAAATGACATAAATAGCAGTTTGAAGGGATAAAAAAAATTGCAATTAAAAAAAATTCTTAAATTTTATTTCTGCTTGTACTAGTGAAAGTTAACATTTTTTTCTCGTATATTTATCCTCATCTATAAGTTTTTGCATATTCAAACCCTGAATGAAACACATTAGATTTCAGACAAAAATATTTTCTAAATCAAAGCTCAAAGCTTTGGCTCAACATGTCTTTTGCATAGAGCTGCAGGTAATTATTTGGCCAACCACTTGGATAGAAGTTTGAAACATTGCAATCCTTCAGTCATTCAAGTGCTTGCTTATGTTCTTATTATGAGCTTCCACATGTCCAGGAGAATTCTGGACCCTCCAAAGCCCTTGAAGTCAATGATGAAAAGGGCGTTTCATTTTGAGCGCAGAGAAATGTGGATTTTGGGCTACTTTTTTAAATCTGAAAGTTGGAGATTTTTTAAATCAAAGAACACCAGGATCCCTGATGATGAGTCACACTGAACTCAGCAAACTCAGCAAGCTTAGCAATCTTTGACCCCTGCCATCAATCTTGGGGCCATTAAAGTCAAACTCAAGGGTCCCATAGACTTGAATGGGGCTTGGATTAATAATGGAGAGAAAAATGAAAAGGTAAAATCATGTCACTGGGCTGATTGAAAATTTTTTTTTGTGTGTGCATATATAGCCAAATATAAAGTAGGAGAACATTATTTTTTATTTTTTCAGTGAGTTGTTGAGGCTAAGACATGTTCTAGGTCAGACTGGTGGCTCTGTCAAAGGAAAATTGAAAAAAAGAAAAAAAGAAAAAAAGGAGAAACAAAATTAAAACTCCTTTAAAGGATTGGTTTGCTTACTTATTTTTATTTTTCTCCTTTCTTTTCTAAGGACAAAGGGAACAAGAGACTACTTCTTAAAAATGTTGTTTACAAAGCAGATTTTTCCAAGAGAGTTATAACTGTGCTGCTTTCCTTACAGCAGATGTCCTGAAAAGAAGTTTTTCAGTTTCAGATGACAAATGAGTATCATTACCGTAGCATGGACCTCATGATGCAAAATCCAATGAGCTCTCAACCATCAATGAAGTAAATGGAGGTTGTGCACATTCAGAACCTCAAAGGATTGAGCTCTATTTGCAGTATTCCCTATGATACAGAGAAAATACTGTAATAATAAGGTACTGTTATTAAATGATTGAAGGCTTAATGAACATTTTGCTAACATTCATTGGAGTAGGGAATGAAACCCAGGTCTCTCTTTTCCCTGAGCATGCTTACTCTCTCACAGGCTCAAGGATTATTCATTTAGTTCATGTAAAGTGGGGTAGTTTCAACAAGAGTGACTTTCTGCTTCAGATCTTTTGGAGTCCTGGCCTGGTAGTTGTAGCGTCCATATGAAAGAGCCAGTTTCAAATCCCCTTGGGTAAAGAAGGGAATTGAACCTAGGGTGTCCACATTCTGGATGAGTGTCTAACTATTGGTACACTGTAGGACAGGCAGTACCTCATTTTCTGACTGAGAAAGAGCTGGTTTAGGAGTGTAAGTTCAGGAGACAGCTCAAAACTATTGGAGGCTAGTACCTCCCTGTAGCCCAGAGTAAGAATCCTAAATTCCTGAGAGGGGCCAGTACTCTCCTCAGCATATTCTCCTGGTTAGTTAAGGGACACCCTGCTCAACACACTGAGTTTTATGAATCACATTGTAAAGCTCTTCCATTCATTTTGTAATGACTGCAGGTGCCTAATTTGGAGCCGTGGGTGCCACTAGCTAGTAAGGCACCAAAATTTAAGTGTTGCAATAGTCACTGTTGTGACATCTAAATCCTTTGTGGGGCCTAGGTGTTTGAGGAAAAAAAAATATCTGAAGATATAGTAGGGTTGGGGTGGGGCTGTAGCTGTGACAGTCCAGGAAATATGCAAGAAGCAAGATTACTTTGGTGATATCTTTTGTTAGACCAGCTTTTACTTGGGAGACCTTGCTTCAGGAGATATATGATTTGGGTAAAATCCCACCACTGTGGAGAGAGTCAGTACAAGCTCTATGTGCTAATTTAGTCTTATTTAAGACTTGCAGGAATATTCAGCAAGATACTTAAGGGTCTACTGCTTTCCTTACAGTAGATTTCCTGAAAAGAAGCTTTTCAGTTTCAAATGACAAGTGAGCATCATTACCATAGTATGGACCTCATGGTGCAAAATCCAATGAGCTCTCAACCATCAATGAAGTAAATGGAGGTTGTGCACATTCAGAACCTCAAAGGATTGAGCTCTATTTGCAGTATTCCCTACGATACAGAGAAACTACTGTAATAATAAGGTACTGTTATTTAATGATTGAAGGCTTAATAAACATTTTGTTAACATTCATTGGAGTAGGGAGTGAAACCCAACACAAGGATAGTCACACTAAAGTCTTAAGTAGGGCCTTCATTGAAACTTGTGTTGTGTATATGCCTAACACAAAGGGAGAAAGTTTACACTGTGTGTATTCCTGTGCGCAAAAACCATGCTATTATGCTACTGTGCACTAGTATTAGGCTACTGCACAGTAAGCATTACTAAAAAACTGTGCATCAGAGATACTGTGCAGTAACTGTAGTTACTGAGCATTTATGTAGTACTTCATTAAGCAAGGGCATTTGGGCCCAAAAGGTCACAAAGCAATACTTTTTTTTGGCTAATATTTAGTTGGTCTAATAAGAGTTTTGTCTGCCAGTAAGTACTGTGGATTAATAAACATGTAGATGTGCCTAGAGGGATTTAACACTAGGAGAATGAGAAAACTGGGTACTCAGACTAACCACTTTGAAACCTCTCATTTCTGAATTCTTCACAATTACCATCTTTGCTATCACCAGTCCACTGAAGCCAAGGGAATATTAAGATGTACTTAGTCTATTTAACAAAAATTATGATTTAAAGTAAAAGACTCAAAATAATTTGAGGGAAGCTAAGGAGAAAGAGGAGCACAGTTTGAGCATCCAAATGCCCAATTTAAGAAAATCTCTGTAAACTTTGCATTTAGTTTTCATATGACAAAAACCTGTCATATACTCTCAAAATTATTCTTGGCAATTCACACTCCATCATATGAATATATATAAGAGAAGAGAATTATACCTTAATTTATTAACTTTGGCATTTTTACCTTACAGTAAGCTTGTATGTTTGACATTCTTGGAAAACATATACATATCTGTCCCTATAAACAGAGATAGATACTCATGTGTAGAGTGGTATCTATAGATGCATCTACCTGCATATATACTTTAAAGAAAGTTAGCTTGTTTGCCTGGTGAGTATTCACAAGCTGACTCGGCTCTATTTTTTTGTTTATGCCATCAGATGTAATTGGTTTGTTTCACATGTCAGATCAGTCTTGCTAAAACTTTACAACAAAGCTGAAAATCTCAACAATATTTAATTACAGTCTTTCCTCAGAGTTCTTATGGAAAATTATTGTAATTAAAATCCCAAATTAGGTCTTATCTCATGTGCTATCTAGAAAGTTAGACTACTCACGATAACCACCATAACCACAATACCTAACTGACATATGCCACCCACATTAACTTCACAAGGTTTTCCAAAATACTGTGGTTTTCATGCCAGCTCCTAACAGATATTAATTTCTTACTACCTTAAAATAATTTTTAAATTTCTCCTCAGAAGCGGGAGATTTCTCTTAGTCTGTTCTCTGTCCTGCTAATTTAGGTTTGAAATTAGCTTGCCATGAAAAATAATAAAATAATAGTTTATAACAGTGGTGGTCAGCCTCCGGTCAATGGGACAATGTCATCTAATTTGTGGGTCTCCTCATGGGTTCAAAAATTTGGCAGTGGTGGAGCAGGGGCAGGATTAATTGTACCTTCCCAGCTGCCTAATTTTACTCTGCAGTTGAATCCTGTGTGTGGTATTAGGCCTACTTGCTGGATCATACCAGCAGATTGATACCCTGCACCTGCCCCATGCTGGATCAGGCCCGTGCCACTCATCTGGCTTCTGCCACTCATCTGGCTTATAATAAAAAATAGAACCACTCCTAGGTGCACTTCCTATAGGCCTTTACGTGGGGGCAAATTTCATTGGCATTACTTGAGTAAAGACTTCGAAGACTAGAAATTTAGGCTCAGACCCTACAATGAACTTTGTGTGGATGCACTTCAATGCCCACATAGATGCTTGCTAAAAACAAACAAACTGGCTTTAAGCAAAGCCAGAAGTCTGCCTATACAGTTGTTTTTTTTGCAGGGCTGAGATATTTATGAGATGTACAGTGAAAGCTGCAGTAAGCATTACATCTATTATAAGACCCCTTGCTTAAGTAACCACTTAAAATTATCTGTAGGATTTTTAATACAATTGTATTTAAACTTTAATGAAGAACTACCTCTGCTTGGCAAATTCTTTTTGATTGTGCTTTTCATAGTTACTTAAAACAGGTTTCACTGTGTGCACATCTGTGGGGGGTGGGGGGTGTATGTGTATATAAGCTACATGTATAAGCTGTCTTCCTTTGTATAGTGTTAACCAGATCACTTCTGCTTCACTGTATGGGTACAATACTTTCAGTAAGGACATTGATAATCATAATAGATACATAATAGAAAGCAAGAAGACAATGTCCTTGTCCCTCCATTTTTTAATAAAAGAATATAATGATATAGGCCGAGAACCACATGACATACCAAATGGAACCTGCCATCTCTGCTATTTGGTATACAGCTCTTATTCCTCTTTTTTTATCCCTATGCTTAGAAGAAAAGCGTTCTTTTTAACAACTCAAGACAGAATTTCCTGAAAATCCCTTTTTGGTGCATCTTTATTGTTCTGCAGACTCATTGGCAGCTGATGGCTCGATTTCATCAATTATGCAGCTAAACCTTTATTCTACGTTAGTTTTTGTGTTTAAATTATGGTGTGCAGAAGGACAGCCTTCATTTACTGTGTTTTCAAAAAATGGATACTGTCTCTTTAATGAAAGAAAAAAGTCAGTATAATGTTTCCCAAATGTAAATGCAATACGGAATAACATATAGCTGTGGTTATGTTATATGACATTTGGCGCAGTAGTATTAACATATTGCACAAACTCTGGGTTTTCCCTACTGTGGAAAATAAGACAGTAAAAGACATGGGAGATATTTCATATGACTGTAAAATAAATATATTTTTTTCCCCTTTTTTTGTCACTTGCTTGCAGAAATATTTTAGTATTATCTGTGTTTAAGCCAGTTCTTCATCATGTATGTAATATGCATACAGTACAAGGAGAAATGGAACAAGATGGCAGTTACAGCAGTGGCAAAATGCAAATTTATTTTGGCAAAAAAGTAATATGTGCACAATATCAAGCATGCTTAAGTTTGTGCCAGGAAAACTATTACGAATGAGGAATGGATGAAATGAAACTTTGCATCATACATGATTATGTGTTATTTAACTTCATAAAAGAGTCTTTGTCTACTTGTGATTTCCTAGCTGCCCCCAAAAGAAGCTGCATACCATACTCCTGGGACTGATGTATCTGGTTGGAATGGTAACAAATATCATAGCAGTAGTAATCCCAGGAACATGATTTTTTTTTTCCTTATATGAAGGAAATATACCAAAAGTATGTCAGAGAATTCACAGACCATTTAACTGCAGGCACTGACTCAGGGTGAGGGTAGGGGGAGTATTTTATTACATTTTATACTTAATAATTAAGATTTTGTAATTGCTTCCTGCTTCATTTTGTCCAACTTTAATTTGGCTATTTTATGCATTTGATGATGTTACCACTGTTTTTTCCTCAGCTGTATTTCTCCCATATAGTATGACATGTTACTGAGTGTAGTTAAGCAGTGGAGAAGTCATATTTTTCACTGACACCATTTGAAAACACCTTTAAAAAAAAGCAAAAGAAGAAGTGGTGAGAGAGTAAGAGAAAGAGAGAAGGCAGAAGAGAGACATGGTGAGAAAGAAAACAATATTCCTTAAAGATCATTCTCCACACTAGCTGTCACCATGAGGCAAAATAGGATAGAGTGAACAGAAAAGGTAACTCTTCTTCATATGCCAGTTTAACTGGGATGAATAGGACTTGCTACTATATTGGTGCAGTGTAAAAATAGATGACTATGGGTAACAGAGAGAACAAAAATAAATGAATAACATCACAGAAATGGATGTTGAATGGCCTTTGCACAGCAGAGGTAGATAAAGGTTATAACAAACTGTTTACTGACCATATACACTTAATATAATTAAGAGGTCAGTTGAACAAGAGCTCACCCAGTAGGTGCTTTCTCAGTAGTGTGATTTATAATCTATCATTCAATACCACAACAATGCCCAGTTATTGCTCCACTACTTCAATAATAATCCCATCCTTTTTCAAATCTACATTCTACCATTAATTAAGGCTTTTTCATTTACATTTCTACATTTTTCCACAGTTTGCATCAGTTCAATGTAATTAACACATGTGCCTCTAAAAGAAAAAAAAGCACCATGTTTTATTGAACAGAATATCGTATGTTGGGGGAAGGGAAAGGTGGAGAGTTATGGAAACAAACCAGAGCTGAAAAATTTCGCATTTTGGTGCTTTTTTTGTATTTGCACAGATCATCTTAGGATCCTTAGTCCCAGTCATAGTAAAACACTATCAAAACAAATGTTTTTGCAAAATATTTGAGCTTTTACATCTTAACAAATGCAGTTTGAACTGCTTAAGCAGTAAGATTTTTTTTCTTCAGTATTTTACAGACTGTAAAATGTGAATAAAAACACATACCTATGCACCAGTGATTAAATACTCTTATAACAGAAATATTTATCAAGGGGTATTTCATAGCTAGAAAGTTATAACTAAATTGTATTTGCTAAGAGAACATTTCCTATAGTTTTCCTTCATCTCCCAGCTACACAGCAAACATCTCTAAAGTGCACTTTCCAAGTGTAGTTAGAGAATAGGAAGGAATGTAAAGTTTTTAAAAACAGCCCTTATTAACTTTTCCTTCCATTGATTCTACTGTAAACTCTAAAAAGCCTTTTTAAAAAGCAAATTCTCATACACTCAGCAGGTGAAATGTTCCCACACAAAAAAAGAAAAAAAAAAGGCAATCAGATTACAATCCTTTCCCTTGACTACCAATATCCTAGTATATTCTTTGCTGTTTTATTGCACATTTATGAAAATGCTTGATTTCTTTATTAAAAAAGCAGATTCTTTAGCTGTGCTAACATAACACACTGCACCCTTAATAACTGGAATAGCTTTCAACAGCATATAGCTATTAGAAAAACAATAGATTCAAAATTGTACACACATTTTGTATTGTTGGTGGTCAGGTGCTTCTACTGTAGCTTCATTAGAACAAAAAAGATTTTTTTTTTCCTGAAAACCTTTGTTCCCATATGTTGTGGATATTTGCTGGTTACGTGACTTCAGTGGAACTCAAAACGTAATTCACAATGAATGCCAATCTTTAACCTCCAATGTGAAGGTTTCCTGACTATTAACTCGCTGAGCTTAACTAGTTTCACATACTGCATCTGAAAAGGCTGCTCCTGTTCAACTGACCAGCGAGAAAGGACTGGACTTTTTGAAAATGGGATTTGGAATAACAGTTTGTTATATATATCTTTACATAAAAATTTGTTAGCTGTCTGATCCCACCTTATAAGGAGAGCACTTGTTTGTTCAGCTAAAAGGAACCCCTATCATGCTCCCTTTGGGTTTGCTCAGTCAGCTGGTTTGTGCAACAGTGGCAGAGGTACACTGGAATTATGTGTACCTATTCATTGTGATTACACAGACAGAAGCAAGTGGATGTTGTCTGCTAACAGGAGATGGGAAAGGGAGGAGGAGAAGAATGGTTTCCATGGGTAAAAGAACAGTTAGGTATTATTTTTTTGTGATTTTTTGTTGGTTTTTTTGTGTGTGTGTGGGGGGGGGGGGGGGGTTTGTAGTTTTTTAGCTATGGCATGGAATCATAGCAGTCATTCCTCTAATAGAAACTGACAGGACATAAAAGACAGAACTATCAGATGAACACACACAATGACTAGAAATATATCGACAGTGAAAAGACTTAGTTTAGCTTTGAGAAACCATCCCAAAAATAAAATCCTGTATTAACAAGTGCAAAAACAAACAAAAAGGAAACTCCAAACATTAAAACACAGTGTATAAAATGGTGTGAGAAATTTAAGTCACCATACAGCCTTTTAGTCAATAAAAAGCTGTGTTCATGTGTCCTTGTTTGGATTGTGGCCCATCCTTTTAATTTTACCCAGAAGGCCTTTCAAGAAGTGATCTGAGGGTAAAAGCACCCAGTCTCTGTTATATTTGACTGTAGTACATTTGGGCCTCTTGTATGTCTATCACATTTTATGAATCCTTTCTTTTATTCTTCATTAGTTGAATTATCGTCCATAGTTGTTATGCCTTCAAAGCCCAGTCCTGTTGAGTTCTGTGCTGCTGAGACTGTAAGTACTGTATGTAAGAGAATTAATACAAGAACACACAGTTTAAGTCTGCTATTACACAGTCTTGATGCTGATGAAACTGTGAGCGATGTCCTGTGACACATCGTTGAGTCACTTGATTTTATAGTCCCTTTGGATTGGTGATCTGATAATAGTCCCCATCTGACATCACAGCATTCTGGTTCTGCATTGGTTGGATTGTTTTCATAGAGCCCTGTAGAATAAACATTACAGAAAATTAATGCCATGAATAGAATGGACTTTTCTAGACTCAGCTATTAGTTCCAGGTCTGGCCTTTGTGGGTTTTAGGAACTGCTTAGGTGTTAAAGTTAGTCTACCCAGGGGGACAATGAAATAGGTTTCAGAAGGATTGCATAAAATGTGAAAATAGATGGCATGCCAACTCATTCCTACTATGAACCTGCTAAAGGCTGAAAAAATGTAATGCAGCCACTGTTTGGTACCTGGGACACTCATTCTCAAGCATGTTTATCAGACTGGACATTTTCTCAGCATTTGACATACACAGAATATGACTGACTCGGTAGGATGTAAGTTTATGATGGCCCTCCTTACCATAGTCAGTGGTGAATAAATATATCCTCATGTCTATTTTTGTTCTGATTTGGATAGATATTAGTACATGTTTAGCCATTTGGTGGAAAATGGTATACGTACATTGACTTTACAGCAATATTTTTTTTAAAAGATCTACTCATAATGGTACACAATCCACTTAAAAGTCCCAATTCTAACCAAGTTCCTCTGATTCAGTTCTCTGTACTTAGTTGTGTACACTCCAGAGTAAAAACCCTATAATTACTAGAGTTGTCCGGACAGTGCTATAGCAAGGCCGGGGCGGGGGGGCAAAAGCGGTTTCATGGTTTCATAGTAGGTAGGGTTGGAAGGGACCTAAGCAGATCATCAAGTCTGACCCACTGCCCCGGGCAGGAAAGGATGCTGGGGTCAAACAACCCTGCCTAGGTGATTGTTTAGCCTCTTTTTGAAGACCCCCCCAGGGTAGCAGTGAGCACCACTTCCCTTTGAAGTTGATTCCAGATCCTAGCCACCCTGACTGTGAAGTAGTGCCTCCTGATATCTAGCCTGAATCTACTCTCAGCCAACTTATGGCCGTTGTTCCTCGTTACTCCTGGTAGTGCTTGGGGGAACAGGGACTTTCCCATAGACTGCTGGCTCTTTCTGCCTCTGTGCTGACTAGAAGGGAGTTCCCCAGCCTGTGGGTATGTTGCTGGTTCTTCCTCCCTAGGTGTAGTACCTTGTACTCGTCAGTATTAAATCCCATCCTGTTCTCATCCACCCACCTCTGTAACCTGTCCAGATCTAGTTGTAGCCTGTCCCTCTCTTCCACTGTGCCCACTTCTCCCCACATCTTAGTGTCATCCGCGAATTTGTACAAGGTGCTTTTCACCCCCTTGTCCAAGTTGCTGATGAAGATGTTGAACATTGTGGGCCCAAGGACCCATCCCTGGGGGACCCCACTGCCCACATCCCTCCAGGTCAAAAAAGACCCATCCACCACCACTCTCTGGGTGTGGCCCTCCAGCCAATTTGTGACCCATCTGACCATGTAGGCATCGATGCCACAGTCGCCTAATTTTTTAATGAAAAGGGGTGAGAGAGAGTGTTGAAGGGCCTTTGGTCTTGACCTGGAAGGGTGTGGGCAGTGGGGTCCCGCAGGGCTCGGTCCTTGGACCGATACTCTTTAATGTCTTCATCAGCGACTTGGACGAGGGAGTGAAATGTACTCTGTCCAAGTTTGCAGATGACACAAAGCTATGGGGAGAAGTGGACACGCTGGAGGGCAGGGAACAGCTGCAAGCAGACCTGGACAGGTTGGACAAGTGGGCAGAAAACAACAGAATGCAGTTCAACAAGGAGAAATGCAAAGTGCTGCACCTAGGGAGGAAAAATGTCCAGCACACCTACAGCCTAGAGAATGACCTGCTGGGTGGCACGGAAGTGGAAAGGGATCTTGGAGTCCTAGCGCACTTCAAGAGGGATGCGGATAACCCGGAGAGGTTCCAGAGAAGGGCCACTCATATGGTTAAGGGCCTGCAGACCAAGCCCTACGAGGAGAGAATAGAGAAACTGGACCTTTTCAGCCTCTGCAAGAGAAGGTTGAGAGGCGACCTTGTGGCTGCCTATAAGTACATCACAGGGGCACAGAAGGGAATTGGTGAGTATTTATCCACCAAGGCACCCCCAGGGCTTACAAGAAATAATGGCCACAAGCTAGCAGAGAGCAGATTTAGATTGGACATTAGGAAGAACTTCTTCACAGTTAGAGTGGCCAAGGTCTGGAACGGGCTCCCAATCCCGGGAGGTGGTGCTCTCCCCTACCCTGGGGGTCTTCAAGAGGAGGTTAGATAAGCATCTAGATGGGGTCATCTAGACCCAGCACTCTTCCCTGCATATGCAGGGGGTCGGACTCGATCTGTTGAGGTCCCTTCCGACCCTAACATCTATGAATCTATGAAGTCTAGGAAGACTACGTCCACTGAGACACCTGCGTCTAAGGATTTAGTGACCTGATCATAGAAGGCCACCAGGTTGGTCTAACAGGACCTGCCTCGAATGAACCCATGTTGGTTGCCCTGAAGCATGATCTCCCCTGCTGGCCCCTTGCAGAGGTCACCGCCCCAGGACAGCCAAAAAGTGCCAAAAGGTGCTGCCCAGCCAGGGCGGTGCACAGGATGGAGCCATGAGGGGGCGTGGGGACAGGGGGAGGGCAGGTCCTACCACTGCATGCACTCCCAGGCAAGCATGGCGGGGGGCATGTGCCTCCAGATTTGTGCACAGGGCAAGGGCGTGCTGCCACTGTGGGTTTTTCCCCCAGGTGCCAAACTTTGTTGGTACAGCACTGTGTCTAAAATTCAGGTAAACAGCAAGCCATCAGGCAATTCTCTATTTTCTTACCGTTTGAACTGTATAGCAGTAATGAACCTTATATGATTTTGTAATTTGAATCATAAGGAAGTAAGGTTGGAAAGGACTTCCACGTCATCTAGTCCAATCCCCTGCCTGAAGCAGGGTCATCCCTATCCAAAACATCCTATACAAATCCATTGTCTAACCTCTTAGCAAAGCTTCACAGTCAGCTCTAATGTAACAAGACATAACACCGTAACCTGCCACACGTAAAGCAGGGGGGACATGGCAGCCAACGTCCTGCTGTTCTATATTTTGTAATTGTATTCTTAACAGATCCTAGGAAGTTGGTTATGTACCATGCTATACAGGATGGCAAAACCCCCCACAGTCCATATCAGTTTGACCATGGGGTAAATTCCTTCCTGAATTTTGGAATATCTATTTCTACACTTCCCAAAAATTTAAATGCTGTACAAGTTGTTATATTTTGGGTCAGTAATGAAACAACATATTACTTTTTTCCCATAAATGTGTTTTACAGAGAACATGATTTGGAGTTGGAATTGCAAAAGCAATAAGTTTAAATAATGGCCCCAAATCCTTCTTTAATTTAAACTGGTAAATTAAGGAAATATGGTCTTTATAACTAAAAATATAGTTCAACATAGCATCATAAATTCACACTATGAAGGCTAAATTGCAAAAAGTAACCTAGAGCTGTACTAAAATTTTTGGACAAGGCTTTTTAATAGGAATAGAAGATTTCTACTCATTGTAAACTGAACTCTTTTCTAGAAAAAGGCCTATCTTTTTCTATCTGTCTATTGTTGAAATATACTAACAATTACACAGTAGCTGTCTGATATACAATTAAACAACCAAGTTTACTCAGTTCACAGGCAAAACATAGATGAAACCCAAAGTGGTATATTTTATTTTTGTATTTTGGGACCTAAAATGATGGCAGGCTTACACCAGTGTAAATTAGAGGTGCAACTGGACAATTCTGTGCCTTGGGTGACAATGGGGCACAGGGCAGCAGCTACAGTCAGGTTGTCATTGGTGGTGTGGTGCCCAGGAGAACAGTGGCACTGACTGCTGTTTTTCTATGCCCCTTAAATCAGTATCCCTAGGGCTAGTGTCATAGTTGCCTCCCTTCTTTGTTATGTTATTGATATAATCAGCCTTTGCATCAGGGTAAAAAAGAATTAGACAGATGATGGAAACCCCACACCAGGCTAATGTCACCCAATCTAGTGCAAAATTACATCTGAAAGGATCATAGAGAATCTGTACTCTTGGCAGGAGCACCTGGCTTCAAAGCAGCACTAACTTCAGGGGTCACGCTCATTGGCTGCAGGGTAGGCTGGGTTCAGATTTGAACACAGGCATGGATGAACTGGGCAGCTGCCGGGGGCCCAGCAATGAAAAAAAAATGAAAAAAAAACCATTCCAATAGCAAAAAAATGTTTTAATATTGCGCATATACGGGACTGGCAATGTTATCAACTGAGAGTGAGCTATATAAAGACATCAATACCACAGATGTGATAAAGACTATTGCAACAAAAAACCGCCTCATAGTGGTGAAGCAGGGCCCGATACTAAAAGTTCACCCAGGACCACCAGGAATCTAGGTATGGCACTGGCTGGGCTTACTATATAAGTCCTGTCCCTTCACTTGGCATTAGTTACTTAATATTTCACACCTTGCAGCTCTCCCTCCCCATTTGTATTTTAAATTCCTGGCTTTTGACTTCTGACACAGCCTGGACTATTGACATGGATATTCCTTACTGATTGGGACTTTGACTCAGACCTTGTCTTAGGTCTGGATCTTTCTCTGGCTCAAGAACTTGTTTATCCCTGTGCTCCTTTCGACTCCCACGCCCCCATTCTCACACAAGCATTGCCTGTCTTCAGACTACAGTAAATTGGGGTAGAAATTTACGCAAGGCCCACATTCTCTCACACTACCTACTTGTGAAGCAGTAATAGTGCCTAACAGTGCAGCTAGCTAACCTGGGAGAGCAGATTACTGACTTGCTCTAGATTCCACTGTAAGTTACATAGGTGTACAAAATTGGTATCTGTTACACTGGTATATAGGCATCACCTGCTGAGGCTCTGAATTGGCATTACTATATAGACTGTCTATGATTTATAGAAAAGGATTTTCTTTTTTATTGCATCCTTTTGCATTTTAAAGCTTCTGTGAATGCTGTTTGAAAACTGAAAGAGGCTGCTGGATTTCCTTGCAGTACTCATACCAAGGAGTTGTTCCACAATACTCAGACCAGTTTTCTGGTTGTCTGATGCCTACCTTTGGGTACCCACATTTAATAACTGTTCATTCTCCCGTACCAACATGAAAACATTTTATTTCATGTTTTAAGTTATGCACTAACTTGCAAGATGCATAGCTATATGTGGCCAGAATGACAATTAGCTATGTTAGCCTGAAGTCAGGCAGATGGCAAGGTACATTTGCACTTTATAGACCTTGCACCACATAAATCAGAGATGCATAAGCTTTCTTAAGAAGTAGGTTAATTCATCAGATGCTATGTAGGAACTGCAGGAAGCAGAGCTTCTGAACAGAAAGGAGCGATTAGAATACAAGAGGTGGAGAAGGGCAGGGGGAAGAGGGGGAATTGCTGAGAGAGGCAAAGTGGGTAGAAGAGAGAAAAGCAAGCAGTAACCCATTGAGGGTGCTTACAGACATGGAAAAAAATGCTTTAGTTCGATACACCTCTGAACCAAGCACAGTGCATGACCAGAAGAGGAACTGCATCAGTTTGACCTGGCTCACCCAGCATCTGTATAGCTCACATGCTTCAGCAGCGCTTTTTGGCACTTTTATCTAAAACCTGGTTCAATCAACTATTAGACAAAAGCACCAAAAAGCTCTGCTGAAGCAACCAAATTATACAGACACTGGAGAGCTGATTCAAACTGATTTAGTTCTTTTTCTGGTAAAGTGTTGTTGGGTACCCAACTCCAACTATTTGGGTTGGTCTAATAAAAGATATCAAATTCACCCAAGGAACCTTGTCTGCCGTTGGGTACCCAAAGCACTTGGCTTTTAAATTTTTTTTGTCAAACAGCTATTGAGGTCAATGATGTAATGTCCAGGAAGGTTAAAGTGGTCTGCCACAGGTTTGTATGTCATGCTCAGAATATTCACTGCTGCTAAACAAGAAACCATGACTAGAGGGTGACAGACATCTGCAGAGGAAAAGGGGCCACCTATGTTTTAGTCCCAGTAGGTAACACACTATTTGGGATCATGTTTGTGCTGGTTATTTCAAATAGTATAGAACAGTCCCCCTATTATCGTTATATTTTCTATGGCATATAGTTTATTACATTTTTTAATGCATAGTAACTGCTTCTGTATGGGAAATACTTTAAAAGGCAGATAATTACACAAACTCTTCTGTAACTTCAGTAGCTCAAACTATGAGCTGTAATTGAAAAGACACCAAATATTATTAATTCTTTGATCCCACTGCAGCTTGCTTACTGCTCCAGCTGTATTTCCTGCCTTTCTTGTTATATGAAAACACAAACTTCCTTTGAAATCAAAGGCTATATATACAGGTTAGCAATCAAAAAACATTTGATTATTTGCTGTGCACTACTAAATTATAGATAAATTGGTAGCAACTCCGTAGTTAAGACGTCATTGAGCTTTTTTCGTACAACAAAATTAAATTTCCTCTGTGCCTCTGTTTAGCAACTGAATTTACAGGTAGTCTCTAAATTTACAATTATATATTTAATAATAATATTATATTATTCTAGAACTGCTACATACATGACAATTGTAGACTGCATGAATAATATAGCCTTTAAGTTTTGTAGTAAAGCAATTAAACATTTTTTTTTTTTTTTTTTTTTTTTTTTGCGCTATAAGAAGAACTTTTGGCTTCTTGTAATGAAACATTGACATTTAATACAATTTAAAAAGGTTACACACACGTGAAAACCATGACACTTCCAGTCTGGTTATATATGTAATTGAAAAACAGAATAGAAAATGTTTATTTGCCATTTTCCTTGTAAGATTTTATATTTTCACAAAGAGAAGCTGATAAATCTTTTAGGAACTAACATAATACACTTCCATTTTTCAAAAATACCTCCCTGGCTGCACAGTTTACATGCTTCTCACTCAGCATTTACTGCCTTTTCCTTGTCACCTAACCCCAGGTAACTCCTAACATTCACTAGCAGGGGGTCTCAGCCTGATGAACGTACAGGAATTATTTGTTTTAATATAATAGGGATGTTTCTTGGAATTCAATATCATTCCTACAGAGTCCAACTCATTTGGTTTTTCAGGCTAGGGCTGCATACATACATTCAAGTGACCTGGGTTTGTTCTCCTGGTAGAAAAGCTTGGCCAGAGATGCTTAGTGCTGAGAAAAACTTGCCCAGATATTTGTGTGCTGAGCCCCTGTAAAGCAGAGAACTTGCAGTGCTGATGCTGTGCAGCCATGGGTCCCCTGCATACACGTCAGAATGCTCTGCAGATTCCCTCAGTCTATCTGGATATAGATGGCAGCAGTGCACAGGATACACCTGATTAACTGACCCAGACTGCTCAGGGTCATCGTGTGTCTCCCTGCAACACAATGTGATAATTACGAAGGGGGCATGTTCTGCTCCCTTCTCAGCCGGAGCAGTAGAGTTCAGCCCAAACAACACACTGTCTCCTTGGGAAGGGTTGGTAACTGTCACAACGGAGTCCTTCAGGAAGGCCGTGATCTCCTTATGGCCCCCTACACACACACACACACACACTGCCCATCTCTCTGGGTCTCCTCCATGTACTCTTGCCCACTCGCTAGGGCCTCCTCTGCCCTCTCTTGGGCTCTCTGAGCCCACTCAGGGCCTCCCTATAATGTTGCCCCTTTCTGGGGCCTTCTCTATAGTGTCTCCCCCTGTCTGGGGCCTTTACAATAGTGCCCCCTCCTGGGGCTTTCCCTGCAATGTTGCCCAAGCTTGGGCTTCTAAAATACAGCCCCCTGTCTGGGGCTCTCTGCGCCCACTCTGGGGACTTCTCGGCAATGCCTGCTGACTCTCGGGCCCACCGCACTGCTACCCCCTTTCTCCCAGGGCTCACCGCGCCACTACCCCCTCTCGCCGGGGGCAACCGCAGCACTCTACCCTGCTCTGGGGTTTATCGCCACACTAGCCCTTCTTCAGAGGCTCGCCACGCCCACACTGGGCTTCCTGATAATATGGCCCCCTCTCTGGGGCTTGCTGTGCCCCTACTGGGCTTCCTAATAATATAGCCCCCTCTCTGGGGCTCATCATGCCTGCGCTGGGGCTTCTCAAAGCTGCCCCCTCTCTGGGGCTGGGGTCTACATACCCCGCAAGTTGCACCCTCACTGGCACCAGGGTTCCCATACCACTGGGGTTCCCCCCCTTATGAGGATAATGCGCCCTGACTGGCGCTAGGGCCCCCACACCACCGTGGGGCCCTTTATGAGGCCTCCTCCAACCCCTACAGCCTCAGCCAAACCAGTGGTGTAATATCAGAAGCAAACATAAACTCGAGCCTCCTGGCTATAACTCAACTCAAAGCCATCTGGCTAACCCATGGTGCTCAAACCTCTCAGAGCTGCCATCCTTCATTCAGCTAGAGCAGTTCTTGCAATGCTCGCATTCTAGCTCCTGCCTCCCTGACCACTGGCAGAGAACTACCAGCCTAGCCTCAGCCCTGGGCTTTATGAGGGCCAGGCCCTGCCCCCTTCTGGCCAGCTGACTCACATTATTTGCCCCGGTAACCCACAGCTGTGCTTGTTATGTTCTGCCAGGGCGCTCTCTTCCTGGCAGTTTCCACTTTCTAGGAGCAGAGCACCGAGGTGCCCTGCGACAGTAACAAAGCACCTTGGGATTCTGGAGAACTGTGCTGTGGCTTCTCCAGAAGGGAACAGGTACAGACATTCACTATCTTCCCAGGAATGATTTAACTGTGGTTATACCCAGGTAACTTTTCTTCTGAAGCACTTTTTTGAACATTTATACACTGTTGGTTTCTACTGGGAGGGCAGAAACTGAATGTCTGTATATGGCCTGGATCCAGACTAAGGAGCTTCTCATGGGCTGAACAACCCACCTCCAGTAGTAGGGTGCCAGCTTATCTGCATGAATGCTAGAGTTGCTACATTGGTGTCTCTCCAGAACCCAAATGTGAATACCTTGTCTTCCCCCTCACCACTTGCCCCATTCCCCTGCTGCTAATTTTAGTCATTATTGGCACCTGAAGACCCCATATTCACAGTGAGCAAGGAAACAGAAGTGGGGGAGTTGAGCAGGTTCTAGAGCTCAACCCAAACTGCAGCTCGGTCATGTATGTTGACAAGCCCCTCAGTACAACTCCTCACTTCAGAGCCTGTGGACAACATGAATATAGAACTTCCTCTAAGGCACTCATGCAAAACCCTGAGCTATAACCTCCTGCTTTGCCACTTTTCAATGCCACATTACAATTTTAGCATTCCACTACATTTTAGTGAGGATACTGTTATCATTGCTAAGGCCAGAATTAAGTTTGCACATTTGAATATTGAGACTATACTGGGAGAAATTAAACATACAGGAAACCCTCACTATTTGTGTGTTTGTGGGTTTGACATTCGTGGTTTCAAATATTCATGATTGCTGAACCCACATCTTAAATACACTTAAAGGAGCTCTGTGAGAGCTTTGTGCTTGTGCTTGAGCTGCCACCAGGCTCCTGCCACCACCACCACACTCCCGCCGCCATGATCCCGCCATTGCCAGTGCAGCCATGCCCCCTCCCCACAGCTGCTGGTGGCACTACATTCATGAACACAGATGGAGTTCATGAACACTGCCTTATTCATGGATTTCACCATTCATGGGGGATATGAGAACATATCCCCCGTGAATGGTGAGGTTTTCCTATACTTAATTTAATTGAAGCAAAAAGGAATTACTGAGCACTGTAAATTTCATGGAGTTAGTGGGGTATCAACAACAACATAAAGCCATGTTCACATACAAAATTTAAAGTTGTATGCCATCTTTTCTACATTATTGGATCTTGCAACTAACTTCAAAGGGAGTTGTGAGCATTCTTCTTGATTAGGTTATTACAAGTTTACTTGTGAATGTTTTGGAAACTGAGATGCAATTAAACAGAAGTCTTGGAAACAAGATTTTCTGTCTAGCCCTATACTGGGACTCCTATTTAAGATTTCCAATTTATCCCAAGACAAAATGTTTTCTTTCTGAAGAAGATACATCCAAAAATAAGAGATAATTAAAATGAAGTGCACTAAGAATTTTGTTTGTTCAACTTTGCTGTGAAGTATGAAGCAAATAATGGCTCCTGCATTGATATATTCAGAAGTGATATAACTGCCTCAGACAGTATCAGCATTGTGCATGACATTTCCTTCTCTGAGGAATTTCTGGGAAATACAAGAAGATAAAGTAAAGAACTCTTGAAACTACAGATCTTAATTAAATCTTTAACTAAAACTCAAAGACTTTGGGTGTTTCGTGTATAAGTTCTATGTTGTTGGGCCCTAGCTATGACTAGCAAGTAGTGGGTGAACAATTTCCCTTTGTTAATTCTTCATAAAAAGGAGAATGTCTGAAGCTTTATTAAGCATGGATGAGTCCTGATTATTCAGTGTTTATGCTGGCGAGCACCCATTTTCAGAATTATTCTCAGTGACTACATTGTTAACTACTAAAAAGGAGCTCACTGAGATGAAAAACGGTTGCGTAACTGGAGTTTCTAGGTAAAATATTAGACTGTAAGTCTAAGTGAATAATTCAGGAAATCATTTAAAGAGGAAAACATTAACATGAAACAACAAAGATCCAACTGGAATTTGAAAATCTCTTTCCACACTACAACCAAAAACATTTTTAGCACCATCACTGGTGTTTGTCACTTACATTTAAATTAAGTTATTGCATAAAGCATCTGTGCCTCAAATCAACATTTAAATTGATAGGATTAAATATCTGCTGTACACACCTCTATCTTTTTAGCCTGTTGACTTCAATATTAGAATTTTCCTAACATGGAAGGGGAGAGAATGGAAAAAAAAGCTGTGACCAGCTCTCACTGCTTTCATAAGGGTTGTTCTGGAAACCAACTTTCTTTGATCTTATCCAGATGGTTTTCTAAATTTCTAAATTGCTATGTCTGTGGTACATGATGTTGCTTCTGTTTAGCTATACATTTTTCATGGTTCATAACATAAAATGTAATAGAATGAACTATAGAACAACATTTTAAAAAATAAACAAGTAGTCTTTATTCAAACAGATTATTTTTAAACTGGCAAAGTTGTTGTTTAGTTCTTTTAAGAGCCAATTTCCCACTTAAATCTGCATTCAAATTATAAGCTTGATGAAGGTTTGTTGTTGTTTAATTTTATTTTGCTACTGCTTGTTGGAGTCTGGCAGGCTGGTTCAAGCAGTTGTCTCTGGGGTAAATTTTCTTTCTGTGAGTAGAGGGAGAAAAAATGTATTGATGTTCCCTGGAATATTTACACCATTTTTATACAAAAACAGATGGGGCCAGATTCTCTCTGCTGGTGTTAATCACTGTCATGCCAATGGAGGGATGGTGACTTATATCTGATGAGGAGCTGGCCAATACAGCTACACAATAAACTCATTTTCATCACTTTTTTCTCTCTTTTGATCATGGTCTGTGCTGAAAAATAGGAAGAGTATATAGCCAGATTCTAAGCCAAATCAAGCTGTGGGATTTGAGGATTTTTCCTATGTGCCTCTTCTGAGTAGTTGTAACAGATACAAGGGTGGTGTGGCAACACATCTGCTCCCCTTTGTCCCCTTTGGCTGTGCCCTGCATGTGCAGTGAGAGGTTACTGGCTCTTCAGTGCAGGAGCTCCATATGTACTGTGAGTTCTATGAGCTCACTGCTGGTCAGCATGGGGTTTACCCTGAGTACATGCTTTCAAGCAGCTCCAGAGAGATGCTACTCTTCATTCTTCCCCTTCCTCCTCCCCACACTCTTGAATTCACCAGCAGAGGAAAGGAGGGGAAGAGCAGCCAGAAAAGCACAGCCCCTGCTTACACTTGGCTCTGGAGGCTCTGCACTGCTGCTGCTTGTCCTGTTCAGCAAGGGAGAGTGGAAGATAGATAGAAGGAGTAAAGAGCAGTAGGCTTGAGAGCTGCTTGAAAGCAGGGACCATGGCCAGAGCC
Source organism: Alligator sinensis (assembly GCF_000455745.1). Lineage (NCBI taxonomy): Eukaryota > Metazoa > Chordata > Crocodylia > Alligatoridae > Alligator > Alligator sinensis. The sequence goes on from NW_005841907.1 coordinate 3,782,024, forward strand.
TGTGCTAGTGATCTCAGAGCTCACAGCCCATGTGGAGCTCCAGCAGGAGCTGCCAAGAGAGCCTTGGCATCCAAGACAACACCAAGGGGCTCCAGCAACATCCCCTTCAGCTGTATGACACATGCAAAATGAGCTCTCTTCAATGTGCATGAAGCTTCACCCCCATAACTGAAATCCTGGATCTGCCCATGGTCCATCCCCCCACTTGATGTGCCTGTCTCGCTCCCCAGTGTCCCCTGCTGACCAGGGGGCTCCAGCCATGCCTTGCCTGCAATCATCCCATGGTATGAGGGACCATATTCTGCACCTCTTTTTAGTAAACCCTGGATCTGCCCATGCGTGGTCTTTGGTGGAAGGTATTAACTGCTGTTAAATATATGGTAGAAAGGGTAAATGGGATACACACATAACCAATAGGCCTGTGCAAATAGGGAATTACTCAACTCAGATTCGGATTTGGCTGATTCAGAGGACAGTGACTTGATTTGGAGATTCAGATCACTGTCCCAAATCGATTTAGCCAAATCAGCTTTGGAAGATTCGGCGCTGATTTGGAGAGATTCAGCCATAGACTATAATGGTGAATCACTGAAATACCTATAACTTTGTCATTTTTTGGCTGATTTAGATAAAAAAATTGCAGGAATGGTAGCTCCTTGTGAGGGCATGAAGCCTGCTAAGTTTCAAGGAGATAGGTGCAGGGGTTTCTGGGAAGCTGCACCTTAGGCTGCTGACAAGCAAAACTCGTGACATATGTGACTTTGTATATGTGTTAACGTACAGGGGGTGAAAATTGCAGGGATGGTATCCCCTGTTCTCACCCTCACAATTCCATGGCAACCAGTAAGCCTCAGGCCCCTCAAAGATCTTACAGATCTGGGCTTTCCTCAGCCAGGACTGTGTGGTGGCTGGAGGTTCTGGTGCCTCCTGCTCCTACCCGTCTTTCACCAAGAAGGTTTGTGTGGTCCTGGCATTTCCTGGGGCTGCTGTGCTGCCAGCAGTCCCACTCAGGCCTCCCTACCATTTCAGGGGACAGTTTTAGGTCATGCCCAGGATGATGTGGGGCCTCTTCCTCCCCATATAGCCCCAGCCCTTTTACCTTCAAGTTCTTCCTGGCATGAGAACTCAGCAGGGAGACGTTCTTCCTTTGCTGGCTGGTGAGAAACTAAACTGCTGCCTCCAACTCTGAGAGCAGGGCATTAAATGGCCACCCTCATTAGCACTGGTCCTGCCACCTACATAGCCCCTTGTGCGGGCATGAGGGAGGCCTGCCAGGTTTCAGGCAGAGTGGTGCTTGGGTTTCTGTGAAGCTGCACCTCAAACTGCTGAAAGTAAAACTTCTGTCACTTGTGTGTGTTAAGGGGTATAGATTGTATCTGTATTGGTCTAAGGATGTATCCCAGACAAGGGTTTTAGGGTCAATCTGATATCTTTTATTAGACAAACGGAAACGTTGGAAAAATTCTTCTTAGCAAGCTTTCAGGTTGAAAAACCCTTCATCAGGCTGAGGAAACATCTAGTTCGTGTGTGTGTGTGTGTACTCTTCCTGGATGGAAGAAATAGTAAAGAAGCCAGAGGCTGGCATGCAATGCAGGCCAGGAAGCCAGTCAGCCTTATGAAGGGGTTTTCAACTTGAGAAGCCAGTCAGCCTTATGAAGGGTTTTTCAACTTGAAAGCTGACATCCCAGGCAGCTAAGCTGAGCTCACCTGGAGTCTCATAACTGCACTGTAACCAGCAAGCCTCAGACCTGTCAGCCAGGACTGTGGTAGCTGAAGGTTATGGTGCTTCCTACTCACCTTTCACCAGGGGGATCCTTAATCCTGGTATTTCCTGGGGCTGCTGTGCCACCAACAGTGTCATCAGGCCTCCTGACACTGGCAGAGTGCAGTTTTAGTGGTCATACCCAGGACTAGGGGCCTCCTCCTTCCCCATAGCCCAAGCTCAAACCTTCAAGTTCATCCTGGCATGGGAGCTCAGTGGTGAGATGTTCTTCCCCTGCTGGCTGGTGATGCAGCGGTGCTACCTCCAGCTTTGAGAGTGGGGCATTAACTGTTTTTTTTTTAAAAAGGAAATAGGTGCAGACGGAGAGAGGAGGGTGGTACTCTCTCTGTCTACAGATGGAGACTGAGGAACCCCAAGAGTGGGAGATTCCCCTTCAAGAACACCAGCTGCTCCACCAAACCAGGATTCCAGGAGGTATGATGGGGTGTCATAACATCCCCAGCAATGCTGAACACCCTCTCACTTGGAACACTAGTCTGTGGACAGGACAGGTGTTCCAGAGCAACCGTGGCCAGATCCTACCACATCTGGCTGTGGGTTGCCCAATAAGCCAAGGAGTTGTAGTCCAGCAGCTCCATGTGAGCATCAGGTATGTGAAGTTCCACTGAGTCTCCATATACTGCATGATTTTGTGCTGTGGGATGCTCAGCTCTGCCTGTTTCTCCCACAGTCTCTTGCCCCTGGATAGCCAGCCCTTCTTAGTTGAGCGAGTAGGGTGATGCTGTGGTGAAAGTAGCCCACCACCTTCCTGCATTTTGAAATGAGGTGGGTGGTAGTGACAACACCATCACCAGCAGCCCAGTCCCCCTCCAAGGTGTCCCTGACTATGAGGTGGAACTTGTGTGCCACACAGTGGATGTCAACAAAGTTGGCACCACAGACCGCATTGACCATATTGACTCTGTTGTCGGTGACCATGAACCTACCACTGTTGTTGGTGACTATGAATGAGCCACCCCTGCACTATGCAGTTTAGGGCCACCATGATCTCCCTTGCCATGTGGGACTCATCTATCACTTCAGCTTGAAGGAGAGCCCACCGAAGGCCTGACTGATTGCACCAGTGCCCTATGAGGGAGAGGTAGGTGTGATCTCCATCCTGGCTGCTCTGGATGTCTGAGGTGAAGTGCAAGGCTACCTGTGGCCCTGCCTTGTGCAACTCCTCCCTCAAGTTCTTCCTGCATGCCTCATACAGGGAGGGCACCACTGTCCTGCTAAAGGTGGTGCATGCAGGCATTTGGTCGGATGGGGCCACGAGTACCATGAGCCACCTGAACCCTGGTCACTCAGCTAAGAAGGGCTGGTTATCCAGAGCAAGCATCTCCCTGATGCTCTAGGTGACCTCACTCACCTTTGGAATGCACCCCACTTTGTCTGCAGCTTTCCCTCACTGATCCAGGGTGATCTGCCTCTGCTTCATGGGGATAGGGGCTTTTGAGTGACAGGAGGACTTCCCTTTGGGTACACTCCCACTTGTGCCAGGCTGAGGAGGAGCAAGGGCAAGGGGGTGCTGCCTCCTGAGATGCAGCAGCATCACCGTGGTGGTGAAGTGTTTCACCTCTTTGGCCCATTTTATCTGCCTTCTGCACTGCTGGTGGATAGCATACTTGGGATCATCTGCCACCTCAAAATGATCCCACACTACACTACCCCCCCTGCTTTTGGGTTGAGAGTGTGGATCCTGCCTTATTGTCTTCCTCAGCAGGCAGAGGCACAACAAGAGGGGAAGCTGAGCCACCTTCCCCTACAAACTCCTCTGAGGTGCCTTCTGGAGAAGGATACCTGCCTCTAGGGGAACTTTTAAGGGGGTGGAGCACACAATCAGATTCCCCCTCAGTCCCCAGAATTTCTTTAGCTAGGGCGCTCAGGTCCCCTGGTTCCAAATCCAGCTCCTCCTCTGGCACTGGGAGGCTAATGATGGGAGATGAAACTGTAGTGGAGGAGATTGTCATCCTGTTGCTGGTGCCTATTTCTGGAGTTAGGGGAGGTGGTGCAGGTGCAGGGACAGGTACTGCTCCCACCTCCTTGCTCCCAATGGCAGCAGAAGATTCATGGCTGCTAGGAAAGAGGATGTGTCTGTGTTTTGGGGGAGGGGTGTGGAACTTACAGTTCTAGCTCTTCCCCTACCACCTCTAGCCCATCTCCCTCCCCTTCCATGAGACCTGGCACCTGCCTTTCCAGCACATTTTATATTAATCTTTCCTGTGCTGGAAAATGTATCTCTTTGTGTGTGCAGCTGTAATATCTCCTCTTCTTCTCTGATGTATGACTGTGTCTGACTTCTGTGTTGTGTTTACTGTCGTGTGTGTAACTAAAATAATATCTCTTCTTCTTCTTCTCTGATGTATGTGTCTGTCTGATTTCTTCTTCTGTGTTGTGTACTGTATGTATGTGTAACTATATAATATCTCTTCATAATTTCATAGTAGCTAGGGTCCCCTGCCACAGGCAGGAATGAATGCTGGGTTCACAAGACCCCAGATAGGTGATCATCCAACCTCCTCTTGAATTTGCATAAGGTAGGGGTGAGGACCACTTCCCTGGGAAGTTGGTTCCAGATTTTGGCCGCCCTAACTGTAAAATATTGCCTTCTGATCTATAAATTAAACCTATTCTCCATCAGCTTATGACCATTGTTCCTTGTCACCCCAGGTGGTGCTGGGGAGAAAAGAGCTCTGCCTATTTGCTGTTGATCCCCTTTGAAGAGCTTGTAGGCAGCCACCAGGTCCCTCCTCAGCCTCCTCTTCCTGAGGCTGAACAGGTTCAGGTCCTTCAGTCTCTCCTCGTAGGGCCTGTCCTGCTACCCCGTCACCAAGTGGGTGGCCCTCCTCTCAACCCTCTCCAGGCTGGCCATATCCCTTTTGAAGTGCGGCGCCCAGTACTGGATGCAGTACTCCAACTG
>NW_005841907.1:3787697-3791732 GCF_000455745.1 Alligator sinensis
TGGCCACCAGATTACCGTTTGTGTCTTGCAGGGGCCCTACATTGCCTGGTGCCCTCTTCTTGCTCTCAATGTACTTGAAAAAGGACTGTTTGTTATCCTTAATCCTGGACGCTAGCCTGAGTTCCATCTCTGCCTTGGCCTTCCTAATAGCCCTCCTACACTCCCGGGCCAAGGAGGAGTACTCCTCCTTGGTGATAATTCCTCCCTTCCACTGGTTGTACACCTCCCTTTTAGTCCTCAGGCATTGCTGAATGCCCTTGCTGAGCCAAGGGGGTTTCTGAGCACTCTTACCCACCTTGCTTCTCTCAGGGACTGAGATTATGGAGCGGTGTAAACCTGAAACCTAGTTGCACCATCCCAGCTTTTCCCTGCTCGCTGCTCAAGGGGCGGGAGTGTTTGCAGACCCCAGACCCCTGCTAGCGCTCTGAGGCAAAGGGGGAGGGTGCAGTGCATGCATCTGTTAATGATACAGAACTTTTCAATCTCCCTGCCTCCATGTTTATAGTGTCTGCAGCAAACTGACAGGCAAGCAAGTCAGCAGGGGTCTGATAACAGTATTTATCACCTCATCAGCAAAACAATAGTCTCTTTCCATTAATTCAAACTCTTCTTAAACAGCTTACTGACTGAACTGTTGATATATAAAATATATAGCTCCAAAAAGCCCTAAGTGGTCACTGTTCTGTCTGCCTGTCCCAGTGAAATTGGAGACACTCACACACAGACATCTCTCAACATTAGCTAGCATACCACATGCCTAGGGTTCATGGAGATATGGTCCGTGCTGTGGCAGATAGGAGGGAGGGAAGGGGGGATCCCTGCTTGCCCAGCAATCAGTGAGGGGGAAGTAGGGCAGGGGGAATCCAGGCAAACCCTGCTATGCCTGCAAATCTGTGCCTAAGCTCTGGCCAGGGAGCAGAGGGGAGGGGCCATCTCTGCTGTGGAGCAGAGAGCCCAGCCCAGCCCAGCCCAGCCCAAAGAGCATGCCAGGATACTTGGGGTGTTTGCTTTATCTCTAACCAGCAAGGGGTATGAAACAGACATTACATAAACCAGTTTGAGCCAATTCAGTTAAGTCTGGTACTACATTCAACCAGGTTTATCTCAAACCAGTTTCAGCCATTTTCAAACTAGTTTTATGTGCACTGAACATATGTTTTGTTACAGGTTTAAAACAGTTTCATAGATTCATAGATTCATAGGTGTTAGGGTCAGAAGGGACCTCAATAGATCATCGAGTCCGACCCCCTGCATAGATGACCCCAGCCAGATGCCCATCCAACCTCCTCTTGAAGACCCCCAGGGTAGGGGAGAGCACCACCTCTCTTGGGAGCCCATTCCAGATTTTGGCCACTCTAACTGTGAAGAAGTTCCTCCTAATGTCCTAATCTGCTCTCTGCTAGCTTATGGCCATTATTTCTTGTGACCCCCAGGGGCGCCTTGGTGAGTAGAGCCTCAACAATTCCCCTCTGCACCCCCATGATGAATTTATAGGCAGCCAGGTTGGCTCTCAACCTTCTCTTGTGGAGGCTGAAGAGGTCCAGGTGCCCTAGTCTCTCTTTGTAGGGCTTGGCCTGCAAGCCCTTAACCATACGAGTGGCCCTTCTCTGGACCCTCTCCAGGTTATCCACATCTCTCTTGAAGTGTGGCACCCAAAATTGCATGCAGTAATCCAGCTGTGGTCTGACCAGCGCCGGATAGAGGGGAAGTATCACATCCTTGGCTCTGTTTGTCATGCATCTGCTGATGCAAGATAAAGTGCAGTTAGCTTTTCTGATGACTTCATCACACTGATGACTCATGTTCATCTTGGAGTCCACTAGGACTCCAAGATCCCTTTCCACTTCTGTGCTACCAAGCAGGTCATTTCCTAGGCAGTAGGTGTGCTGGACATTTTTCCTCCCTAGGTGCAGCACTTTGCATTTCTCCTTGTTAAATCGCATTCTATTGTTTTCTGCCCATTTGTCCAAACTGTCCAAGTCTGCCTGTAGTTGTTCCCTGCCTTCCGGTCCATCCACTTCTCCCCACAGTTTTGTGTCATGCTCAAACTTGGACAGAGTACACTTCACTCCCTCATCCAAGTCATTGATGAAGACATTGAAACGTATCCGTCCAAAGACCGAGCCCTGCGGGACCCCACTGCCCATGTCCTTCCAGGTCGATACCGACCCATCCACTATGACTCTCTGGGTATGACCCTCTAGCCAATTTGCCACCCACCAGACTGTGTAAACATCCAAGTCACAGCCCCTTAACTTGTTCACCAGTATGGGGTGGGATACCGTATTGAAAGCCTTCCTGAAGTCTAAGAAGATGTTGTCAACCCCTACTCCTGCATTCAGGTATTTTGTAACCTGGTCGTAAAAAGAGACTAGATTAGTCAGGCATGATCTACCTGCTATGAACCCGTGCTGGTTTCCCCTCAGCATAATTTTTCCTGCTGGGCTCCCACATATATGAGCCTTAATAATCTTTTCAAAGACTTTACCAAGGATGAAAGTGAGACTGACTGGCCTATAGTTGCCTGGGTCCTCCTTCCTCCCCTTCTTGAAAATAGGGACCACATTGGCCTTTTTCCAGTCCTCCGGGACTTGGCCCATGCGCCATGAGTGCTCAAATATTCTTGCCAGTGGCTGTGCAATGACATTAGCCAGTGTCTTCAGTACTCTCAGATGGATTTCATCTGGGCCTGCTGACTTAAATGCATCCAGTTCTTCCAAGTGATTCTGCACTATCTCAGGGTCAATGCTTGGTAGGCTGGCACCCTGCTGCTGTCTCTCTACAGTCCCATTGTGAGACTTGTCTTGCCCCTTGTTTAGGAACACTGAGGCAAAGAACTCATTGAGGAGTTCAGCCTTGTCCCCCCTGTCTGTCACCAATTGCTTTTGCCCATTCAGTAGCGGTCCTATTCCACCCTGGGCCTTTCTTTTACTCCCTATATATCTGAAAAACAAGTTTTTGTTATCCTTAACTTGGGATGCCATCCTCAGCTCTAGGGTACCTTTGGCCTGTCTAACTTCCTCCCTACAACTGCAAGCTGAGGAGGTATACTCCTCTTTAGTAATCTCTCCCTGTTTCCACTGCTTATATGCCCCCCTTTTTGCCCTTAGGTTGCTCTGGATTTCTCTGGTCAGGCAGGGAAGCCTCTTGGCCCCCTTCCCCCTTTCCCCCACATTGGGATCGTCTCCCTCTGTGCCCGAAGGATCATTTCCTTAAGGGACAGCCACCCTTCCTGGGCTCCCATCACACCAAATCTCTTACTCTGCAGCACATAGATTCATAGACATCAGGGCTGGAAGGGACCTTGGAAGATCATCGAGTCCAGCCCCCCGCCCAAAGGGCAGGAAGTCAGCTGGGGTCATAGGATCCCAGCAAGATAAGCATCCAGTTTCATCTTGAAGGTGTTCAATGAAGGCGCTTGAACCACCTCCGGTGGCAGGCTGTTCCAGACCTTGGGGGCTCGGACAGTAAAGAAGTTCTTCCTTATGTCCAGCCTGAAACGATCTTGAAGTAGTTTGTGACCATTCGACCTCGTCATCCCTTGGGGCGCTCTGGTGAACAAACGTTCCCCCAGATGCTGGTGGTCACCCCTGATAAACTTGTAGGTGGCCATCAGATCACCCCTAAGCCTGCGCTTTTTCAGGCTAAAGAGCCCCACGGCTCTCAGCCTGTCATCGTAGGGTCTGCTTCCCTGACCTCTGATCATGCGCGTGGCTCTTCTCTGGACTCTCTCAAGCTTCTCCACATCCTTTTTGAATTGTGGAGCCCAAAACTGGACACAGTACTCCAGCTGCGGCCTCACTAAGGCCGAGTACAGGGGGAGAATGACGTCCCGGGATTTGCTTGAGAACCATCTATGGATGCAAGCCAGCGTTTTGGTCACTTTACTAGCCGCCGCATCACATTGCAGGCTCATGTTCATCTTGTGGTCAATGATGACCCCCAAGTCTCTTTCTTCCATAGTGCTAGCCAACATAGCTGGGCTATGATGCTCGCCAGCTCCTTGAGTACCCTGGGGTGAAGATTGTCAGGGCC
>NW_005841907.1:3793335-3817912 GCF_000455745.1 Alligator sinensis
GTGTTCCCCACGGATTTTAACCCAGAGGGTCTCCAGCCGTCCGCCCTGGTCGCCAATATCGGCTTGCAGGGACGTGTAGCTTTCCTTAACATAGAGAGCTACCCCCCCGCCCCTTTTCTCTACACGATCCCTCCTGTACAGGGTATAGCCATCTATACCCGTGGTCCAGTCATGGGTGGAGTCTCACCAGGTCTCTGTTATCCCTATGACATCGTAATTGTTTGCACTGAGCATGAGGATGAGCTCCTCCTGCTTATTCCCCAAGCTCCTGGCATTAGTGTACAGGCAGGCAAGTGCCCCCTGGGGGGCTCCTTCCTTGCCCACAGATTTTACTAGGGCTGGGGCAGGGGTGGGCTCCCTGAAGCGCAGTGATCTGCTGGCTTTGCAAGAATTGCTCAGCGGGCCAGCAGTGGCGGTAGTCCCCCCGTCCCCCAACAGGCTTAGTTTAAAGCCCGGTGGAGCAGGTCAGCCAGTCTGGCTGAGAAGAGCCTCCTCCCTAGGGGAGAGAGGTGGAGGCCATCTCTTCCCAGCAGCTCGCTGCCTCTCTCGCCAAAGAGCGGGCTGTGGTCATGAAAGCCAAAGCCTTCCTGACGACACCAGCGCTGCAGTCTTTGGTTGACCACATAGATCCTCCTGTCCCTTCTCAGCCCATAGCCTGAGACTGGGAGGATTGACGAGAACACCACCTGTGCCCCCAGATTCAGGGACGTCATTGACTAAATGCCTGAGTTTGCTGAAGTCAGCCTTCCTAAAGTCTAGCACTTCCACCCTACTAGTTACCTTACCCACTCTATGCCTTATGATGAATTCTATTATTTGGTGGTCACTGTCCCCCAGGTGACCACTGATCTTTAGGTCCCCTACCATGTCATCCCCTGATCACTTAAACCAGTTTCTGTGTAATGTCTGTCCCTAGCAAATATAAGTCTGCAGTATGATGCAGCCAAACAAAAGGCCAATGCAGTTTTGGGCTGTATCAATAGACGCATTAGGTACAAGACACAGGAGGTGATACTGCCTCTCTATTCAGTACTGGTTAGGCTTCATTTAAAGTAGTGTTTGCAGTTCTGGGCTACACATTTTCAAAAAAGACATGGAGAGGTTAGAGAAAGTCCAGAAAGAAGTATACTACTGGCTGATGGGAAGGTGTTTAAGGGGAATATGATAGGAGTCTTCAAATACTAGAAGGGCTGCCATAAAGAAGAGGGAAAGCACTTTTTCTCTCTTGCAGGGAGGAAGACAAGGGCCATTGCTTGAAGTTACAGCAAAGTAAGTTTAGATTTTATATCCAGAAAAAAAAAAAAAGTATTCATTTTTAGAACAGTGAGGCAGTGGAATAGGCTGCTTAGGGAACTTGTGAATTCTCCATGACTGGAGGTGTTCAAGAAGAGGTTGGACAGCCACTTGTCAGAGATGATCTAGGTGTAGCTATGCCTATGTTCTGCCATGGGTATTTCCTGTGCTTCTGTGCTTTCCTGGTTGTCCCTGCCATTCCCCCTGCTTTCTACTCCATGGATCAGGGTGTTTTTAAGTATTCCTCAGAGGCATTGGGTATTGGCTACAGTCAAGGCTGGGGACTTTGACTGGGGTGTGCCAATGCTCCTGTTGGGACCAAAGCCAAAGGTTCCTGGCTAGGTCTTACCCCTCCACTTAGGATTAGATCAATCACTATATCTGGGGTCAAGAAGGACTTTTACTCCATGGAAAGAATGGTATGGACGGTGGGGGGTTTTGCTTTCTTCTGTAGCAGGGGCATGGCCCTCTACCCAGATCTCTTGAGCATATATTGACAACATTTTATAGAAGCAGAACATTGGCTGTCAGGGTTCCCCTACTTTAACCTATGGCAGGTTAGGATATATGGCCTGTGTTGTGTCACAGTTGATGGTAGTCTTATGTAGAGTTTAGATTATGGTTTGCATGGTATGGTTTGGATATGGATGATCCTGCCTTAGGTAGGCGATTGGATTAGATGACCTCTGGAGGACCCTCCCAGTTCTACTTCTCTATGATTCTATGATATTTAAATGGTTTTCATAGTACCAGTGTAACAAGCTGGTACTACCTTTTTTAAGTTAATGCATTTTTAATACAATACTGGTTCCCCAAAGGCTTTCTGTTTTCAGAGAATGGAATAGTTAACTCAAGATATCTTATCTGCACCAAAAAAAAAAAAGCTAGATAGAATTAAAAAAGGGGGAAAAAATCTATAATCACTATTGTTATAAACTATGAGGGTATGAATTGTGAGCACAAATTCAGTGTTATTGAATAACAAACATGAGATATTCTAAAGGTCCATGTTCTTTGCAATTGCTAAAAACATTCAAGAGTCACAGCTCTATGGTTTTCAGGGTTTAATGCACAAAAGTACTCAGGTACCCTTTCTCCTTTATTTACCAAAATGGTTTTCTAGTCATGAACTGGTTTCTCACTTACCCAGAGATTCCAAATAATTTTTTTTTTGCACTGTACTCCCAGGGCAACCCAATATAACCTACAATAGGAAAATCACTTTGAGGTAGGAAGATGCTCCAGCAATACACAGCCAGTGTATTGAGACTTTGTGCTGCTTCTGCTCCCTGCTGTCACTGTAGATGAGGAAAATGTTACATGGCCTGGGGTTTCCCAGGCCTTTGTGAATCTCACCTATTATACTGGCTCCTTGAAGGAAGAAGCAGCTTATGCAATTTAGAACAAACCTCAGGTCATGTTAAATTATGCTGGGAGATGGGCTAAGTATACGGATAGTATAGAACAGAGTCTATCTACAGCTCCATACAGAACTGCCACATGGGGCTCTCAGTCACAAATGAAGATCTAATCCATCCACAACCTAAGATACAACTGCATTGCTTAATCGTTTTTGGAGAATGGAGAGAAGCAGTTTAAAATACACACAGATGGAAATGGAGTGAGAAAATAGCTGAGAAATTATTTTGGATTGAGAAACTGTTTTCAGTTAGAATTGCCAGGGTTATACCTTTCTTTTCATTGTCAGGCTCTTCTAGGAAAAATCAAGTACCTGACATATCTTCCCCTACTAGTCCTCTGTGCTTTTTTCATTAGAAAATCCTGCTATAGAAAAGAAATAAAAGTACCCTGTATCATAGTTTCTAGACAATGTTGCTCCTTATGCGGATTTAGTGTTTATACATCTCATATTGGGAGAAAAAATATTATTTCTTCTAGTTTCAAACCAGTGATTCTATCTTTTCATTAGCTAATTTTCCACAGTCAGTCCACTAGATGTCTCCCTTCCTCTACCACAAGTCAAATCTCTTGGCATAAAGTGATAATAAGGGTAAAAACATAGAACAAGAGCAATTCACTTTCAGTGGTAAAATCCCCTCCATCACTTCTTACCTAGTTACAATTAGAAATTAGCATCTAACATTTATATTTGCATAGTATGTGCTGTCTTGACACCATATAAAATAGTAATCACCAATACTTTATTCACTTTCTTGGCTTTCACAATAGCAGTTAAACACAGGAGTCAATCAGTACATCTTTCCAATAACCTACATCTCTAATGGACCCTAGAGAAAGCAGCCTGTTACCATGGAGAAGAAAAAGAGAAATGTTGATTGTGAAACTATTGTTTTTGAAACCTCATTAAAGAAAATCAGGAGCTCCAAAAGGTTGGGACTTCTCATAGATAAATCATGCCATAAATAAAGGGATCCCTTTCTTCTTGGAACAAATTTAGTCTAATTAACTCTGCTCCACTATTAGTCAAAATCCTGCATAGTGGGGGTAGGGCGGGGGGTGGAGAAATACTCAAAAACAAATTTTCTAACAATTGATTACTAACACAATTAGATTCAGGATCTCTACAAATGTTACATCCAACATTTTGAAAGAGAACCTTCAGTCTTTTCTCATGTAAGATTCTATCACTATTATGACAAGGAGAGTTGCTCAACCCATTTAAGCCAAATTTAACAGAGTGAGGGTTTGTGATAAGAGAAATCCTTGCTTGTGGAGTTTGCTCTTTCGTCTTGGTGGTACCTCTGAGTTCAGGAAATAGATCCCACAAAGGGACTGAGGCTTGGTTTAGGCACATCAGTGCCACATGAGGTACTTGAGTAAGAAACCTAGAGCCTCTGAATTTGTCACCCAACCCCCTGGAGATATAGTAAGCTCATGGATGCATATGATTTTTACAGTAAAATTTCCTATGCCTAAAGGTTTGCACCAAAGGCACAATGTTCCAAGGCTGGAAACAAATGTCACCTTTGTATTGCTATAAGATGTTTTATGGCAATGCAAAGGCCAACCAAACAGACATCCATGCCCTTTGTTGGACCTCAAATGCTCAAAGTTTATGGCTGTGACACTGGTGATATAAAACTATGCTGCTTTTTTGTGGTGGATGTCTGCTTCATGGTAGGAGAACACAGGCAACCCAGAGCAGCAGGTGCTTCTGGGGCTTCAGGAGCTTGATCCTGAGTACCCTACAAATTCCTATTCATGGGTCATGCAGCCCCCAAAGTGTCTGCCCAGGTTCTTTCATTTTCAGGGTCATGCTTCAGAAATGCCCTGGGCACATATCATGCTGCTGTGACATGATGTGAGGAACACTTCTGCAAATGGGGAAACCCCAGGTTCTCCACTTGCAAACACGCACCCTAGGAATCCCCCAGCAGGGGATTTGCCAGGTAGGGATCTGCACGCAAAGATATGGGTCTATTTGCAGTTGTCCTACAGGATTGGGCCACTGAAGCCTAGAGAGCAGCAGGGGCAATGGGCAATGTCTGTGTCACCCAATGAACTGGATCAGCTGTGCTGGGACACATCTCAGCACAGCTAATCTGCTTCATTTGGTGACATCTGTTTATAGCCTAAAGAAGCTGGATACAGGAATCAGTATAGTTATGTTAGCAGGTGCACCACATTGAATAATTAGTAGGATCAGGCACAACTAGCCCAGGCAGAACTAATGCAGCTATACTTCTTCTGGTACTCAAGTTAATTCCGTCTGAGCTCATACACCATAGAGACATGCCTATGGCTAATTTGCTTGTGCATGTGATCTGCAGGGATACTAGTTTCTCTGATTAAAAAAAAAAAAAAAATCCCCAATTTTCATTTAAAAAAAAAAGAAGTAACCCCAAATCCACATTTTTCCATGATGAAAATGAAACACCACTATATCTATATCCATCATTTTAAACACTGAAAAATGTGGATTTGGGGTTACTTCTTTAACACCAAAAATTGGGGATTTTTTTAATCAGAGAAAACCAGGATCCCTGGTGATCTGCACATTAGTTGTTCCTCCACTGTCTCATAATAGAAAATGGGAGGAGAAAGAACGAGCCTTCTTTTATAGCTGAAAGGTTTGGGGCCCCACCCTAGATGTAGGAGACCTGGGCTGAATTCCCTTCTCTTGTTGAGATATAAATCCACACCTGTCTCAAGGTTGACTTAACTACCAGGTTATAGAGTATCTCAGGGCAGGGCACTGTTCTCTCCTAGGGAAGATATTCTACTTTACACGGATTAATTCACTGGTCAAGGAAGAGAACACAGATTGATAGTCTAGTGCTTATCCCACAACATAGAAGATATTGTTAAATTTCCTCTCAGGCAGAGGCATGAATTAAAGATAGATATCAACAAATAGGAGGAACAACTAATGCAACAAATACAAAAATAGGTGTATCCCCAAAGCAATATGTCTGTTTATTAGGATGGACAGGGCAAAATCTCTCTCTTCCCAACTATCACCTTGCCCTCAGCTTTTTTTACTGGCTACCTACAGCAGCTCCCTGCTCAGCTGAGTTTTATAAATTCCATCTTGGGACACCTAAATCTTCCCATGCATTGTATAGCGAACCTGAATATTGAACTCAACGCCACGGATTCCCATGGGAGATGAGGGATTGAAAAGTTAGGTGTTGCAACATTGAGTCAAAGTTTGTTTGGTGAGTCTAGCTGCAAAATCTTGACCTTCAGAAAAGTTGATAAGCATCATTATTTATTTGAGACTGGCTTGGGAAATGCACGTGCTGGACAAACTAAAAGTGGATATGTATTTTCAAAGCTGTGTTGTGGGATGGATTGTAAGGAACACTTTAAAACTCAAACTTCCTCAATGTCTAACCTATGGTTTGGGCTTCCTTATCTTAAATTGAGAAAAAATGCAATTGAAAACAAAACTGTTATTTTTCCTTACATATTCCATACAATCATTGTCTGTCTTCATGAAATGGGAGTTCCTGAATTCTTTAGCTTTTCTGCCAGATGCTATATAAAAAAACTTGGTATCAGAATCCCCCAAATTCCTAAAATGTACCAAATATTATGCCAAAGATTTTACAAATCAACCTATCAGTTAAAAGACAATGTTTTCGATGTAGCATATAGGATTCCCATGTCCTGTTCTATACCGTGCCATAGAATCATGATTTGATGAAGTCAAACAATTTAAGATCAAATGTTCATATGAAGATTGTAATTTAGGGACCCTCAATATTTGGTGGACAACTTTAGACAATTGGTCCAGATGCCACAAAGGTGTTTTGATGTCTAACTACTATTTAGGCACCTAATTCCCACTTTATTAAAATGAGCTGAACATCTACAAATACTTTGATATTCATGGGTGCTAAGCATCTGCATCCCTTTGTGACCTTAACTGAAAGTTTGGGTGATAATAATAAATACTAAGGAAATGAGCTACCCCAAAAAGACAATTTTGCAAATTAGTGATATTATATTTCTGTGTTTTTACATTCATCTATAAAACTGTTGTTCCATTATGCTGGTATAGGATAAATTTAGTTCAAACTTACAAAGTCTCCCAATCCTTCCTTACAGCATCTTGCTATATGAATAAAAGTTTAGGTATATCTTCCCTGCATCCAACTGGTAGACCTTCATTGTAATACAGATTTTTCCAAAACTGGGATGAAGCCATTAATACTATTTGCTTATGGCTTATAATACTAGTTTTCCAGAGACAGAACAACAGATATTAACTATGCTTAGTTTGAAGGATTCAGAGCTTGGAGCTCTTAGATTTTCTTATGCCAGCCAGCTCTCTGTCTGGAAGAATATGCTTCACTGTATAAGGAAAATAGAAAATATAAGAATCCAGAGCCATAGGGTCTGTATGAAAGTTGGTACATAACCAAGCTGGGCAGTATGCGCTGCAATCAGAAAATGGAGGGAACTGATTTTTAAGATTTGACATCTAGGCATCCATATCTCATGGCCATCATTCTTAGCTGTTTCAACCCACTGATTTTTTGATACATCTCAGAATTTATGAAATGTCCCTGTCAAGCTACTAAAATGAAAATGGTAAACACATTGTTTCAATGATGAAAGTGGTAAGCTACATAAAACAATGGTAACTCTCGTAATATAATATTGTTAAAAGCATACATAAAGTAACTGAAGACAAAGAGAGACAGATTGGTCAGAGGGGAAGAGTCCATTGGGAAAGAGCTACTCCATGGCACCAAAGCCTGTAGAAGCTCTTCTATTCCAAACCCACCAGGCTCTGAAGTTCAGGCAGGACTATAGCAAGTGAAGGCATGGATGTGTGCTTTGGGGCATGGTCCTGCTTATCTTCCATGGAAGTTACTGCTGGAATGAAGTACATTCATTCCCATACACACCATTCATGAATTGTGCATTTGCAAGGGGAGGTCATCAAGACCATATCATGGGTGAATGATGCTCATTGTGAGTAGAAAGGGCCTGAGTCTCTCATGGAGGATCCTGAAACCACAGGGATGAGAGTAGAGTTCCATCTAAATCCAAACTTCCTTAAGGTAGTATGCTCACGTTCTTCCAAATCCCTCTAACAGCAAAGCTTTTTGAGTTCTTTGTTGTGTTTTGGGTCCTTTGAGTCCTTTGATCCCAACAGGGAGGTATGAAATAACCCATGGATTTTATCTTAACAATGTTCCTGTAAAAGTTGGTACTAGGGCATGAATAAATTACACAGGTAGGGCAGCCATATTTTTAAGTGTGCAGTAGACACATTGTTTAAGGGCATATGGAAAACAGGTGTTGCAAAAACCAGCTTCACAGCTCTAATCACAATTTTCTCTGAAATAACTTAGTATTATATAACTCAGAATTACCTTTTCACAATCAAATTACTAAGTATAACACAAGGTCAGAAGCATTTTTTCTATGAGAACTGTGCTTTTGTAATGTTAATTACTATGGTCACAGATAAGCTAGTGAAAACGAAGCATTGAAAGTATTGATTTAACTATTAAAACCTTTGAACAATTATTTGATGAAGAATGCCTTCAGGCTCTCTTAGTTAAAACTATTTGAAAAAAAAAGCTGAACTCTTCTTCAAGGTTAAGTTTAGAATGAGAACTAGTGAGACGTGCTAATCTGCACTGTACCTGTACAGATGAAACTTGATAGTCCTCCATAGATGACATCATCATTGTCTGGTAATATAAATGGACACCTTGTCTGAACCTCCAAACAGTATTGCTTGCAAGGAATTCTGTTGCTGCAGTGAAACTGTGTGACTTCAAAATACTGGGAACAGAGCCAGGCTTTGTAGACAGTCTAGAAAAAGAGAAGAATCAAAAGTATACATGGATGACAATAGCATCGTCATTATTAGAAGTACATACTGTACAATACACCTATGTTAATGCTGCTGCTTCACACAAGTGTTAAGAGAATATCACCTGCGTAAAATAAACTCTTATATCTTTACCCTCCCACTTTGGATAAGAAGACCCCAACCAAGTCATCTAAAATTACTGTGTTTGAAAATATAAACTGTCACTGCAACATGGTTGAATTAATATTATTCCTTCATCTTAAATTTTCTAGAGTTGTATTGTTCTATGATACAGCTCTTAGACATGTATGAAATATTGTACTTTAACAGATAAGTGATATGCACACTTAGAACTGATCTGGAAGAAGCACAGGAGATTAAAAAAAAAACACAGTAAGGAATTTCCAACTGAAATGTATTTAGTGTAATCAGACTTGTTTACTCTTTGTATTGTTACCATGCGGAGCAAAGCTTTCAGGTCACAGTAGATGGTGCTGCTCTCTCTCAAATGAAACCCCTGTCCAGCCTATAGCACTAGAGAGCACATTAGGGTGTTTGGACAACAATAGCCATAAAGTAGGAGCTAAATCTATAAACAGTCAGAAAGAATATTCACTTCTGCAACCAGATTTAGCATGCTAAAGACTCTAGCAGCTGAGGCGGAGCACCCTAGAGAAACAGATATGATAAAAAAAAAATAAAAGAAGCAAATATGTTTGAGGAAATAAACAAATGAATTGTGCCTGATTTTATTCTGTCTTTCTTAACAGAAGATGACATTCATAATTTTAATTTCACTCCATTTGCCATTGAAATGCTTCACATGAGTGACCATTCAGAAAATGCAGTTGAATTTGTTGAACATTAAGCAGTCACAGTGGGGAAACACCTACGTAACTGATTTCAATAGCAATTTCCTGTTTTTCTAATACATCTTCCCCCACTAACCTATTTTGAAGTATATTGTTTAAGGTTTTTATTATCTAGGTTTCTTGATCATGAGAATTTACATTCATGTATTCATTCCAAAATATTTGAAAACACCATTCCAAAATATTTTTCTTAGGATCCTATGAAAAGTTTAGAACTGCATTTCTTCTTTTATAGATTGAAAAATAATATAGTTAGCTGATTATTTTCCCTCTTATACATACATTAAAAAAAAACAGAAAACGATTATTAAAAATTTAAAGCACAGAAAATTCAACAACTGATACTTGAAAAGGACAATTTACTGAAGGTGTTGGTTTAATTTCAGAATGTTTCATTTTATCAGCTGTAGTTTTTATTAGTGTCAGGGAAAGTTTAGGTTATGCAATTAATTTCAGGGCAGCAGTTCTAGCACCATAAAGCCATTATTTTAGCTTATTTGCAATGGCAGCAGGTACGGGCCAGGTTGCTAAGTGACAAACTGAAAACATTATCACTAATCTATCCTTTATGATTGCCTCTTTGTCACAGCTTTTACCTATTGTATAGTGAAGAAAAATATATTCCCTTATCAATTCAATTTTAATTTCTTGCATACAGTTAGTATTCATGATAAATGATTAAAAAGGCAGCCAACCAAGTGATGTTTGTTTAATCTTAGATAAACTTTTAAATTACAACTGTAATACAAACTTTTAAATTACAAATGTAATATCAAATTATTAAAAATTGCTGAATGTGTTGTATTGTACTCTCATGCTTTCAGTGGTTTGATTGATCTAAACCCATATATTGACCCTCCAGGGTATGATAAAATTATGTATTATAGTTCTGCTTGTAATTTCTGGTGAAGCGTAGTCTGTTGGTTGGAAAAGGAAGCTTGGCTCTCATAAAGGGCATATTTTGACAAATCATTTACTTCCCTATGTCTCATTCTTGCTCATCTGTAACATGCACCATACCCTCAGTGTCTGACACATTTACACATTAAAAATATGAGCAATCCCAGGATAAAAGCTGCTATGTGAATCTTCTATAAATATCTATATAGGTTTTTGGACAGTGAAGTATGCAGTATAGACTACTGGGCAGTAAATAACACACAATGCTGGATCTATGTTTAAGTAGGATTAGAGGTGAACAGTATTCAGAAGCTGGAGCAGCTACATTTAATCTGCACAAGGTGATTATATGTAATTTATGACCAACTTTAGTATCTGTTGTCAGGTCACATATGTCATTCCACAGTTCATATCCCTTCATCATTTTTTAGGCTTTCTCCATACAATTAAGTTGTTGTACCTTGCTTTTAAAATTTGTTTCTATCCCTTTCTAATTTCATTTCTTATAACTTTTATCCAAACCCTCCCATTTCATCTCCTCTCTGGTGTTTGTTACATTTTCTCTCCTACCTGCTGTAAATTTGGGTTGAGAACATTGCCTTTTATCTGGGGCTCTTGGCTCTGGTACTTTTGCCCTTCTTAGTCAACCAAAGTCCAGATTCGTTGATCTTCAGTTTTTGCTGCAGGTTCATCTATTCTGCCTGATTCCTCTGACGGCTGGTTTGAAGGGATATAGTCCTAAGGATAGGAATGAGTACTATGCGCTGTCAGTCGGTGATTTCCTATTTTTGGTATGGATCGACTTAAAATTATATTACTTTTGCTTCTATACAGTCTAAACTATTGAGAATTTCACTAGGTCCTTGATATATGTAAACAAAAAATCAAATATTATTATACCTGATTATTATTCCTATCTCAAGGAATACCAGTTGCCATGGAATTAATAGGGGAAACCATTCAAATAGCCATACTTACCAAAACAGACTGTGGTCAAAGATCACCCCCAGCATAGAGGCCCATACACTAGCATGTTGAAAACATACCAGTTTCTATAGCCAATGGTATATCAGAGCATAAAAATGGCTAATACCACATTTGGCAAAATCCCAGAGCAGGGCTTGCGTTCACACCTATGGAGCTTTATAGTGAGCTGCTGGAACTACTGTGCCCTACTAGAGAAAAAGCCTTATCCAAAGTACTATTTATAGTTTCATAGTTTCATAGCAGGTAGGGTTGAAAGGGACCTGAGCAGATCATCAAGTCTGACGCCCTGCCATGGGCAGGAAGGAATGCTGGGGTCAAACAACACCGGCTAGGGGGTTGTCTAGCCTCTTTTTGAAGACCCCCCAGGGTAGAAGCGAGCACCACTTCTCTTGGAAGTTGGTTCCAGATCCTAGCCGCCCTGACTGTGAAGTAGTGCCTCCTGATGTCTAGACTGAATCTACTCTCAGTCAACTTATGGCCGTTATTCTGCGTTACTTTTGGTACTGCTCAGGGGAACAGGGACTCCCCCATAGCCTGCTGGTCCCCCTTGGCCAGTTTGTAGACGGCCACCAGATCCCCTCTAAGCCTTCTCTTGTGGAGGCTGAACAGGTTCAGGTCCCTTAGACTACGCTCGGAGGGCCTGCCTTGCTGCCCCTGATCATGCGAGTGGCCCTCCTCTGGACCCTCTCCATGTTGTCCACATCCCTCCTGAAGTGCGGTGCCTAGAACTGGATGCAGTACTCCAACTGTGGCCTGACCAGTGTTGCATAGAGGGGGAGGATCACCTCCTTGGGCCTGCTCGTGATGCATCTATGGATGCATGACAAGGTGCAGTTAGCCTTCCTGACCACGTCCCCACATTGGCAGCCCATGATCATTTTGGAATCAATAATGACACCAAGATTCCTTTCTGCCTCTGTGCTGATGAGAAGGGAGCTCCCCAGCCTGTAGGTATGCTGCTGGCTCTTCCTCCCCAGGTGCAGTACCTTGCACTTGTCAGGATTGAGTCCCATCCTGTTCTCATCCACTCACCCCTGTAACCTGTCTAGATCTAGTTGCAGCTTGTCCCTCTCCTCCAGCGTGCCCACTTCTCCCCACATTTTAGTGTCATCTGCTAATTTGAACAAGGTGCTTTTCATCCCCTTGTCCAAGTCACCGATGAAGATGTTGAACAGTGCGGGTCCGAGGACTGAGCCCTGGGAGACCCCACTGCCCACATCCTTCCAGGTCGAAAAAGGCCCATCCACCACCACTCTCTGGGTCTGGCCCTCCAGCCAATTTGCGACCCATCTGACTGTGTAGGCATCGATGCCACAGTCGCCTAATTTTTTAATAAGAATGGGGTGAGCTAGTTTTTGAGGAACTAGCTTTAAATGCCTTTGTCAAGCTCTTGCAAGATATTATAGCTCTTCACAGATTGTAACACCTAAATCCAAGAGCTTTCCCTTAGAGTTACAATACCAAACCTCCAAATCTTCAATGGAGTAATCTACTATTTGATTTACAATCTCATAGCACTTGTTTTTAAGGCCATCTTTCATCAAAACTCATCATAAGCTACTTCCACAAGAGACTATATTCTGTAAATGGGATGCAAACAGAAGTCAACTGAGGAAGTAGCCACTGTAGATCATATTCTTTCAGTTATATTGAAACGAACTTAAATGAAAGAAACAATTGAACGATTGATGCCAGTTCCACTGAGTAAACATATTTGCTAGATGTTTCTGTTACTTAACTAGTAATTTCAGTGTTTATTTAAACCAGCATTTAAGCAGTCATGTTGAGGTTTAAAAGATCAGACTTCATTAAAATGAGTGAGAGTGTTCCTAATACTTTTAAGACAATTATTTCAGTTGGTCTGTTTACAATGTCAGCAATAATACCTCAGGTGATCTTATCAAGATTATTAATGCAAACAGAAAATCTAGCAATTAGGGATAGGTGAACCTGAAACAGATCTTCAAATAGATATAATTAATTTGAGCAATGTATTAGTAATGGGCCTAATCCAGAGAGATGATAAGCATTTTCAAGTTCCAATGAACTCAATGTATAATTCAGGTGTTCAGTAGCTCTCAGAATTTGGGATATAGTTCAATTTCTGTTAAAGATAACAGGAAACTTTCTATTGATTTCAGTGGGTGTTTCATTGGTCTATTAGCATTACCTTCATATTTGAAGCTTACTTTTCATGAACTGCCTAGGCCAAATTCTGTTCCACCTTGCAGGCATCCAAGTGTGATTTTATTCTATTTTGCTCAAGTCCCCGTTGAAACAGAAAGTATGTGGGTCCTTTCCTCCATGTTGCTTTTTTGTGACAACCATAAGAGCCACATAATGGATGAAACTGGATGAAATATGGATTTTCAGGGTTTTGAACAGGATGGAATAGGATTGCACTCTTCTGCCTAAGTTCACTTAGGGTAGAAACATATTGCTGAACAGAAGCAGATCAGTTATGGCAGGACATGACCCCCATCCCCCCGCTTCCCTGCCCAGTTCTGGGAGATTCCCTATTCTGACTGGTGCCTCATGAGGAAGCATGGGGTCAGTGTGGGCCCTGGTGTGGAGCAGCACAGGGGCTCAGCCCAGCATGGGAGCTGGAGAATTCCTGCCTCTACATGGGGAACTGTACTGACCCATGCCTCTGCCTGAATTCCTGGCAAGAAGGTACAGGGTGATGGAGATTCCTGTGCTCTTGGGTCAGGACCCACGCTGATTTGTGCTTCAGGAAGAGGTGTGGATCAGCAATGGGTCCCCTTGTGCCTCCACACTGGGACCTGCACTAAGTCCCACACTGACCCAGAGGCATGGGTCAGCACAAGTTCTGGCATGGAGGCATGGGGCTCCAGGAATTCCCTGGTCCCCATACAACTCTGCAACTCCTTGCTGGAACCCATGCTGACTCATGCTTCACATAGAGGCACAGGTCAGTGCGGATCCTGGCACGGGGTAGCATGGAGTGGTGTAGGAACCAGGTAATCCCTGATGTCCTCTGCTTCCATGTGGGGACCTGTGCTGATCCATGACTCATGCAAAAGTACAGGTCAGCATGGGTCCTGGCACTGGGTGCTGCACAGGAAGTAGGTAATTCCTGGTCCCCTGTTCTTCCATACCAGGACCCATGCTTCATGCAGAGATACATGTCAGTGCAGGTCCCTGTATGAAAGCAAGGGGCACTTGGGATTACCCGACTCTCACACACCTTTTCCTTTGGCCTCCTCCCCTGCTAGGAACCATCCCTCCACAGGAGGCACATAGGGTGTGCAGGATTGGACCCCTAAAGCCCCTGGACCATGTGTCTAGCATGGCAAGAGAGTTCAGGCAGCTCTGAACTGCCAGTACTCTCCCAAATAGATGTCAGCTGAAATAAAGAAGCAGACTTTATTAGTACCTTTTATCTCCCCATTGATGTGGCATGACAAAAGTAGGAACATTTATTTTCTCAGCATTTGTGGCTCCATAAAAATGTTATGGAGGCACAAATGCGATGTTAACCAATGTCTGTTTCTATCCTTAGATGCCTAATAGTTTGAATAGAATCTGGCTGCTTGTATTGAATAAAAGGAAACAACATTGCGTGTGTTAAGGTTTGCTTGGAAAATTGTTGGTACTTTTGCTGCTAGAAACGGAAAAACAATAATTTATTTCAAACTCAGAAAGATTGTAGATTCTAAACATGATTAAAAAAAATGGAACCATTTAAATTACCCAGTAGGAAATACCTGTGGGAAGGGAAGGACTTAAATGCTGCCTTAGAGGTTGTTGAACCTAAGCCATCTCTTATGAAGAATGAGAGAGACATCCTCTCTCTCCCATTACAGCTAATAGCCCAGTGGTTGGGGTACTTTTCCTAACTCCCAACAGTAGGTCCACCCAGTCCCCCAGCCCTAAACTCTTAAACTGGGCAGCATTTCATATCTATCTCACCTGCAGGTACTACATCACACATGCACATACACATACACATAAATCATAGGGGCTTGTTACATAGTAATTTTAGGTGGCTTCTTAGGCCCTGGATCAGCTGCATGTTAACACCTTTTAAATGGCTTAAAGCACTCATTATTCAGCTTAAAGTTATGCCGGTTTAGGGAAGGATTATCTCTAATCTACCTAATTTTGCTTTTGTTCTATTAAGGTGCGGCCAATTTCCAAAGCTATTCTTCAGCATCCCACGATGCAGTGGGTGACAGGGGATGCCAGGGCACAGTAGGGCTGGGCATGGCACCTCATTCCCCCTCCTCCCCCAGGGACCTCAGACACAGTGTAGCCCTGGAGCACTCATAAGCTGTGGTGCCCCCCACCATTGCCTGGATGGGCTCTCTGCACCCACCAATGGTGGTGTTGGGGGCTAAGCTCTAGAGAAAAAAGGAATAAGC
This sequence comes from Alligator sinensis, assembly GCF_000455745.1. Lineage (NCBI taxonomy): Eukaryota > Metazoa > Chordata > Crocodylia > Alligatoridae > Alligator > Alligator sinensis. Next base: position 3,809,034 of record NW_005841907.1, read on the forward strand.
CCCTCTGCAGCTCCCCACCCCAACCCCGTGCCACTTCTGGCTGGGCTGCCAGCCACCTGGCTGTCATCTGAACTTCAAGGGGCCTAATCCTTTCTTCTCTGAAATTCAGGCAGCACGCGGCTGGGTGGCTGCCAGCCTGGCCAGTGGCAGCATGGAGGTGGGTGAGAAGGAAGGGAGCAAGGGCTCCAGAGAAAAAAAGGATCAGCCCCCTCAGAGCTCAAACAATGAACTGGTCCAGCTAAGCTCCTTTAGCTTTGAGGATGTCAGTGGTATTTAAATCATGGAGTGATGCACCTAAAATGACAGAAAGGTACTTAAATATATTTAAAGATCTGGGACCAAGCAATGTGGAATTAATACTATGTGGAGGATATGTTTAGCTAAAGCATTAGAAACCTGTTTTTTTTTGGATTTGAAATATAGGTGATTCTTCTAGTATACTGATACTCAACCAGGCTGCTGTGGTATGGGTATCATACAATATTAGGTGTGCAAATACATACACATGAATGATGAAATAAACCCAGACATTTCAAATAGAAATCTATAGTGTCAAAAGCCTTCTGATCTGTTGTGGTCTTTCTGATTTCTTTGCAAAAGAGTTACTCTATTATTTTTTCATAGTCAAAAAATGAGTGAAAGCTAAGAGCTGGCATTTTCCAAGGGGTGCCTTGAGTCTGCCATTAGGTATCTTGAATCTAAAAAGGTTGGATTTATTTTAACTTCCGCTTGGTTTATTTTATCTTCCAGCCATGTAGTCTAGTTTTCAGATTGTTATGGATTTCTTGATTTTGTGAATTCCTAAACCTTTAGAGATCACAGTATTTGGTATTTGGTTTTGTTTTGAAGTAGGCACATCGTAACAATTTGTAGCCCGGGTGTACTTGGGTATGTACTCCTCTTCTCCAATTTAAGGGAATTGTTACCTGGCAGGTGTACTGGTTGGGACGGGGGCAGGGAGGGGGGGAGGTCTCTTTCTCATTGGGGCTAATATAAACTAGTTGGGTTGCTGTGATAATGCAGCTCCTAATATCCCTGTACAGCATTATTTTGTGACATGCCCTCTGTACAAACTATCAATAATAAAATATGTTGAACGGCATGCTGGATATGCAAATCAACATGGCACAGGGTGACCAGTGGAGTCCCCCAGGGCTCAGTACTTGGGCTGGTACTCTTTTACATCTTCATCAATGATTTGGATTCAGGAGTCAGATATGAACTGGCCAAGTTCGCGGATGATACCAAATTATGGGGGAGGGTGGTCATACTGCAGGCCAGGCTGGGGATACAGGCCGACTTGGACACGCTCTCAAGGTGGGCCGACTGAAACCTGATGACCTTCAATGTAGAGAAGTGTAAGATGCTGCACCTTGGTAGGAAGAACTCTTAATGTGCTTACAGACTCAGCACTATTATGCTCGCTAGCACCACACCCGAAAGGGACTTGGGGGTCTTGATTAACCACAAGATGAATATAAGCCACCAATGCGATGCTGTGGCTGGCAAAGCAAACTAAACTCCAGCATGCATCCATCGATGCATCTCAAGCAAAACCAGAAAAGTCATCCTCCTGCTTTACTCGGCCCTGGTAAGACTGCAGCTGGAGTATTGCATCCAGTTTGGGCCCCCCACTTCAGGAAGGATGTGGAGAAGCTTGAGAGAGTCCAGAGGAGAGCCACTCATATGATCCAAGGCCCGGAGGGAAGGCTGTACAAGGAGAGACTGAGGGACTTGGGACTCTTCAGTCTGCAGAACAGAAGGTTTGAGGGGGACTTGATGGCAGTCTACAACTATATAAGAGGGGTACATCAGGACCTGGGAGAACAACTGTTCACCAGAGCTCCCCAAGGGATAACAAGGTCTAACAGCCATAAACTCCAGGAAGGCCAATTTAGACTAGACATAAGAAAAAAATTTTTTACACTGCGTGTTTCCAGGGTCTGGAACAAACTGCCCCCAGAGGTGGTGCAAGTACCAACTTTGGATTCTTTCAAAAAACAGGTAGATATATTTCTTGCTTGGGTCACTCGATCCGAGCTGACTTCCTGCCTATGGCAGGGGAACTGGACCTGATGATCTCATGAGGTCCCTTCCAGCCCTTAATGTCTATGAAATCTATGTAACTATATATTGATAGGTATCTGTTTGCCTTTTTTGGTGTGGTGGGAGACTTTGGGAGCTAAGCCAACAATTCATATACATGGTAGATGCTTCTTTTAACTTTTATTTTACATAATGAAATCACTTTAAAATATTAGTTACACTTAATTGTTAATATTATCCCATACAGTTTTTGTGAGTGTATCATCTGGAATGCATTTGTGGGATGAATAGTATATGTGGGTAAAATTGTGTTATGTAACCATTAAACTGCTATAGCAAATGCACAGATTCATACATGTTTTGTACAGTAAATCCTGCAACAATTTTATTCACTGATAGGTCTAGGATAAATTATTTATTATCATCATTTTGGGAACAATTTTCTCTTTTCTCTCTGCCTGTCCCCTACGCTTCCCAGTACACCAGCCTGCTTTTTTTCATTTTCTAATTCAAAATCCCTTCTGAATTGTTTATATTGCTTTTTATGTTGAATTAATTCTTAGAAATCTGTGGGAAAATAAAAGGGAAGTTTCATAGTTTCTTGGCAAAAAAGTACACTAAATACATTAGCTTTTATTTAAGAATTTCCTATCATTTTTATTTTCATCGTTTCCAAGTTGCTATCATAGAGTAATTTCAAAACTCAGCAAAAAAGTGAATGCATCTGGAATATGAATTATCCAAGCATACTCTCTCACTGTAGTTTAGACCTATGACTTCCTCCCTGAGTGGCTGACTAATTTAACTACATAAAATCCTCAGGCACCCAAGTTTTTGATGGTGAGCACCCATATAACTACCAGGGTCCTAACAGCACTGAACTGTTTGTTGCTCAAACACTAGCAGGATTTTCAAACAGGGCATTCCCCCAGCCTTTCTTATCTGCAAGCTATAGCCCAAAAGAGACAGAAGCCAGCATAGTGGGATGTTCTGGGGCTGTCTGGGTGTCAGTGTGGCTAGATGGTTCCACTTTGAATGAAAAAAAACAAACATACAGTGGATCAGGCATTTGAATCACACTCTTCGGCAGCAGTACCTAACCACTGGTCTACATAATCAGTCTTTCATTTCTTCTTGCCCAATGCATATTTAACTATTTAGAGAGAGCCATCCACTTCAGAAAAGTTATAATTAGTGGTCAGGACACTCCCCTATTCGTTCAAATCAGGCAGTGGAGAAATTTGAAGCCGTGTTTCTCATATTACGAGAAAATACGTTGACCATGGGTATTACTGCATTGGACTGCAGTACTGCTGTCCCCCTTTCCTTGTGTTTCATGCTACAGAAGTGCTGCCTTACCTATCTAACTCCATGCTTGTGAATCCCAAGCTGAGGGAGCCAAAAGAACAAGGATTAAGGTCCTCAATCAGAATGTTTAAGAGCTTAATGACTACCGCACCACTACAGAAAGTGGGAGACCGGGTTCAAGATACTGTTACGACTCAGATTTGGGGATTCAAAAGCAAGTCTGCTACAGGCAGATGGATGTCCTAACCACTGAGCTGCTGTGTAAAATAGGTATAGAAAGTGATCCCTTTTGCTCTCTGGTTTGTTTGTTTTGGGGACAAAAGTGCCCTAGCTGGCTTAAGCTCAGGATCCCAAGTGGGGATCAGTAGTTCCCTCCAGTCTGGAGTTAGGCACTTAAATCTCACCCACTTTTTCTGAAGCCAAAATCAGTCCACATAAATAAAGTTGGCATTACAAAATACAGCAATGATTGTAATCTGTTTTCTGCTCCTTCATACATGTAAGTAGCTTACCAAATAAAATCGCAAGGCATAGGAACAAGGCCCTTCTTTTTGAATAATTGCCTCTTTTCTTCTGTCATCCCCCACTATCCTTTTGGGTTATTTGTGGCCTGTTCTTACTCAACAGTCCAATAGCCCACTGCTACAATGGCAGATTTACTTTCACTTACATTCTAAAAACGGCACCACACTCTGGATCTCCCTCTCTTCTTTCTATTCCCTGCTTCCTTATCTCTTCTCCTCTGCAGCTAGCCACAAAAATGGCAATGTGATAATAAAAAATCCCAAAATGTATCAAAGTGGGGAGAGAATCCTAAAGATTTCACATTGAACCTGAGGTCTCAGGTGCAAAATTGTAGCCTCTCCAAAATACGATGTACCATCTAAGGGTTCAATTCAATAAAACATGCGTCTTGACTTGTGTTACATGGAAACTAACGTAAGGCTGTGGAAGGTATAGAAAATCCATTTTTATGGTTTCCATCTCAAGAAGCCTGACAACTTTTTAAAAATAATTGGCCTTTAACAAGGCAAGCATATAAAAACTATCCTGAATGGTGTAAGGATATGTAACTATCTAGGGATCCTAGAGTAACCTGGAGAACAAAACTTTAGTGATTTGTACATGAAACCCAAACCCTGTGAAATAAAGCCACCATTTATATAGTATTTATTTTATGTGTATTTTATGACTCAGACATCAAATACAGCTTGGAGGACATTTTAGTTTTGAATTATGGCTTTTCTTTTTTCTGTTGGTTGAGATTTTCCTTACATTATTACAGATGCATGTGCTTCCATGAGTTGTAATATTATATATAGACACACATATATGTATGAGAGAGCATGTACAGATACAAATACGTTGCATATTTCTGACTGTTCTGGTATACATCAATATCTTTGAACAAAAATAGTTCCTGATCAACACATCATTTTGTGTGTGTGTGTGTGTGTGTGTGTGTGTGTGTGTGTGTGTGTGTGTGTGTGTGTGGGGTTTAATTTGGTGAGAGGCAAGAATTTCCTACGGTGATATCTTTTACGCATCCAACTATGCAGTTGTTATAGACACTACCAGAATTCAGGTAATCAAGGCTTGGATAATCAGGATTGGTCTGTATCGGTGGTTTTCAACCCTTTTTACAGTCAAGGCACCCTTTGTAAAATGCCAGTTCTTAGTTTTCACACTGATTACAGAAAATAATAGAGCAATTCTTCTGTTGCAAAGAACTCAGAATGATCACAACAGGTTAGAATGCTTTTGATGCTCTGGGTTCCTATTTGAAATATTTGGGTTTATCTTGTAAATCATGAGTAGGAATTTGGATACCTTATAACACTAATATTGAGATGCATTCTGTGGCACGCTTAAAAAGAATCTCATGGCATTTTAGTTGAGAATCACTGGTGTGTGTGTGCATACATATATATAGGTGAATATTCATGCTGTCACTTTAAAATCTAAACTATTAAATGTTATACATTGCTCATTGAATAAAAAGACAAAGTTAAAAGCAATTCATCTGTAGGTGAAAAGCCAATGAAAAAATTAACCATACCAAAAGTTTAATTTAAATTTAGTTCCTGTAATAGCACTGATGCACCTTTTCATAAAAGCAGATAGCATATACTTGCATATCATTTTGTATTTTATCATACCATCGATATTAGTACACTGAAAACTCTCTTCACTCAGTAAAGTTAAAGAAAAATTGTTATTATGGTGACATTTTCATGATTAATCAAAAATGACATTTACATAGTATTCTTGATCTGGAATCTCAAAACTCAATATCCGTAAACTTGCAAAGTTATTTACCTTCACAGAGTTTTACTGAAGTCAGTAGGATCCTGTACTGGTCAGAGGCTATAGCTTGCAAAGCCCTAAACCCTAAACGATAAAATAACAGTCTTGAATGTGAAAGTTCTTACCAGATGGGGCTATGTTTATTGTAAATGTCATCTAGTGCCAAGTGGGGTGGTAGCGGGGGGCTGATGAGTCCATGGGGCAGTGCCCCTGGCAGGTCTGCAGGGAAAAAGTCTGGGGTGGCAGGGAGTGGGGGTAGTCAGGGGGCTAAAAATACCCCCAAACTTGGTTGGGAGTGGTAGGAATAGCACCACCATGGAACTGGGGTTTGTGCCATGGGGCTATGCTGTGAACATGGTGCAGGCATTTATTAAACTGGGTTGACACATTTTAAATCAGGTTAACCCAGGGCATTCTAAAGTAAATTTACCTCTTCAGGTGAACTTACTTAGCTTGGGAAAACCCCTTTTGGGGCAATTTAATCCCTGTGAATGCCATCTAGGAATTTAGACTGGTCTAACCTGAACTAGGTCTATCTAAATCTAATGCCTGTGTGGCTAGGACATGAAGTGTAACCCTTAGTGGCTAGGACACTAACCTGAGACAGGCAATATCTGATGTCCAGTCATTTATCCCAGGCCATTTATAGGCAGTCTGCAAAACTGAATGAGTGTCACTCTACAGTTCTCACTGGCTATAGTCATGCTTACTCTTGTTTTAGTCTGTTTTTCCCCTCCATTTGACCAGTGTTTCTGAATGTATTTATTTATTTATGTTTGTACACTGGCTGGCTTCAATGTGAAGAAAGAGTTTTTTTTCTTTTGTTCTTATTTTTTTCCCCAGAGCAAAACTGCCAATAGTCTTGCTGTTAGGGCAGGGCCCTAAGTGGCAGAAGATGGGAGTTTGAAACCAGCCAGGTGGAGAAGGAAATTTGCTATGTTTCTCCCATATTTAAGATACATGATGCTATTACAAAAAAGTGGTAGAAACAACACTATTTCTACATTCATCTGTCTTTTCAATTACAGTGGAGATGTCTCTTCTATTTTTGAAGGAAAGAGCATAGGCATCAACCTTTAGCAGACGGTTTCTAGCTACGGATCTTGGAGTGGATCCAAAACAGGAGGGATGTGCCTGGCTGTATAATGTGCCTAAGTTCCAATGAAGTGTGAGGTTTAAGACACATTCCTTCTCTCAATATTTTCTCTTTGCTAGCTCTAGGCAGCTCCCCATTTAACTTTAGGTGTTATCTTTAGGCTGTTCCCTATTCAATGGGCGTATTTACACGAGATGCTATTGCACAGCAATTACTGCACATTTATTTAGTAGTTCTATTTAATAATTAAATTTATTAAGCTACTGCACAGTAGTGCCAGTGAACACCTTTAAAGTGACACTACTGTGTGTGCACAAAGCAGGCTGTATTCAATTCAGACTTGGATTCAGCCCAAAATGGGGAACAGTGATTCGATTTGTTGATTCAGATCACTGTCCTGATTTGATCCAGCTGAATCCAAATCTGAATATTCAATGTTGATTCAGAGAATCAGCACTTTGACATAGACACAACTTTAATTGTTTTTTCTACACACCTCAAGGTACCAGGAATGACTCATGAATGCTGAGATGGTGGGGTGAATGGAGTCTCCCACGGGAGCATGGGGCGGGGGGGTCCCTAGGGCGCTTGGCGGTGGACCTGGAAGTGGACTGGAAATACTTCCAGTACACTTCTGGGGCTGCCACCAAGCACATAGGGCCCCCCCTGTCCCCACCCAGATCAGCAATCAGCTGCAGGGGGACCCCAGGTGCCCCCCATCCCCAGACCCAGGAGGCATCAGTTGCTGAGCTGGGGGTAGACATGGAAGTAGACCAAAAGTGCTCCTGGTCCACTTCTGGATCTTCCACTGAGTGGGCTGGGGATCCCCCTGCGTTCCTGTGGGACGCTCCATCTGCCCCACCATCTCAGCATTCAAGAACCACCTGGTACCTTGAGGTATGTAGAAAAAAACATTTAAAGCTGTGTCTACAGCCAAATCATCAAATCTCTCCCAATCGATTCGGAGGGTTCCGATTGGATTTGGAGAGATTAAAGGATCTCCTGATTCAATTTGGATTTGGAGATTCGGCTGCTGAATCAGGCCGAATCTCCACCAAATTGAATCAGTGACCGAAGCTTCACACAGCCCTATCATGCAGTAGCCTAATACTATTGTGCAGTAGTGTCTTGGCTCAGTTTTTGCCACATGACACTACTCTGTAGTAGTATTAGGCTACTGTGCAGTCAGCATCTCATGTAGATGTGCCTAATGTGTAAGTTTTTGGAGCCCACAAAAATTCTTCTTTAATGGCATGACAGTTTTTACTGATGGTTTAGATACATTTCCTATACAGGAAAGAGGGAGATAGAATGTTTGTGGCTGAGTGAGATAACTACACCTCTATAAGGGAACTGTTTCTTGCCTAGACCCATATTTCAGTGAGGTATGGAATGTCCCCACTGCTCTCTACCCACTGAATAGTAAATACGAAATGCAGTGGCTCAGCTTTCAAAGGATGACTGGGGTAGGCCCAAGGAAATATTTAATGTATGCTCTGGTAGTTACAGCACTGTGTTAGGAAGCCACTTAGATGTGGATTCAAACTCCCTTTATGTGTGTGGGGCATGGAAACCTGGGTCTCATGTGGCCTCAGAAAGTGCTTTAACAACTAAGATTTTTGAGGCAAAATATGGGAAGTTCCTGTCTCATTTCCACTAGGCCAGAATCTGGGGACTTAAGTTCAGGCTCACAAGCAAGGAGATGCATATATTCTCAGCCAGAGGGCAGACTATTGTATATGTTCAGTAGCCACATAGACACTTTCACGTCCGCACTGTATGGGGAGCAGGGTGGCAAACTCGGTATAAGTGCCCAAAATAGCAGTTGAACAGCTGGAAAATTGTCATTTGGGTGCATAAAATGATATAGGATCCTCCCCATAATGTTCATTAGTGTTGCTTCTGCTCTTAAATATCTATCAAGAGATATCAGTTACATTGGCTGGTTTATCTGTGAAAAGAAACAGCTGGAAAGTGAGTAGCTCTTCTCCACAGTGAGTGCAAGGGAGCAAGGTGACTTTGCAAGTCTTCATAAATGTGGGACATCAACTTGGCTAATCATAGAACTGGTCTGTCTGTTGGCTCATATAACACCAGAAGAGCAGTGACTCAGTAGCAGTGA
>NW_005841907.1:3817965-3828692 GCF_000455745.1 Alligator sinensis
AGAGCGGTGACTCAGTAGCAGTGATTTTAGTCATATAACTAACATTTACTCAATCAGATTGCAGAGGCAAAGACTATAGTATATATAGAAACAGCCTTCCTGTCTGTCTGTCCTTCTCACACACAAAAATACTATACCAAATGGCTGATATAACCTGCCTACTGTCAAAACACATTCTGGATGTAGACTGAATCATTTGAGTCACATTGCATGAGATGTATCAGCAGAGCAGAATTGAAAAGCCCTAGTGTGTACAGTCAGTTTCATTCTCTGCTGCATCATTCTTTATTATTTTTTAGATAAGAATGTGGTGCTTGCTTTTTTCCCTCCTTCCTACCTGTTCTTCCACACTGTTCATGTTACAGCACTACATATTAACTGTATATCCAAAGTTTGTGATAAATGCCAAGGTGTTTTCCAGAGAAATACCTGTTTTTTCCCTCCATTATTGACCAATACTGGGCTTTACTGGCTGTGTTATCAATTTACCATCAGAACTGAATTCATATAGATTTTTAGTTGGAATTATTGTGTAGCTGTGGAGTGGTTAGGGGGGAAAAAGAATTGAAAATGCTTTCCCGAAAGAGCAGATTTTCTGAACCAACACACTGGTTAATTGCTGGAAACAATGTGCGTACATAAGTAATGCATACTGATTCAAATGGAATCTGAATCTTATATAATGCATACTGTTGTATAATATCAAATACTGATTGAGCAGTGTTAGTTTTAGAGATGCATTGTCCGTTGCTATTATTTAACATTTGGGAAAAGTATGATGAGATAATTGCTGACATAAAGATCTGAAAATATTGGCTTTAGGAAGGCCTTTGACTTGGTGTCACAGGAGGCTCACAAGGTAAAACTAGGGGACTATGGGCTCAACAATTCAACATTCAAATGGGTGGGAAACTGGTTGTAAGGTCAGATTCAGAGAGTATTAATAGAGGGAGCTGTGTTGACCTGGCATAAGGTAGCAAGTGAGGTCCCCCAGGGTTCAGTACTTGGACCGATGTTTTTCAAAATCCTCATCAATGATCTGGATGTGGGCATGTGAAAAGCATACTGGCAAAGTTTGCTGATGACACTAAGCTCTGGGGAAGTGAGGCCATGCATCACGGTAGGCTGATGATCCAGGTGGACCTAGACAAATTAGTTAGAGGGGAAGACCAGAACCAGATGCTGTGAACACTGAGAAGTGTAAAGTGCTCCATCTGGGGAGGAAAAATCCATAACAGATTTACAGGCTCAGTGGTGCTACGCTAGCTAGCGGGGAAGACCAGAACCAGATGCTGTGAACACTGAGAAGTGTAAAGTGCTCCATCTGGGGAGGAAAAATCCATAACAGATTTACAGGCTCAGTGGTGCTACGCTAGCTAGCACCATGTCCAAAAGGGAACTGGGGGTCATAATTAACCATAAAATGAATATGATCCATCAGTGTGATATTACAGTTAGCAGAGCAAACAATATGCTGGCATGCATCAACTGATGCACCTCGGGCAAAACTAAGGAAGGTATTCTCCCACTCTACTCAGGATTGGTGAGGCCGCAGCTGGAGTACTGCATTCAGTGCCACACTTCAAGAAGGATGTGAAAAGGCTTGAGAGAGTCTGGAGAAGAGCCACTCATATGATTAGAAGCCTGAAGAGCAAGCCATACGAGGAAAGGCTGACAGATATGGGACTGTTCAGCCTAGAAAAGAAGACTTTGGGGAGATTTGGTGGCAGCTTACAAATATATCAGGGGCAGTGGCGACACATAGGGTGTTCACGGGGGTGCATGTGCACACCCTGAGAGAGCTGATGTACCCCCTGACAGCCAGCGCTCCCCACTTAGGTAACGGGGGGGGGGCAGGCACGAACACCAGCGCCCCCCCTGCGAGCACTGGCCAGGGAATGGGAGCACCAGGAGAAGTGCCGCTGGAACTTCTGGGAGCACTGCTCATGCTTCCTGGTCAGGAACCGCCCCCCACCCCCCCGGTCACTGACTGGCTGCTGGGGGGTATGTGTCCCCCGACTCAGAAGGCACCAGTCACCCATGATCAGGGGTGAGCATCGGGGTTATTCACCAAAGCACCCTAGGGAAAACCCAGGAGCAATGGTCATAAACTCCTGAAAGGTTTTAGACTGGATATAAGGAAAAACTTCTTCATAGTTCATGTCACCAGGCCCTGGAATAGACTCCCAGTGGAAGTGGTGCAGGCACCTGCTCTGGAGATCTTCAGAAGGAGACTGGATGTATACCTTGCTGGGGTTATTTGACCCTAGCAATCTTTCCTGCCCAGAGCAAGAGGGGCTGAACCCAATGTGCTCATGAGTTCCCTTCCAGCCCTAAACTTCTGTGAATCTGCATTCAATTGTAATTTCCCACATTTTAAATGGGGGAAAAATCTCATCTTCTAATTGACTAAATATAGTATTTAGGGTTTGATTCAGCAACCATTTTTTAAACTGAGCAGCACCTGAATTTGTGATTAGTCCAATCAGTTCACTGAGACTCCTTGTGGAACAAGTAAGCAGAGAACACTGGAAACAGGAAGTGTATTTTTAAAAATCCTATGTTATTGCAACATAGTGCAACTTCTGCATTCATTGCTCTTCATGTTTATTATGGTCCCAGTTCAGGGAGTGACTTCAGCACCATTCATTGAGTTAAATGAGACACTTGCTTAAGTACCTTGGCTTAAGATTCTGGCTTGTTGAACTGTTGTATATACATTATTTTATCATCTTGCTCAATTACTAGTGTTTTTCCTCCTAGAGTTTCCATCTAAAACTTAATTTAAACTGTCTCTTAAATGCCTATTTCATCTGATTTACTTTTTCCTCATTTTTCACCATATACTCATTTCAGCCAAAAACATTCCAAATCTTTTGTGGAGAAAGTTACCTTTCACAAAAGTGGAGTTTAAGTCTAAGATCATTAGACAATCTGATTATACTAGTAACTGAACAAGTGAAACCCAGCTAATAACTTTACAAAGGAGCACTTTAAATACATGTTTTGCTAGATAAAGTCATAAAAACATGCACTGATTTCAGGATGGGCTCCAATATTAAGAGTTGGAGGATTGATAGTTGAAAGGAAATCGAATCTATGAATTTTCACGTCATTATGGATTTCAAGGTGAAGTGCAAGAACCCAAAAATAATGTGTCTACTCTGTTCAGATACCATCTTTTGCTGTAAAAATCACTATTAGTGATTATGGATGCTGCACAACAGTAAATGCAATAGTTCTTGTCACCTACTGTCCAACCCAATGTCTGTGCTATATAGTTTTTGGAAGGCTTTTTACATTATAATCACTAGGGTATTATGTGTTGTCTTGAGTGACAGTGGTTCTTCCTTAAGAAATACAAGGGTCAACCACAGTGTCAGCTTTGTGCATCAAAACCTGAGAGATAACATTGTGCAGCAGAGATGTCTTGTAGATAGCTTACACATGTACTTTATATAGACTACATGACCAAAATATAGATGGCTAACTGGTACAAGATCTGATTAAATCTGACAAGGGTACTGTTACAAATATGAACTCCCGCAGGAACTTTGTCAGTTTTGAGCACTAAGGGCTTCTTGACTTTAGGAAAACTGTATTTTGTGTACATACTATAGAATGAAAAAAGGCTGCTATGGACTGCCTTTCTATTTCTATTTCTCTACACTGCTGTAGGCACTCCTGTTCCCAGGGCCCTTTTATTGCAACTTGATTTTGAGATTGTACCCACACATACACAAGCAATCTTATGTATGAGGGAATATGGTAGAACCAGGCCTCCATAGGAGAGTGTTGCCTATAAAAGTCAGTAATTTGGACTGAGTTGATTAAATAATTTCCATTAGTACTAGTTGAAAGCAGTTTTCTGTCAGAAAACAAAGTTTTGCCTCAATTGAAATGGGAACATGTGTATTTGATGAAAAACTATTAAAAGACACTATAATATATACTAGTGAATTGCCCGTCAAGAATGGCAGGAGGGGACAGAGCACCACCACCTACCACCCCATGCTGCCACTGCCTCCCAGAAGCAGTGGAAGGGAAGCTTGCCCTGCCATTCCCTCTGCCCCCCTCCACCAGCACCCCATGCCACCACTACCTCCAAGCGCTGGCCTACCCCCTCCCCACCCCCCACTCCATCCCTGCCATCATGCCAGTGCTCCACACTCTGATTGCTTGTTTCTGTAACCAATCAGAGTGCTCCAAGAGTATTACAGACAGACGCGCAGACAGATGGACTAAGCCCTTTATACATATAGAATATTTAACAATATATATACAATATTTCATCAAACTGGTTTGGCATTATCAATTCAAAACACTTTTACCTCATTGGGGCATTAAAAATTGACAATATTAGAATGAAATTTTTCAGTGATGGTCACTTCCATCTGAGAATCTCACAAGCCTATCATTCTATCCATTATATAGCTTGGAAATGAAACCACAGTATGTTACATGGCTTGGCGAATGTCACACTGAAAGTCTGGACAGATCTAGGAACAAAGTCAAAATCTGCTGTCGTTAGTCTTGTATTTTAGTTAAAAAATCATTCTGCTTCATTTTCCAGCTGTAAAGTTTCAGTATATGATTTTTACGTAACTGTTCTTTAGCTAGAATACTGCAGTTTGTTATGTTGGACCATCAAAATTTAAACATTTTAATATTTAATCAGAAGTCTTCATTCTAAAGAATATATTCTTACATAATAAGAAAAGACATAAAATAGTCTATTAGTGTATCCTAACTAATTTTAAATAATTAGATCTAATAACCTGGATTTGTCTGCTTTAATGGAAGACCAAAGGCTTATGATCTCATGAGTTTTTATTTTATAAAATATGCATAATGTATTTCTAATTGGGCTGAAAATAGGTTGGAAGTTAAATCAAGCCAAAGATATATTTTCTAGCACATTATTTACCTTTGTTTCAGCTCAAATGCTACATAATTCACTTTCTCCTAATAAACACAAATGAAAAGAATGCAAACTGCGATGTTATAACTATGTTGTTTTGGCATAGAAAGACATCTAGAAAAATGGAGACATGCCAGCCACTAATGCAAATATATTTCTTTGAAAATAGATAAATTACCACAGAACTGATAGCATCAGTGTCTTCTTGTCACTTTAGCAATCTTTAAGTAAGAGTAAACACAGTCACAGAAAGCTCTTCAGTGTTCATCATGCAAAATACCTACTGCCAAGTTAAAATTAGCTTGTGTAAAGGACAGTTATTGTGTGGGAGAAAAAAGATCCATTGGACTGGTGTTAACCAGTATGACTAATCCATTAATCCATTATGACTAGGATAACACTTGTTTCATAGTTCTTTAAAAATACAGCTCATCATCTGCATTGGGGTGTTTCATCACATAACTTTTCTTTATTACTACTGTAAACTCTCCTTTGAAAACCATACATATCCCTTACAGTTATATTTTTAAATTGAATAATTCAATACAGAGGCAACTAGCAGGGAATAAGGAAAGGGGCCAAATAGGCTTTAATTGTATTACCTTAATATACATTATCATCTCAACTACAATATCAAATTAGATTCTTTCAAAATAAAACAAAGCCATATGGGAAGTCTTTGATTAGCCTAAATGGAATTTCTGAGACATTACTTCTATGAGCAAGAGTCTATGGAATAATTTAAATGTTCATAGTTTAGTATAAAAGTATATTTAAATTCATAACCCATGAAAGCTGCCAAGATTCCATAGGGTTCTGTAAAACCCAATATTAAATGTGGATATTCAGTGTTCAAAATCCCAGTATTTCTTCCATGTGATTATCAGGGATCCTGGTTTTCTCTAAATCCCCAATGTTCGGTTAAAAAAATAAATAAATAAATAAAAAAAAAAAATCACATTTTTCCATGATTAAAATGAAATGCCCAATTTTCAGTTAAAAAACAGTAACCCAAATCTAAATGAAATGATTAAAATGAAATGCCACTAATATATATCTATATCTATATCTGTGATTAAAATGATATATATATATATATAATATCTATATAATTTTATATAGATATTATATAATTTTTTAATAATATATATATAATTTTAATCACAGATATATATATATATATATTAGTGGCATTTCATTTTAATAATTTCATTTAGATTTGGGTTACTGTTTTTTAACTGAAAATTGGGGATTCTTTTCAATCAGAAAAAAACAGGATCCCTGATGATTATGCTTTATGTCATAGAATGATAGAAAACATAGAAAATTACAGTTGGAAGGGACCTCAGGAGGTCATCTACTTCAAATCCCTGCTTGGAGCAGGACCATCCTCAACTATATAATTCCAGCCATGGCTTTGTCAAGCCAGGCCATAAAAACCTTGAAGGATGGAGATTCCACCACCTCTCCAAGTAACCTATTTCAGTGATTCACCACCCTCCTAGTGAGAAAGTTTTCCTAATATCCAACCTACACCTCCCTTGCTGCAACTTATACTACACCTCCCAGTTTGGCATCATCTATGAACTTGCTAAGGGTGCAATCCATCCCATCTTCAGATCATTAATGAAGATATTGAACAAAATTAGCCCCATGACCAAACCCAGGGGCACTCCACTTGATATCGGCTGCCAACTAAACATTGAGCCATTGATTGCTAACTGTTGAGCTCAACAATCCAGCCAGCTTTCTGTCCACCTTACAGTCCATTCAGCCAACCCATATTTCCTTAACTTGCTTGCAAGAAAGCTATGGGAGACAGTATCAAAAGCCCTGCTAAAGTCAAGATATATCACCTCCACTGCTTTCCCACATCTGCTTTCCCAGTAATCTCATCATAGAAGGCAGCCAGGTTGGTCAGGCATGATTAACCCCTGGCAAATCCATATTGATGGTTCCTGATCACCTTCTTCTCCAAGTGCTTATAAATGGATTCTTTGAAGAACTGATCCATGATTTTTCCAGGGACTGAGGTGAGGCTGACTTGCCTGCATCCTTGGATCCTCCTTCTTCCCTTTCTTAAAGATAGGCACTAAGTTTGCCCTTTTCCAATCATCTGGTACCTCCTCCAATCAACACGAGTTTTTAAAGATAATGGCCAGCAGCTCTGCAATCACATCAGCCAATTCCCTCAGCACCCTTGGATATATTGCATCTGGCCCCACAGACCAGATTTTGTCCCATGGACACATGCAGCTTTTCTAAATACTTCCTAGCCTGTTCTTTCACCAATGAGGGCTGCTCACCTGCTCCCCAAACTGTGCTGCCAGGTGCAGTAGTCTGGGAGCTGACCTTGCCTGTGAAGACTAAGGTAAAAACGGTATTGAATCTTTTCTTCATCATTTGTCACTAGGTTGCCTTCCCTGTTCAGTAAGGCACCCACACTTTCCCTGAATTTTCTCTTGTTGCTAAAACACTTGTTGAAACCCTTCTTGTTACCCCTCATGTCCCTTGTTAGCTGCAACTACAATTGCACTTTGGCCATACTTACTTCATCCCTGCTTGCCTGAGCAATATTCTTATACTCCTCCTTAGTTCTTTGTCCAAACTTTCACGTCTTGTAAGCTTCCATTTTGTGTTTAAGCTCACCAAAAAGTTATCTGCTAAGCCAAGCTGGTCTCTTGCCACATTTGCTATTGCTGGTCTCATTCCACACATCAGGATGATTTGTTCCTGTGCCTTCAGTAAGTTTTCCTTACAATGCAACTAGCTCTCCTGGGCTCCTTTACCCCTCAGACCAGCCTCCCAAGGAATCCTGCCCATCAGTTCCCTGAGGGAGTCTGTCTGCTTTTTTGAACTCCAGGGTCCATACTCTGCTGCTCTCCTTTCTCTCTCTTGTCAGGATCCTGAACTCAGTCACCTCTTGGTCACTCTGCCCAATATAAATCAACTGAGCAGGTAATTCTCCTGAACATTTACGCTATATCCAATACATGCTGGATTCATAAACAGAAAACCAAGGTAAAGTCCTTCCATGTCCTCCACTTTCAACTGAGGAATTCCTAATCCACGCAGGAAAATGATTCTTCCCTTGGGACTCCAAAAGCAAGATACTTCATACACTCTTGAGCCACAGCCTTCATATTGCTCCTAAGAAATGGCTTGTCACAGCCTTTTATCAGGTAAGCAAGTGGAGATGCCAAGGGCTGAAATAATCATACACATTGCGGAGGGTGCATTGTTTTTAGTGCTTCGCATTTCTTGTTTCTTTTGGAGCTCTCAACTCTTTATCATAAGACTTTTGCAACTTGCGTATCAATTTTTCAGCTTCCTAAACTTAGCCTTGATTCTTCTATATAAATCTGAGTAAGCAACTGTCAATATGTGACAAAATCTCAAGGAGCTGTAGTAACCAAAAGAAATCAGATGTGTGTGGCACTGTAGAAAAGACTGCCCCTTTACAATATGAAAGTTACTCAGAGAGAGTAAGAGTCAAAATAATGGCAAGAGTTTGACATTATTTAGGTGCTACGAAAGCAGTATTTGTGTCTTTTGTTCAACTTCAGATACTTCTATCTTAGTCATAGTCATGAGTCTCTTCTAATAAAAAATTAGCAGTTGTTATGGAAACTATTATAAGACTAAGTAGACTGACCTCACTTTTTATTTTAAGTCAAATCTAATTCAAAGGATAAGGCTTAAAAGGCCTTGCATGCTACCACAAAACTGCACTGCTGGAATTACATTATTTTTATGTCTTATTTTAGATGTAATTTCTTCATAAGAGCCCTCAGATGTGTGTGTTAGTGCTCCTGACTTCAATGGGAAATGTGTACACACATCCAAGGACAAGGTGTGATTCTAAAGCATTATTCAACAAAGGGTGCATACAGTCATTTGCATTTCACAAAAGTCAGATCCTAATTATCTCTGGCCAAGGATATATTAGTGGAGGTGGGTAGGAAATATGTAAAAGCTCCCTTTTTGCTCCCCAGATCTTGGAACTTATCTGTGCTAAGTATCCCAAATTAGTGAAAGAGCCACGACAGTGCCTGGAGATCACCAGGCCATAAGAAAACTCCATCTGTGCACCTTTCCCTCATCCACAACTTCTAAACTTGAAACTGCAGCAGGCTTCTACTTCTTGATATCTCATGGAGTATGGGTCCATTACATTTAGGGCCACCTCACAACAGAAAAGCAGTGAAAAGTGACTAGAATATGGTCCAAGGTTACAGTCTACATGTCTGAAGCTTTGTTCATTATCAAAAGAGATCAATCAGACCTTATGAAAGATCTTCACAAAACATCAACATTCTAGCCACTTTAGAAAGTCCATGCTATCTTTTTAATGTAATACTTTCTCTACATTAATCTCACCTCAATATCCTTTGAGAAATCCCATGAAAGATAATATATTCAATATATTCAGACATATGAAAAAATATTATATCTATGAAGTTTAAACCTCAGCAGTAGACCCATAGTTTTGCACTATCTTTGAACTTTTTTCTTTTATATATTTAGCTTCCCAATTCCTTGGTTTTCCTTGGAGAGAACTGAAGATTTTTTAAAATCCTTTTTCATACTAAACTTTGCTCCTGTATAGAGGGTAAGTAAAATAAATTTAGTCATGAGATTTAAAATCATACTCAATTATTCAAGCAACTAACAAGAATTATGCCATAGTCAGGCACCAATAGCTGATTCAGTTAAATATAGAATTCCATGTTAGTCAAGTAGATTCTCCATCTTAAAGGGTCATGTCAAGAACAGGGGATGCCATCAGTGTGACTTTGTAGTCAATGGTCATTTAGGATTTTTGTACCGCAACGGCTAATAGTTAGAGTGTGTTACAATTAAATTGCTATGATTTCCAAATTAATCCACCAAAGGCCTGATCTTTTATACTCAATACACATAAAATGTCTCTTAGCTTCCTTGTGCCCCTGATATTATTCAGCAACAGCAATAACTAACCAAAGCAGTGGTTCTCAACTGTTTTAGACTTTAGGCATCCCTGGACATACTAAAGGTACTCCTCAGAAAATGCCAGTCCTTAAAGTCTTTTTTAACTACAGAAAAATAATAGAGCTGTTTTCTGTTGCAAAGAACTCAGAAAGACCACAACCACCTAACGCCCTGGTTGAGAATTACAGATCTAAGGATACGGTATGAAATCCTGACCCACTGAAGTCAAAGTCAAAACTTCACTGGCTTTAAAAGGTCTAGGGGTGCCTATACATGAGCTGGGATGCTGCTCTGATGGGCTGTAATCACAGCACATTGGAGCAGACTCAATTAATCAAGTCTGCTGGAGTGTGGTAATTATCGTGCTCCAGCCAGCCTCCGTGTCTTGTGTAATGGTGGCAGGGGTGCTTTAACAAAAGTTTTTCAATGAGCTTTATATAAAGTGCCCCTACCACCATTTTGAAGCACAGGGAGACTGATTCACAAGACACTCCGGGCGCTTTAATTAGAGCAGCTCCAAGAGCCGCTGTAATTAAAGTGATCCTGCCCCAACTGTCCCAGAGCACATGTAAAAGCACCCTAGGATGTTAGCTAAAGAATCAGACTCTAAGACCAAGTCTATTCCATAATAAATACATAATATATTTTTTTAATGTTTTTAAGAGTGTGATTCTTTAGAATACTCTTAACTTGCCCTCCTAATTCAAGTGCATTTCTGAATAATTATCAGAGTTCTGAAATTAAGACACATTAATTTAGATTAATTGCATTCATTCATTTCATACACATTATACCTGATATATTTTTACAACAATGCAAGCCACTATGTAAAGAG
>NW_005841907.1:3828702-3851682 GCF_000455745.1 Alligator sinensis
CTGAAATTTACACTGACATATTAGCCAATACAAAAGCAGGGAAAGTGCAAATGTTTATAGAAGTAAAAATTGTTGAATTTCTCTAACTAGTATATTTTCATTTGACCAATGTTACTGCTAATGCAAAACTACTTATGTCTATTCAATTTCTCCAAGGAAGAATATGAAACTTTGAATTTTTCTTAACAGCTGTCATATTGTGTCCTTATATATGGCACCTGATTTTCCTTGTTACTATTTTATCCCCCATTACATTATGCTAAGTTTTGTAGCAATCATGCCACAATTACACTCTTATTACACACATGTATACAACCACAGAAGACAGAGGAGAGTCAGAAGCCGTGTCTAAACAAGATGCTTACTGTGCAGTAGCTTGTTAGTACGGTGCAGTAGTGTCACAAGGCACAAACCGGGATGCAATGCTACTGTATGGTAGTGTAACAGGGAGAGACAAATGGGGGAGACCCCAAAGCCCAAGGGGGGAACCCTGGGTCCAGAAAACAGGGGAGGGACAGAAAAAGCAAAAGTAAAAAAAGAACACTTACTTGCAGCAAAACCTGAGGCAAAGCAGGAACACCGGGAAGAACCTGTGCGGGCCATTAGCCGTGCTTTCATTCAGCTGCGGCTGGCTGGTGATGTCAGCAGCAATTGCCAGCCGGCAGGGATAAAAAGGACGGCCCACAGAGAGGTGGGGGATCGGATGCTGGGAGGAATCTCAGCCGGGGGAGTCAGCCAGAAGTATGGAACAGAGCGAGAGATGGCGATCCCCAACAGAGGCGGATCCGATGCCTCACACGGTGAGGGAGAAGCTGTCGGCAGCGATAAAGACAAACTTGCGCTTGGGGCAGGAGCTCCAGTGCAGGGAAAGGCGGGTGAAGAAGACAGAAGCTGGAGAACCCCTGTGCCTATCAGCCTCCACAGAGAAGGGGGAGGCACTGGCCCTCCCTACAGCTTCCAAACAGGGGGGAAGGGGGAGGGACCCAGGGGACCTGAGGAGATGCCTCAGAGAGAGGGGCAATATTGTGAAGCCCCAGAGAGAGGGCAGAGAGAGGGCATCATTATTGCAAAACCCCAGAGAGAGGGCAGCATTACTGCGAAACCCCAGAGAGAGGGCAGCATTACTGCGAAACCCCAGAGAGAGGGCAGCATCACGGAGGAGCCCCAGGGAAGGGGAGCAGCATTATTGTGAAAGCCCAGAGAGAGGGCGATGAGACTGTGAAGGCCCAGAAAGTGGGTGAAAATACCGAAGGCCCAGAGAGAGGGCAACAATACCGAGAGGCCCAGAAAGAGGGCAATAACATTGTAAAGGCCCAGAGAGAGGGCAACGATAGCCAGGGCTGTAGGGACCAAGCCGGGGGGCTAGGTGAACAAGAAAGGGCCCTAGCGGTCAGATAGGAGCACAGGGTGTATATTGGGCACATGCAGAGTGCACGGTGTCAGTGGTAGTTTTCTTGCATTTTTCTTTTGCTATAGAGCATTTTGTGTTTCCCCGTGCCGGAAGGGGTTGAGGCGGAGGGAAGCGAGGAGAACAAAGTAAGGAGCTGTACGCTTATGGATTGAAAGACACTCGTGGTGCACAAGATCGGCTGCAGGATCGACAGTGACCTGCCAGGCTGGGTATAGGGCGAGGTAGAGGGGAGGTGGAGCCTCACAGAAGACCGCGGAAGGAACGAGTGGCCAGCGAGAGAAACTGCGCAGTACTGAGCCCCCCCCACTGAAGAAGATTCAAAGTCGTGGCAGGCGAGAAAGGGGTGACTTGCGTCGTGTGTAAAGACCTGCTTGAAAGACCACCTGCGACGGCAGGGTAGATTCCGGTGGGCACCTGAACCAAAGAGGCACGGAGCAAGATGTTCGAGGCCAGGCGGGCACAGGTAGTAATGAGCTGCTGTGGAGTAGCAATGAATGAGCTACTGTGCTGTAAGCATCACCAGGAAGCTGTGAGGGGATGCTACTGCACAGTAACACCAGTTACTGCACAGTCATTTAGTACTTGGGTATGCAAGTACTATATGACTGTGCAGTAACTGTGGTCTCATGTAGATATGGCCAGCCTCAAGCAATGAAATTCAGAACAGTGGGTGTTAGCACTAATTGTAAATAATATTCTGATGTCAGAAAAATATAGCGCTAGTTTACTATAATTATGTTTTTTGTGATGTACGTTGTTATATTGTTATGATTTGTAAAAACTGTACCACCTGCAAAACCTGATATAGATGAGGGCTTAACAGACACATAATGAAATAGTTTGCATAGAAAGTTGTGGAAAGAAAAACAAAGGTAAATGCCCAACATCAAATAGCAAGTTAGAACCAGAATCAGTAGCAGGATCCAGAGCTTAGGCCTCAACACTAAGCCAGAATTTCAGAAATTGGCTGCAAACTGTGATCTCTTTAATCACTTGAGTAGTTTTTGTGAAGTTAGTGGGCTATTTGTGTAAGTTAAGCTATCACATTTTGTCTTTAAAATTTAAGTGCAATATGTTCTATATTTTCTTATACATTTTTGCTCCAGCTAACTTTTCATGGCTTTATGTCAATTCTAGCAATGAGTCAAGTACAAGAGACTGAAATATTTCTTAAAAGTTACTATTATTTTTATAGCACCAACAGCTTGCAAGGTATTTTATAGATATAAGCCTGTCTAAAAATTTCACAAGCTCATAGCTGGAATGAAAAGCAAAAGAAAACAAAACAGAACAACTTCAATATTTATATTATTTATTAAGAATGCAAGGGTAATATTTATGGCCCAGATCTAAATTGTTCTTGTAGGCATCTAAATGGGACTTAGGTAGAATGTACACAACAGGCATGTCTATATTCACAATTAATGAGCTTGAATTTTCTGTGCAGGACATTCAGGCACACTAAACTACACCCAGGCACATATCAGAACATGTGTCCATAAGGAGCAAATTTGCTCCCAATGGGAGCAGTTCAGTCCAGAGCTGCTTCTGCCCTGCTCTGCCCCCTGAAGCAGTGACAGAGAGCTCCTGGCTCCCTCCTGCCAGCCCAAGGATGGCAGGAGGCACAGAAGTCAGGCCTGGGCTCTGTGGGGCAGGGGGTTCTGTCCTGGCTGCAGCAGGACAGGTCTCCCCGCCCCATGGAGATTGGGGTCAGCCCTGATCACCAGTGATCCTGGTTTCTCCGATAAAAAATCCCAAATTTTTTAATTAAAAAGAGTAAAATGAAACACCACTATCTATATCTCTATATATTGGTAACATTTCATTTTAATAATGGAAAAATGTAGATTTGGGGTTCCTTTTTTAATACAAAAATTGGGGATTATTTTTTTTAATCAGAGAAAACCAGGTTCCCTGCTGATCACAGCCCAGCTGGGAGGGAGCTGTCCTGTAGTTGGGACAGCTCTCCCCATCCCACGGAGACTGAGACTTACCCAGGCAACAGTGACCCCCGGCTGCCTGGAAGCAAATTACTCCTGGTCAGGGTCTATATATGCACCATTTTTCTAGTACTTGTATGTAGTGGTACTAGGAAATGGTGCATTAGACTAATTTCATGTTCAAAAATTGATGCCCGCATATGGATGGTGATTGTCACAGGGCACTGAGGTACCCTGTTCCTAAAGAGGGGAAACTGCCGGAGAAAGAGCCCTAGCAGGGCAGGGCAGGGGCAGTTCCCTGCCAGCAGCCGGAGAGAAAGGAGCCCCAGTGCAGGCGTGGTGAGCTGCAGAGAGGGGGCATTACTGAGAAGCCCCAGTGCGGGCATGGTGAGCCCCAGAGAGGGGGCATTACTGAGAAGCCCCAGTGCGGGCGTGGTGAACCCCGGAGAAGGCGACAGCAGTGCGATGAGCCCCGGAGAAGGGGGTAGCATTGCAGTGGACCCCAGAGAGGGGCAGCATTCCTGAGAAGGCCCAGTGTGGGCACAGAGAGCCCCAGGAGAGGGGTGGTATTACTGAGAAGGCCCAGTGTGGGCATGGAGAGCACCAGGAGGGGGTAGCAGTACTGAGAAGGCCCGAAGAAGGGGCAGCAGTACTGAGAAGGCCTGAAGAGGGGGCAGCAGTACTGAGGAGCCCCAGAGAAGGGGGCAGTGTTACCGAAAAGGGACAGCATTGTGGAGAAGGCCCTGGAGAGAAGGGCAGCGTTATTGAGAAGGCCCCAGAGAGAGGGCGGTGCTGCAGAGGAGCCCTGAGAGAGGGCAGCGCTACAGAGAGGGCCCTGAGAGAGGGTGAGTGTAGACCTGACAGAACAACGTCTATTCCACCTGCAAGGCTTGGGGCGTGGTATTGGGGTGGTAGGAGCCACGCATAGCCCATAAGGCTAGGGTGCCCAGGAAGTGCCCATGGTAAAGCAGAACCCATAAGGGGTCCGGGAAACCACGGGGTCTGAATCAACACCAAGAAGTGACCAAGAGGGCGTAAGGCAGCCTCCCAAACTCATTTAAACATCAAAGACGTGGTGGACGAGAATCAGAGGGTGCCCTTGGGCTGGCTTGGCATGGAGGAAGGGGGCTTTAAGGAGATCACGGCCCTCCGGTAGGACCCCGCCGTGACAGTGATGCTTTACTGGGCACATCTACACGAGACACTTTACTGCACAATAGCATAGTTTACTGTGGAGTAAGCACACATACACACACTTACTGCACACTAAATGGTGCTACTTGCAAGTAAATTATGTACCTGCATATGCCTGCTAGCACACTGTTGACCTAGCAGTCAACTGACTGCTGACAGCCAAGAATGCTAACGACATACTGGGCTGCATTAGTTGAAGCGTTGCCAGCAGATCGAGGGAAGTGATTATTCCCCTCCATTCAACACTAGTGAGGTCACATCTGGAGTATGTGTCAAGTTTTGGACCCCCCCTACTACAGAAAGGATGTGGACAAATTGGAGCAAGTCCAGTGGAGGGCAATAAGAGTCTGCAGCTCTAGAATCAGCCTTCTTAGTCATCAACAGACCCATCTACAACCCTGCACTTGACCTGTGGGAATGATCATCCTTGACTGTGAGAGATCGCCATCACTGATGAAGAAGGGATGTGAAAAATGAATATAAACTCATGAATACTATACAGAAAGGACATTAGAAGCCTTTTTCTCTCCCTGTTTCATAAATCAAATGTTAGAGAACATTCAATAAATCTGAAAAGTGATAGATGGAAATACATTTACCATGCAAGGCATATACATGAACTGATTGGCCCAGGAGGTCACTGAAAGCATGAATTTAACAAGATCCAGCATCGTAATAATTGTTAATAAAATTAATGCTAATAAAAAGAGTATAGAAAGGGATATAAAACTAAATATTTCAGAGTTTAAGTAAATCTTTATTAGAGAATATGGGAACAGAATATTTCAAAAGATATATAATTGGGTTTCTTATTCCTTTCTCTGTAACATGTGGCCACATGGAGATAAGTTAGTCAAGTTAATGATCCCTACCACAACACTCAACATGCTGGAGATCTGAAGAGTAGTGGCAGGGGAGCCCTCAAGACAGCTTCACGTGCCAAATCTAAAAATGTGCCAATATGAAAAGAAGTGGGAGGGCAAGTCATACTTTTAGGCAGCAGTTTTGGATGCACCATGGAAACTCTGTAAATCTGCCCTTAGTGGTCTAGATAGATAATAGGTCTGGTCCCTTATAACAATTCTAGTATTCTTAAATCTAAGCATTAGATTTTGGGGGGTTATTTCTTAAATGAATGAGCAAGGGGAGTAATTAATGTCATTAGGCAGTTTAATTGCAACATGATCCCCATTTCATTATATAACCACGAGGAACCTCATTAGCTACCAGATTTTGGACATGTCTATTCTGCCAGTTTAGCATGGCAGATAGTGCTGTGTTGAAACACTATATGCTGTGTCACAAGCTATCCTGTGACTCAGAAGTGTGACTATCTGAACCAGATGTAGCATAGCCACATTCATGCAGTACTACACTAAAGTTTATTAACTCTGCCTGTCAGTGCAGCTAATCATCTACTAGGCCTCATTTCTAGTTCAGAAAGTAGCACATATCAAACAATTTGGTTCGTTTAAATATGAAGCCACCTAGTATCCTAAGTTAGCAATGTAGGCATGCCCCTTGCTGACTAAACAGTAAACACAAAAACACACTGAAAAATGATGCCTTGATGCACACAACGGTCCCACAGGTGCCGGTTTTCAAAGCATATTTTTCTAAAAACAAGCAATGGAAGAATATGTTCCAGTTTGTTAATGCTGTCCAGAGATTTTATTTAAGATCAATGAAAAAAAGAATAGAAAATATTTCTTTAATACTATTTTAATATACTACTTCCAAACAAAAAAGGAAATTTAAATTAGTGTTGAAAAATGAAAGAAAGAATTTTTATTTTAAATCATAAAGTACAAAATGAAATTTGAAGTTTCATACTGGAGGGACAAATAGGCCCATTTAATAAAATTCCTCACATGAATGCATGTGTCAAATGCAGTGTTTACCTACTAAATATGGGAGGTTTTCATTTCTTCTAAAAGTGCAGAAAATCGGTGCTGCTGGCATTATTGGCTCAATTAAATTTACTTTCTGGTTAATAAGTAACTAAAGTGGAAGTAACTTATTTATCCATAGGTCAGACAAAGAAATTGGATATTTTTATTGCTATACATTATTTTGTGGTGGAACCCAATATGTTCTAAATGCTTCACACACACTTTAGAAGGACAGTGTCTTCTCCAAAGAGGCCATGAATGTAATGACAAATAAGTTTACTGAGGTCAGAGAAGGAGCATGACCCAGTAGACAAGATACATTTATATACTACAGTCACCTTAATTTAACTCTAGGTAGCATGCCTATATGTTATCTTGATGAGTCTTCCACAGTAATTCAAATAATCAAAAGTAAATGAGAAAATTGCCTGTTTACTGGAACAGGAATAAAATAAGAGACACGCACAGTATTTAATCTCCACTAAACTATCTTGTACTGGAGAAAAATAAATCAGGTACTGCACAATAGATTCACTAGATGCTCCAGTTTGTACTAGAACAAACAGGCATTCTGTTTAGTAAGATGTCACTAAAAGTAGGTCTGAACCAGATGTTCATTTGATGTCAGTTGTAGAGAAAGTATGGACTCAGGACTCATTTGCTCTGATTTTTCTAACATTTGAGCTAGTAGACAGCTGGAGCGGATACATCTCTTTAGAAATACAGATTGTGTTTTCCCTGTGAATAACCTTAGTAACTAAGAATGAGGAAAGAGAAATGCCAAATAAAAAAAAAGCAAACATTATACAATATTACATCAAAATTGTTTAATAAAAAACGTGTTTACCTAAATCAGGGGTGTCAAAGATACTACCTGTGGAGCCCTATTATTCAGCAAGCGGTGCCTTCTGTCCATCTTGGACTGTCCCTGCACACCACATGTAGTGTGCAGGTTGGAGCTGGTGAATATACTACATGTAGCATAAGGGGTCAGTCTGGGGCATGTGCTGCATGGGTCTGTACCAGACTGGTCCTGTATGCTGGCTCTAGAGTGTAAGGCTGGTCTGTTGGCCCAATCTAGCCCAGGGACTGGCCCTGTGTCCCTCATCTGGCCCACCGGGCCACAAGAGTTTGATACCCCTGACCTAGGGCATTGGAAACCACCTTTTAATATTTACCTCAGTGTGTGAACTTAAGATAACTTCTGTGCTTCTGTCAACCTTTTTAATAAGTTGCAACATTTCTCCTTTCACTGTACATTGGTGATGCTCTTTTCTAGCTAAAGAAGCTCTTTTATTTCTGCATGGTTTATAATGCAGCTTTTCTATAAAATATGACAATAGCTGGAGATCATTTTTTGCCAATTTGCAACTAGTTATTTGTCTCCTTATATTGCCCTTTAATTCTTTTTTAATGAAGATGCCTTCTTTATAAACATCAAGGCTACTTGGGAAAGTCATCTGTGTTAGGAGCCTGAGGACTATGGCACAGTAACAATCATGAATTTCATGTCTCTGTACACTAACATCCCCCATGAAGACAGATTACAAGCCATAAAGAACTTTATTCCCAATTTGAAACTTGTTTCTGTTTCCATATACTATCCCACTTCATACTCACATGCAACTGTTTCAGGTTTGGGGACTTCTACAAACTAGTGGCATTGCCATTGACACACACATGGCCCCCCAGTATGCCAACATATTTAGGGCAGACCTTGAAGTTCATGTCCTTCATAGTGGCCTTCTCATCCCCGTGATAAACAGGGATTTTGCTTTTCTCTGATTTAAGAAAAAATCCCCAATTTTTTAAACACAAACAAATGTGGATTTTGTGTTACTTTTTTAATTGGAGCTTTTTATTATTGGAGAAAACTAGGATCCCTGATGATAAAGTACATCATTGGTATCTTCATTGTATGATTTCATAGACATCAGGGCTGGAAGGGACCTCAGAAGATCATCGACTCCAGCCCCCCGCCCAAAGGGCAGGAAGTCAGCTGGGGTCATAGGATCCCAGCAAGATAAGCATCCAGTTTGCTCTTGAAGGTGTTCAACGTAGGCACTTGAACCACCTCCGGTGGCAGGCTGTTCCAGACCTTGGGGGCTCGGACAGTAAAGAAATTCTTCCTTATGTCCAGCCTGAAATGGTCTTGTAGTAGTTTATGACCATTCGACCTAGTCGTCATCCCTTGGGGCGCTCTGGTGAACAGACGTTCCCCCAGATACTGGTGGTCACCCCTGATAAGCTTATAGGTGGCCATCAGATCACCCCTGAGCCTGCGCTTTTCCAGGCTAAAGAGCCCCAGGGCTCTCAGCCTGTCATCGTAGGGTCTGCTTCCCTGACCTCTGATCATGCGCGTGGCTCTTCTCTGGACTCTCTCAAGCTTGGACAATTATGGACCAAGTATGGACAATGGATAGAATCTCTAGTGAATATTCACTAGGACTTTACCAACTTCCATTCTTCCATCAGACTAACTCTAGAATTTTCCACCCAATATATTCATTTTTTACACACTACTGTGAAGGTTTGCAATAACTACATTGCCACCACATTGTATTGGGAACCAACTGACCTCTACAACTACCTTCATACCAGCAACTTTCATCCTAAACACATTGTTAAATACATTGTCTACAGCCAAGCTCTATGTAACAAGCATTCATGCTCTGATCCCCCTGAGTGGGATGCACACCTTAAGGATCTGGAGCAAGGATTCCTACTATGAGAATACAACACCAAATCTGTAGCCACTCAACTCAGCAAAGCCAGACTCAGATACTGCTCTGAGCTGCTACAATACCAGCCCTGGGAAAAGGACAACAAACTCCAAGTTATCACCTACAGCCCCAGGCTTGAACACCTTTGACATCTCATTAATGACCTCCATCCTCTCCTTTAAAAGGAGAATACTCATGGAGGACAAAAAAGTTCTGACTTAAAGGCATCCCCACCCCCAACCTCAGATGATGTCTCTCAAGCTACAGGTTACCTAATTCCCAGTATCACCAAGGCACCAGGACTCACATGCTTTCTGTGCCCACACATCAGTAAAGACCACATCATCCTTAGACCAAATAACACAGATGATAACATACAAAGTTAATTCACTTGCATATATGCCATCACTTGCTTACAGTGCCCTTCTGTTGACTACAATCAGACTACAATCTGAGTGATCCCTATGGGACAGAATGAATGAACGCAAAGCTGACATCAGCTGCAGAAAGACAAGCAGGCCTGTGACACAACACTTCAACCTTTCTGGACATTCCATCGCTGACCTGAGGGTGGCTGTTTTCAGATGATAAACTGTTAAAAACCAATTTGAATGGGAAATTGTGGAACATGAAATCATCCACAGACTGGCTTTTGTTAAATATAGTGTAAACAGGGACTATGGATTGCGTTGGAAAAATAAATCTTGGGGGAGAGTTAGTCACCTTACCCTCTACTCCTGCAGCTTCTTCCCCCTGCTGCCCCTTCCCCGCTTCCTTACTGTCAGACCCTGCTCTCCATGATCATGTGGAAGTGAATAACAAATTTGAAAATGGTAACCTCAAAATAAACACACCTGTAATAATTTGAATGCAGTACCCATAGACCGGTCATTCTCAACCTATTTGCCATAGTGGGCCATACTTGTAGCTCTCAATGTGTGTGGGCCACACCCACACAACTTACTTCCTGTGCATCCATTAAAAAATGTTTTAACAGGATGTCACATAAGGCACAGCAGTGCACTGATTGGACAGCAGGTTAAGAACCACTGCCATAGACTTTTTTCATGCAGAAATGATGCATCATACCTTCTTTTTTTTTTTTTAAACTGCTGCAGATTATAGCACAGGTACTTCATAAAATGCTTTTAAGCAGCACTTTGATACCTGCTTATATATAGTACAAACTAGGTGGGCCTACACAAGACATTTAATGTAGTGTAGATGAATTAGCTATGCAGTAAATGTTGTGTGTCTACACATACACCCTATTAGGTTGGAGTAAACTAATTTACTCTTCAGTAGGCTAGTCCTTGTAAATACAAGTACTATCTTACTGCAATGTAAAAAACTCTACAGCAGAGCATGTGTAGATGCTGCCTTGGCTGCATGAGGCATGAGGGTGTTTCAGTGCAGGAGCTGCCTCCTGGCTAGCCCAGCAGTGAAGAACCATTGTGCCCCAGCCAGCCCTTCCACAGCACACTGAGCCATGGGGAGCAGCCCTAGGTGGCTAGATGGGGCTGCTCTGCCCTAGGTGGCTAGATGGAGCTGCCCTGCCCTGGCCCAATGTGCTACAGTCCTGAGTACATGCGAAGACATGCACCCAGGAGCAATAAACTCTGGTGTGATAAACACAGGAGTTTATTCATGTGTGTTATTATGCATGTGTAGACTCACCCACTAGCGTATCTATACATGTAATTAATGTGAAACAAACTTTGGAGCAGTTCAAGCCAGAGTAAATTGCTTCCAGGCACAGCATCTGCATGTGTGCCCAAGACAGTAGTAATTTGAGCTGGGGCAGAGCAGGCCCCTGGATGGCTGGATGCAATTTACTCCTTCAGTCAGCATCTACACACGTGTTTCAGCACAGTAAAGTACCCTGCCATAAGATGGTACTGTCCCTATGACAGAGTTAATTAGTTTACTGTACCATAATACTGGCATGTGTGTAGACTGTGATGCTTTACTGTGGAGCAAATTAGCCTACTCCACAATCAAGTGCGCATGTAGATGCACTCACCATGTATGATATTAGCCCAAAGCCAAAAGATTAATGATTCACCATACAGTTCATTGGGCTGGGCCCCAGAAGAGACAAGTGTTTCAAGCCATGGTGACCAAATAGCTCAGCACTCAGTATATATGTGTACTCCACTTTCCTCCCCCACCCCATCTACAAAGGAGTCATGTGCTAATTAGCTCCTCACTTATGACTGCAACCAGGTGTTCTTGATGTAAGTCCTGGGATCATCCAAAAATATATATGCAGATGGTGTGCAAGGTTACCTGGGCTGGCTCCGTCTCATGGAAGGTGAGGCCACACTCATTATATGTATAGGGCTGAGAGAGGGGGCAACAGAGGGATTAGGGATGAACTGTTTGGGGACTATGTTGTGATGTTTGCTAGATATATCAAGGCTGGTGAAGAAACAGGAATTTTTCTGTTACTGAGCATTATGTGCTGATTTTGGTAGTAGTTCAATGATGGACAATGTATTTAGTGAAGTTTCCTTGTACGCAAAAGTAAGATAGATCTTTTCCCCTATGGTTGGGAGAAAGAACCTTGTCTTGTATGTGAGTAAATACAGTATATCTATGTTGTTTCATCTATAAGATGCAAATCTCTGCTGCCTTTTATAGCAACAATCGGTTAAGCTGCTCTGTGAACAGCAGCTAGTCTTCAACATCTCTGTTTGGGGTGATTACAGTTTAATTGGCTGACAGACAGAATCCCTTCATCTAAGCTATGAATTAACTATGTGACATGATAATTCCTAATGATCTGCTCTCATGAATGCTATCAAGTAGCTAAGAAACTGAATAGCTCTCCCCTGCCTACTTTTTCCCCTCTTAATGGGAATTTATATTAAATCAATTCCCAACAGTGCTTTTTCAGCTGATAACACTGATTTTTTTTCTATTTTCACATTTTGCTTTTTTTTTTTTTTGCTTACTCATTGATCTTAAATATTTTTATTGTTTGTATACAATCACAAATAGAGGCCAAAACTCCTATTCTGCTATCTTGTCATTGTGTCTACTGTAACAGACACAACAGTGTTAAAGGATGGCATGGACAATGTTAGAGCCACATTTTTAAAAAATTACAACTATATTCAATTTTACTTTTTTAGAAGTGCTATTCATTCCAAAAGCAGTCTCTACATACCTGAAACTGGGCATTTGAAAGGAATAACCTAATCTGAGATTATTTTAAAATGAAAATTTATAGCGGTCATGAACAATATAGTTTTTGCTGTTAGTAAATAAAAATTATTTGTAGGAAATGTATATTCATTTAAATCTTATTTTGTATATTTTACAGAAATCCAAAAAATCCATTTTTAATTACTGGCAACAAAAACTATATTGTTCATGAGAGCTGCAGATATAGATATATAGATACAGACCAATTTTATTGAGAGAGAGACAATATATTTTTGTCCTCTCTCTCTCTCTCTCTCTCAATATAAATATACATATATAAATAAAATAAGTCATCTAGAAGAGCTTTTTGTCAATAAAAATAGTCAGATAAAACTTAATGGAAAATTTCTTTCCTGTATATGCATTTTTACTACTGTGGCATCCTAGTTGAGAATCAATGTTGTAGGCCATTCAGTCTGTCTTGACAGACTTCTTGAAGCTAAATTACCAAAAACAGATCAACATTAAATCTAGTCTTTAGAGTACTTCAGAGAATTAGGGAGAGTATGAATTTCATACTGTCTATTCTTAGGGAGTGTCCTAGTTTTAAAGTTCAAGAAATGTTGCACCACTATGGTAAAAATCTGGATGTTCTTCAGTAATTTTAGGACAAAGGGTGAGTCTACATGAGAGATTTACTATGGAGTTGCCTTATTAGCTCCACAGTACAATCTCAGTGTCTACATGTGCAGCCCTAATGGGCTGCAGTAAACTCATAAACACCACTATAGCTTAGTACTTGTCAACACAAGTACTATCCTATGGTGGCATTACTTAGTGCATCACAATGCACATGTAGATGCTGATGGGGTTGGCTGGTGCACTAGGGTGCTTCAGTGCCTGCAGGCTAGCACTACAGTGAAGCACCCTCATGTCCCATTCAGCCACTCCACAGCACATTGAGTCATGTTGAAAAAGCCCCAGGCTGCAGGCTGATACCCTGGGCCCTGTGCCACCCAGGCTGCTCCTACCCAGCTCAACATGCTGCGGTCCTGGGTGCACATGTAAATGCAGTGTCCAGAAGCAATAAACTCTGGTGCAAACTGTGCCAGAGTTTATTCAGCTGAATTTATTTCACATGTAGATGTGCCCAAGACAAGGGAAATTACTGCTTGGATAAGGTTGAAACATCATGTAGGACAACTTATGATATTCCAGGATTTCTATTTAATAAGGATATAAGGAGGCTGGTAATAAAACTTCATCTTATTTGAACAGATCTATGAATGAAAGAACAGGTGATCATGAACTACACTGAGATAAGTATAGAGAATAATAATGAATTAAATGAAGAATGAGATGATAAAAGCATAAAGGAAACAGTTCACAGAATTTTTTTTCTATTTGTGAATGAAAACTAGATCATCTGTCAAATTCTGTTATGTAACATGAAAAAAGGGCACTTCAAATGTTACAATATTGGTCATATTTAGTATACATTCTAAAACCACTCCAAATGCATATATTTTGAAAATAGTGCATTCATTCTCTATTTGGCAGGTAAAATATTTGACAAATTAATAGAAATAATTCTCCAAATAAAGAAAAGATGGAACAAGCAGGACATGAAATTGGTTCCATTGTCATGGTAAGAAACAGGCCATCATAAAGACATACAGAGATTCATAGATGTTAGGGCTGGAAGGGCCCAAACAAGATCATCGGGCCCAATCCTCCTATTATATAGATATAGATACCTTAAAATACACCACAGGAAAATATCTCTGTGTTCTTAAAAGGTAAAAAACTGATTGCACAATACCAGATTTTATCGGACACTAATTAATTAAAAAAAAATTACTGTGGCCACAAAATCAAAATCAACCTTTTTTGGCAACTTAATCTCCTTTTGAATTGAACATAACCTGTTAAAGACAGGTCAAGGACTGTGCACCAAGATGTTTAGAGTAAATTTTTGTCCAAATTTGCCATGTATAATTTTCATCAGGTCATCCTCTTTGTGCAATGAGATAAATAATTCCACTGTCTGCATTATTTCTGCACAGCAAAATGCCCGAGTTAGACCACAGTGGCAGTCGTTTAAAATGAAATATTAATTAATTACATTGATTTATCCACAGAAAGAATGTCTGGTGTAATGTGCTGAAGTTGTATCAGCCAGTGACACACATCACAGCATTCAGCATACTGGCAGATTCACATGTTGTATATAAATGTCAAACCTGCTATTTATTTTCAATTTCAAATGCATTAATATTAGCTCTATCATGCTGACAAAGTTTATAATGAAGACATTTGACTCATTTTTTTTCTTTTTGAAGGATAGGCAAAAGCAAGCTTGAATGTCAATTACACATGATGAGTAGCTCTTTTCTTTCCATTGAAAGACTCATTCATTCATCTTAAATTTCCCATTCCCATTCACAGTGCTATGGATGTAATTTATAAGCAGCAGCAGGAGGTATATATGGGAGCTAATTACATAACATGGGTTGGGATGGGATGGGATGGGCTTCGCCTCTTCCCCAAAGGTAAGTGTGTGTTTTCTTTCAGGTTAGCTGATCTCCTCTGGTGAGCTTTAAACTAGGCTCATTGGGGGAAGGGGAGAATGAGGACAGAGGGAGCCATGAACACCGAACCAAGAGTCACCCCAAGAACAGCCCAGCCAAGACAGGCGATAAGCACAAGAAATACCCAGGTATTCTATCCAAGACAGGGGCCCGGATAGTCCTGGGATTAGGCGGGCACTGCATGCATCTTCAGGAGGCTTTAAATGCCTCTACACCAATGCTTGTAGTATGGGGAACAAGCAAGAGGAACTTTCCCTCCTGCTAACTAACACAAACGCAGACATAGTGGGGCTCACTGAAACTTGGTGGGATCCAACACACGACTGGGCAGTGAACATCAAGGGCTATAGGCTGTACAGGAGGGGGAGAACAGGGAGAAAGGTGGGGGTGTGGCACTCTATGTCAAAGAGCAATACATATCCTCAACAAACAACACTGGGTCAGAGGTGGGGTAAACTGAAGTGCTCTGGGTCAGAATACAAGCGGGTTGGGGGAAAAAAACAGTGGGTGTCTACTACAGGCCACCCAACCAGGGAAAAGAGCTAGACTGGGAATCTCAGGGCAGCTTGTGGAGGCAGTTAAGTCAAAGGATGTGGTCATCATGGGTGACCTAAACTATCCAGACATCTGCTGGGAAGAGCAGTCAGTCAGGTCTGACAGCTCATGTAGGTTCCTATCTGAGTTACAGGACCTCCATCTAACCCAGGAGGTGCACAGTCTAACCAGGGGAAATGCCCTGTTGGATCTGGTCCTGGCCACAGGCGACGACCTGGTGAGGGGACTGTGGGTGCTCAACCACCTGGGCAATAGGTGCCCAATTTCAAACAAGGGAGGAGGGAGGACTCAGGAAACTATATGCCCATTAGTCTTACCTCAGTCCTGGGGAAGCACTTTGAGAAAATTTTCCAGGTGCATATCTGTGAGGGGCCAGCAGGGGAGATTATGCTTAGGGGAAATGAACATGGGTTCATTAGAGGCAGGTCCTGTCAGACCAACCTGGTAGCCTTTTAAGACCAGGTCACAAAAGCCTTAGATGCAGGTGTCATGGTGGACATAGTCTTTCTGCACTTTAGGGGGCCTTCGACACTGTCTCTCACCCCATTCTCATTAAAAAAATTAGGTGACTGTGGTGTCAATGCCTACACGGTCAGATGGGTCACTAACTGGCTGGAGGGCTGCACCTAGAGAGTGGTGGTGGATGGGTCATTTTCGACCTGGAAGGATGTGGGCAGTGGGGTTCCCCAGGGCTTGGTCCTTGGGCCCACACTGTTCAACATCTTCATCAGTGACTTGGACAAGGGGTTGAAAAGTTCCTTGTTCAAATTTGCAGATGACACTAAGATGTAGGGAGAAGTGGGCACACTAGAAGAGAGGGACAGGTTACAGAGGTGGGCAGATGAGAATAGGATGGGATTCTACACTGACAAGTGCAAGTTATTGTACCTGGGGAGGAAGAACCAGCTGCATACCTACAGCTGGGGAAATCCCTTCTCATCAGTGCTCATCAGCACAGAGGCAGAAAAGGATCTTGGAGTCATTATTGACTTCAAGATGAATATGGGCTGATAGCGTGGGGATGCGGTCAGGAAGGCTAACCGCACCTTGTCATGCAAACATAGATGCATCATGAGCAGGTCCAAGAAGGTGATTCTCCCCCTCTATGCGACACTGGTCAGGCCCCAGTTGGAGTACTGCATCCAGTTCTCTGCACCGCACTTCAGGAGGGATGTGGACAGCATTGAGAGGGTCCAGAGGAGGGCCACTCACATGATCGGGGGCAGCAAGGCAAGCCCTACAAGGGGAAGCTACAGGACCTGAACCTGTTCAGCTTCCACAAGAGCAGGCTGAAAGGGGATCTGGTGGCCATCTATAAACTGACCAAGGGAGACCAGCAGGCAATGGGAGAGTCCCTGTTCCCACAAGTACTACCGGGACTAACAAGGAATAACAGCCATAAGTTGATGGAAAATAGATTCAAGCTAGATATAAGAAGGCATTACTTCACAGTCAGGGCAGCTAGGATCTGGAACCAACTTCTAAGGGAGTGGTGGTCACTCCTACCCTGGGGGTCTTCAAAAGGAGGCTAGATAATCACCTAGCCGGGGTTGTTTGACCCCAGCATTCTTTCCTGCCCATGGCAGGGGGTCGGACTTGATGATCTGCTCAGGTCCTTTCCAACCCTACCAACTATGAAACTATGAAACACAAATTGCCTGGAATAATATAGGGAACCCTCTAAGAAAACATGTACTTTTGTATACTGTGACACCTTTGACTTATTGTTTTAATCTTCATTTGTTGCTTGGCTTCTTATTTTGTTTAATTTGTTTGCTGATCTCTGATGTCCTTTGGTGGTCACTTAATCTCCTAGGTCACTGTAATGTTCCCATTTTTTATTTATTTATTTATTTTTTTGTCTACAGAGTACATGTAGAGACCAGTCCTGATTCTGAATGTATTAAATTTAATTACAGTCAGTTTTCTCCAAAACCTCAAAGCTACAGCACTGCAAACTCTAAGCTCAAAAGGAGATGGAGAACCCTCCCCAAAATAATAATAAAGGCTTAAAAATAGTGAGATTTTACAATATAATGGGAGCTTCTTCCCTTCTGCTTTGTGAGAATTTAGGGTTTTCCACAACCAAGAGGACTAGAAATTTGTAACTGAAAGTTCAGACTCCTGTCTAATCACAGGACCTCAGGAATCTTCATCTTGTGGTAGCACAACATATTAAGTGTTTGTATTGGACACAGTGGCTGCATATAGATGCACAAAAAATGGCACTTTAAGCTCCTTGTGCCCCTGCGCCAAGCCCAGCACATGCCCAGAGGCATTGCATTAGTTGGACCTAGATTCCCAACATCTGTATAGCTTGGGCATTTCCGTGGGGCTTTTTTATAACACCTTTTGTCGAAGGTGTCAAAAAACCCTGCTGAAGCATCCAATCTATACAGACATTGAGGAGCTGGGTCCAACTAACATGTTGCTTCTTCTTGTAAAATGTGTTTTTGGTTTTTATCCCCACATCTGTCACTGCTCTTCAATATTAATACTTTACTATTAAACTAACTTACTTTAAATAAGTGACTTTTAATAAAATTACAAGACCAGGAATGATAAATGGTATTTCAAAACAATGTTTCTGTTAGGATATCTTTGACCCACATACCTTTTCTAGAAGTATGAGAAATGAACAGAGACAGATAGACAAACACACACAACTTCTTATAATGTACTAAATATATTGCATAAACTAAAAGAAAGGATCAGTTGCAACAGGAACGAACAATTGAGATTAAGGCTAGATATATAATTTGGGGAAATTAGGGGGAGGTTAGATATTGTTAAAAATGGCCACCAGATCTAACGTAATTTGCCCATGTGTGGACCTTTCACTTGGATCCATAGTTAGGTCAATCTAAGTGGAAACTGTACAGAAGTACAAGAGGTTAGATAGGTCTAAAAATGGCCAACCAAATATAAGCTAAGGGTGCTGACAGAAGAGTTGTTTTGTCATGTAATCAGCTACTGAAAGCCCTCCACAGTCATACTTATGCCTGATCATGTGACAAGTAAACATGATGAGGGTTTATTAGATAAGGCTATTAGATTAGGGTTTATTTGAAGGTGCTGCAAAGCATCCCCATTGCTATCTTCAGGATGGGAGCAGGGAAGGGGTGGGGAGGGAGCTCCATCTGGGGTTTGCCCAGCCTGAGCTGGAGGGTGGAGCCCCAATCCACCCATGTCCCCTTCTCCAGAGTAGGTTGGGCAAACCCCAGAACAGACCTCCCTCCCCTGCTTTCTCACTCTCCCATCTTGAGACAGCACTGGAGCTGGGGGGGGGCGGGGGGGCTAGGGAAGAGAGGCTACAGACACAGCCTCTCTCTGTGGATTGGATCCAAAGTGGATCTGGATCCTGCATCCTCCCAACCCCACAGCGAATGTCTGCTCGGTTAGGAGGTTCAGTCTAACTCATGGTGCTTTCTGTGAAATGCCATGAGTTCGACCAAGGAGCTGCATGTCTGTCAGCACCCATCATGTACCTCGGAAGTTGTCTTAGACTTGGTCTGGTGAGACCAATCTAATTGAACTTCTCTACAGGTCCCAGTGCAGCCCTGTGGCTAGGAAATCCCAGTCACTGGTCCCAACCCTGGGGCTGTGCTTTTTCTACCCCACCCTAGCTCCAGTCTATTTTTAGCCCCCCAGCCCATTGTCCCACCTCTGATGGACAACCACCCCCTCATCCTGCAAGCCACTTCCAGTGCCAATTTTAACAGTGTTTGCTAGGAGCCAAGGAAATAAATTGGGGTGGGGGCAGGGGCAAGTGGGATGGGGGGGTTGTTCAATGGAAGAAGGTTGTTCATCTGGAAGTGGGGAAGGTTGGGGGGCTAAAAATACCCTGTCCCCAGAGGGGAGAATGCCCCTATCTTGCCCAACTCCCCCATTTCACCTACTCCTCCCCCAACCCTGCTTACTTCAATCAGGCTATTGGGATCAGTGAACATCAGTAAAAACCAGCACCAGGAGCAGTTTGTGGGACTGGGTATGGGGAGGACCAGGAGAATTTGCTGGTATCAGACGGACTCTCCAATCCCCCCTACTTCCCCCCCAAAGCTCCCAACCCCTCCCCTGTGTATCATGCTGCCCCACCTCCCATCCTGCCAAACCCTCCCAGACTGCATCAACTCCTCTCCAGACCCTGCTAACCCCTCTGATCCCCTCAAGCTCCCTCACTTGTCCCCAACAATTTCCCTAACCCCCTGCTAGCCCCTGTATCCTGACTTAGATTGGGTGGCCATTTTTAATTTGAACTAACCTCCCCCTAACTTCCTCAAATATCTGTATGTACCCTAAGAGTTTGGAGCTAAGAATAAGGAGTGATACTGTGTCATTATTTTTAGTAAGAATCCATCATGAAATTAATGGGGTGTTCTATTTAAAAATTGATAGCACATTACAGACCAGAACATGTACTTAGTACTTTTGCAGAATGTTCAATCCATACTTCTCAAAGCTGTCACAAGCAGTTCTTAAACCTCCCAAGCTAAGGAAGGTAAAATATTTGACAAAAGAATTAAAAAAAATAGAAAGAGCACATATTAAAACTCCAGATGTAGGTAACTAGGCATCTAAATCAACGTGACACCTAAACCAATAGCCTGATAGTTGAGAGACTTATTACAGATACTATTAATTTTAATGGGAATGGTGGTTACCAAGCACTGAAAACCAAGATATTTGTATATCTTGTATACTTGAAGCTGTATTACAAGCAACTAAGCCACCTGGAATGTGACAGGTGCCAAATTGTGCATGTTGCTGGTTCATTCACAGTAGCTGATTTTGCACAACAGCTGATCATAGCATCCACTGTCATAAATGAAGTTAAAAAATGCAAGGCAGCATTTTTAAAGAGCATTGTTTTCTGTTCGGATTCTAATTAATTAATTACAAAAGTACCAAGGACATGCACACAAAAAAAACAAACAATTAATTAAAATGCATGCAAACTGAATGAAAATGTTGAGAAATGCACCACAAACTTCTGCGGTTTAGGTAAATAACCTGCACTAAATTAACCCTTATTTTCCAGTTATTGTTGTGTGCAAATATTGGTTTGTTTTCAGTAAGGAACAAGACCTTCCAGGGAATCAAAATATTGTATTATTTCACTTTTAGATTCACACAGTATGTTGACACTGATCCAGGCATGAAATCTTACTGTCAATGAAGGACAAGAAGGTGATTGGTAGTTTTTTCTTAAGCAGACAAAGAGGTTCTTATTCATATTTCCACTGAAGACACTTTACATCTCTCAGACAATGTGGGTGCATCTACACGTGCCCATTTAAGGTGCTCTATTTTAGTCACGTTAAGGGCATGGGTCTACACAAGCATGCCTTTAATGAACCTTAAAAATGGTGATTTTAGGCTAGTCACACCTAAATTTAATGCCTACAAAAGGTTTTGCAGGTGTCAAATTTAGGCGTGAATATCTAAAGCCCCTTAACATAGGTATAGATGCACTAAGGCTCATTAATGCTGTGTTAATGCATGCACGGGTAGACATGCACCTAAATAGCCTTAATGTGCATTAGATAAATGATCATTAAGCTTAGGCATGCATAAAAGCATGTGTAGACATGTCCTGTATGTAAATTATTTCTTTATATATTGAATTTGTCCACACTTGGAGCCAGTTTACACTAACAGAAATACATAAAGATGCCTTAGAATATGGGTCTAAATTTTACAGAAAACTAAATCAAGACTGCTAACCTCCACAGGGAGTTTTGGATTTTAAAACTATCCTAATAAAGGAAGATTTGTGCCACTTCCATTCTTAGGTTAAATTTTACTTTAAATGCTGATGCCCTTACATGTCCTAATCCCAATTTTTATTCTTCTTTTCTGTACTAAATTAATCTCTTTCTCTCTCCCACCTCACCTCTGCCCTCTCTCTCTCTCCCATCCCTGATTCATTTTTTTCTTTGTCTCTTTCTTCATTTTCTCATCCCTTTCAGCCTTTCTCCCTCCTTTCCCCACTATGGACTGTGCTTCTCTTGGGTATTCTTTTGCTATAATTTTCTCCCACAGCAATTGTTTCTCGGCCACTGGCACCTTCTGTTTCATTCTTGTTTACATCCTAATCTGATCTCTCACTCCTTCTCTTTCTCTAAAGACACAAACTTACAAACCTTGAGATTCTCTCTGACTTCACTTGACAGCAGTTCAGGTAGGTCATATCCACAAAAGGTGGGCCCTCAGAGGATGCTTCCTGAGGTTAAACTTTTCCTCCTGGAATTTTCCTTTCCATCCATTTATACAAGTAGTTCACCAAATATTTTTTCTATAGCAGAATATGTCCCTTTTCCTTCCTAAAGATGCCCTCAACTTTAACTGATTATTCAGGGGGAAAATAAGTTGTTAATTCTCCTTCCCCTTGTAGGATTTCTCTGAAGCAAAGAGAAACTTTTGTTTGGGAAGGCAAAGAGGTGAACCAGTATCCCATCCTATGCCATCTATACAAAATCAATTTGAACACTGGGTTACAATTCTTGTCTCCCTGGGATTCTCTTTTGATTCAAACTACAGTTTGATGATCTCTGGGACTGATTAAAAAGACAACAAACAAATAAACAAAACCCAAAACAAACAAAAAAACCCTCCACCCTGAACAACTAATTTATGCCCCTATAATTATTCCCCATAGTTCTTGTTCTTTCTTTCCCTTTATTTATTTATTTATTTTTACTAAGC
Source organism: Alligator sinensis (assembly GCF_000455745.1). Taxonomy (NCBI): domain Eukaryota; kingdom Metazoa; phylum Chordata; order Crocodylia; family Alligatoridae; genus Alligator; species Alligator sinensis. The sequence continues at coordinate 3,850,864 of NW_005841907.1, forward strand.
TTTCCTATCAGTTCTCATAGCATCTGTTTCAGGTTGGTTCAAGTCCTTGATATAACACCTGCTGGGGCACTCTCGTATGTATTCTTTTATCTTTCTCCTGGGTGCTTGCAACTGAAAATCAATCAGAATTCTTGGTAGAGGTGATTTCTTTTATTAGACCAACTAGATATATTTTTTGCAACTGTATAGATACAGATATATGAATGCAAGAGAGACCTATTAGGGCTGTGCAAAACAGCACCATTCCATTTTAATGGGACAGTGTTTTGTTTAGAGTTGCATTTTGTTTTGTTTCAAAACTGCTGTTCCATTTCATCAAAACTTTCACTGTTTCAATGTTTCGCCCATAGGCTATAATGGGGAAGCATGAAACTGCCTATAACTTTGTTATTTTTTGTCTGATTCAGATGAAACTTATAGGGATGGTAGCCCCTTCTGAGGCTAATCTAACCTCATCACCAGACGCCAACTTCCTACAGCTCAAAACACAAAACCTACCAACCATCTCCAGTACCCCCACAAACTGCATACCAAAATCTATCAAAGACAACAATACCCAACTACATGTGGGGGGCACATTTCTCACAAAAAAGCCCACTCTATGTCCAGTCTCTTGGGCCTGATCCTGAAAGGGAATTTACAAACCACTTTTCATAGCCAGACCTATGAACTGCACTTCATCAGCCACCTAGGTAGTAGGTACAAAAACTCATGGATTCAATATAGACAGTGGAATTCTGACACAACACAACCTCCCAGACATCTGACTCCCTAGGTACCGCTGCATTTTATCTGCACTGCTATCTTTCCCCCCCCCCC
>NW_005841907.1:3851897-3905457 GCF_000455745.1 Alligator sinensis
GTGCGCGCGCGTGTTGTGGCTGGGGGTTATGGGGCCTCCTACCCACCATTAACCAGGGGGATCCTTGGTCCTGGCATTTCCTGGGGATGCTGTGCTGCCAGCAGTCCCACCAGGCCTCCCTACCCTGGCAGGGTGCAGTTTTAGTAGTCATGCCCATGTTCTTCCCCTGCTGGCTGGTGATGCAGTGACTGCCCCTTGCAGCTGAGAACAGGGCATTAAATGACTTTTAGAAAATGAAAAAAGGAAATGGGTATGGATAGAGTGAGGAGCATGGCATTCACTCCATCTGCACCTGGAGCTTGGGGAACCCCAGCAGTGGGAGGTTCACCTTCAGGAACACCAGCTGCTCCACCAAACCAGGATCCAAGCAGATGCGGTGGGGGTCACTACATTCCCAAGAATACTGAACACCCGCCTACTTGGAACACTGGTTGGTGGACAGGACAGGTGTTTGTGGGCAACTGTGGCCGGATCGTTTTTGCCTGTAGATGAACACAGCTACAACCTGTATCTGTACAACTGAAAATATATGTTTTAGGTAGTTTAATATTAAAAAAAAAGAAAATAAATAAGAGTGGCTGTCCAGAAAGTTTTACAAAGAGATTGAGAGCAGCGTGGGCAGATATTTTAAGTATTAAACTTCACAAACAGAAATAGATATTGCTTTGCATAAACAAATTACCTTGTCAGGAAAAGAGAATAACTTTCAGCCAAAGGTTCTGTCAAAACTTAATCCTGGACCTAAACTCATAGCCTAGGGACAGCAGTTACACATAAACTGGTTTAAGTGATCAGAAACTGGTTTAAACCTGTAACAGAACAGAAGGTCAGTGCGCATAAACAGGTTTCAAAATGGCTGGAACAGCTTTAAGATAAACCTGGTTTAATATAGTATCAGACTTAATAGAATGAGGTCAAACCAGTTTATGGAAATTCTGTCTCAGACCCCTTCTTGGTTTAAATTAAATCAGAGTCCCCCAGAATCCCAGCATGCTCTGCACCGCTCAGCTGGACTGTGCTGTCTGCTCCAGAGAGCAGGGCTTGCCCTGCCCCTCTGCTCTGTAGCTGGAGCACTGTTGGGGGCATGGCCAGACACCAGCCTGGCATGGCTCCCTGAGGCAAAGTGGGTGTGGAGGGGGTTTATTCCATCCACCCTCCCCTCTCCCCCCAGGGGACCCCAACTGGGGTCTACCTGGATGAAGTAGAGCAGCCCCTGTCAGGGTCCTCCCCGCTCCCCACTCCAGCAACAGGCATGGGGGCATGGCTAGATGCCAGCCAGCATGGAACCCAAAGGTAAAGGGGGCATATTCCCCACTCTCTTCCCTCTCCCACTGGGGGACCACAGTTGGCTGCCATCCCTGGCCAACACCTCCAACATTCATCCCTGGCCAGGCAGACCCTAGCTGGGGCTCCCCAGGGGGAGAGGGAAGGGAGCGGGGAAATGAATCTTCACTTTGTTTTGGGGCCATGCTGACCGGCATCTGGCTCCCTGCATTAGGGGGCTATGCCGGGTGTTGTCTGGCCACACCCCTACCCCTGCTGCTGGAGCTGATGGGTGGGGGTTGGAAGGGGGGTGGGGGGAGACTCCTCTGCTCTTCCCTGGCCAGGCAGCTCCTGGCTGAGGTCCCCCAGAAGGAGTGGGGGAATAAACCCCCTCCCTTCCCCATTTGTCTTAGGCGGCCATGCTGGGCTGGAGTCTGGCTGGGGGCCAGGGTCTATCCACGCTCCCTCCTCTCCCCCAAAAGTCTGGCAAGGGCTGCTTTCCCTCCACCCCCCTGCAAGCACACTCTGGCTGGGGCCCCTGCAGGCCAGGGTGGGGGGTTAAACCTCTCCCCAATCATACTCAGGCATGCTGGGTCCTGCCCATGCCCCTTTCCCTCAGCTCAGCTTTCCTCAGCCACTGTGGAAGGGAAGGGAGGGGTCACTATAGAGCCCCCTGGCTTCTGGCTTGAGCCACTGCAGGCATGGGGCTGCATCATTTCTGGACTCAAAAGTCAATATCTATTCACTCGCTTGGCAGCTCAATCTACACAGGTTAGACTAACCTGCAAAGATTGAATCAATTCAGGCTTGAGCTTTTTGAATGTCTGTATTTAGTCCTATTGATTTCATAAGGTCTGCAGATGGGGGAACACTAGTAGTGATATTTTCATGGAATATTATTATAAAAACAACTCTTTGGAAACCAACTTTGAAACTAGCAAAAGAAGGTATTTGTTGAAGTTCTAGGACTCTCCCGTAAAACAGAATAATTTGATGGTGTTCACATACATGGTCCATCCACAGCCACATTTCCTAACAGATACAAAGTTAAGTTCCTTGACCATGCTGATCTTTCCTAAGCCTTTGAGCACCATTGCTTTGGAAACAACACTAGTAGATTCTATAAAAGTCTTCCTCATGCCTGAAAAAGCATTTTGTATTATTTATGGCATTTATGGCAATTCTAAGGATCTAAAATATGATCTGTTTGTTTCATTGTAATGCACTATAGTACAGGGGGGGCTCAGAGAAATGAAACTTTAAAAAATATTTAGCTGCTCTGTGCCTTTTTAAGCACCCCAATCCTTTCATAAGAATTGGCAGGTGCTAACATGCTTACACATATTTCTCTCTCCTTTCTTGGTTATTAGAGTGGAGTGGAGGTAGATTCATTTTCCAGGTTCACTATGCACTCTTTCACCTTCCTTAAAAGTGAACTGCCAACTCTTTAATACATGGATTAAAAAGTTATCTAATTTGACGACTGCTTCTACTAGTATCTTTGTTTTTTCTGATGATATGCTCTTTTGTCGCCTTCTTGAGTAATAACCTACATGGATCACAATAAGTGCCCCTACTCCTTCCACAGCAAAAATAAACTGGTGGGAAGAAAAAAAATCTTTTCCCTCCTTACACAGAAGATTAATACTGTCAAGGCTACATTAAATGGCCAGACTTGTCCTTGTCTGCTGATATCACTGGGTCCTGCTGTTAAAAATACAATGGTAAATTAATCACTAGTGCCATTAATGGAATGATATGCTGTTGGCATATATGCTATACAATTATATATTATTTATGTTTGTTTTTATCTTAAGATTTATGTACATTATTATGTAAATGAAATTATAATAACAATAATAAACATATTACACAGTCTGATAGGCATGGATATTATGAAGAAACACAAACTAACATGAGGCTCTCCCAAAATGTACTCACAATACAATGGCTGCAACCAATGCAAGCAGCTGAACACTTGAAAGGTTAAAAAAAGTGCAAGACTATATCATTTTAATTTCATATAATTTGTTTAAAATGAGCCCTAAAAAGAATAATATTATACTGAAATGAGAAAAATTATGATGTAAATTCAGGGACATTTGAAAGGGATTTACTTGTTTAGGTCATGGATCTTGTCACAGCCCAATTATCATGTCAACAAAAGATGTGCGCAGGAGACACTTTACCATATTACTGTTTTTATTTAACCCATAAGCAAACCCATAGAAGATTATAAGGAATAAATAAATACCTAATTCCTGTGAAAATGAGGAAAATGCCAATGGAGCCCACAGATCCTGCAGTTTCAAGTCAGTTAATATGATCTGTTGACAGAGATATAGTACTTCCCTAGCTTTATTCATACATTTTCCATATTTCTTAAAGCATTTCTTTCATTTAGAAAGAATCTACTGTGTTATACACAAAATGGAGCACAAGCTTTTTATGTGGCTCAGTTATGACTCTAAAAGCTATGATGAAAGGTGTATTACATGAGCAATGATGGAGAAAGCCAAAAGAGGTCCAGTGTCAATAGGTACAATGAACAGACAGCTAACAGATGGCCTATGCTTTTTCCTGTGTAGGTAGTACATGGAGGGGAAAACAAAAAAAGAAGTTAAGCACTTTTGCTGTGATTGAGACAGCCAAACAAATTGTGAAGTGAAACTCTGAAGATCTGAGTAATTATTTAGTCTTATCAGCATTCTCTTTTTCAAATGTGTGCATAGAGGAAATGTCAGACAATGAAGTCTTCATTGAACTTGGAAAGGAAAACACCAGAGTTCTCTCAGGTAATGACATTCTCACATTTTACAATCTTGCACAGTTAAGTATAACTGGATGCATCTACATGAGAAATTTACTGCACAAATGACTAATTAACTGTGCAGTAAATGTCTCAGCATCTATATGTACACCCATGTTAGGGCACACAAAACTTATAAACTCTGCAGCAGGTTAGGACTTGTAACTAACTTGCTGTGGAATAGCTTTGTGTGCAGTAGCACATGTGTAGACACTGCCCCAGCTGACTGAGGCACAGGGTGCTTCAGCACGGGAGCTACCTGCTGGCTAGCCCCTCACTGAACACCCTTGTGCCTCAGCCAGCCCTTCTGCAGCATGTTGAACCCTATTGAAGCAACCCTAGGCTGGCAGACTGACTCTCCTCAGGTGTCCTGCCAGACCAAGCTGCTCTGATAGGGCTCTATGGGCTGCCCACGAATAAACTCTAGAGCAATGTGCTCCATGGCACATGTTCAAATGGTGCTCCCAGGAGCAAAAAACTCCAGAGCAATAAGATCTGGAATTTATTAATGTGCATTAATCACACATGTAGATGGGCCCACTGAGATCCCAGCTGTCCTGTACATAATAGGAAAAGAGGTTAGTCATAAGACTGCCAGCGAGTAGCATAATTTCAGTCTCACATATAATGAAGACATAATCTTCTATTTACATATAAAGCTTTTACCTTCAGGTAAATCAGATTAAATCAGCAAATTACTCTTAAAAGGCAGGAATCTAAAGACCCAGTAGATCTGGAGATTTACATTTAAGAAACAAAATTCTTATGTTTCTGAGAGCCTCATATTTTATATCTTTTGTAATATCGCATCTTCATAACCCCTCTCTCTTCACTTAGCTCATTATTGTCTACTTCTGAGGACTGAAGCATATTGATGCTGTTTTGCTTTCTGAGACCTTGCTAGCTTATATTATTAAAAAAAAAAAAAAGACTGAACAGATTTTACAATGATGTGCTTGTTCAATTCAGTTGCTACAGTTACAGATAGAAACAGACTTCATTGTCGATGGTTAGATTTAAAAAAATGTTTTAGACCTAGTAAAGATCAGGTCTTTTAATTTTTTATAGGGCCTGTAAGCTTGAAAAAAGAAAAAAAAGGAAAAAATGATGGAGATATACTATGATATGCAGGACACAGAAATCCAGAAGGAGATTAAGGAGAAGGCCTGAACAGAGGAAGAAAGAATAACAAAGCCTGAGAAATCCTTGTATGAGTGCTCAAACTCTCCATATAAACAACTACCAGTGATTTAAGTGAGACGTTGACATTACAAAGACTTGCAAGTTTGGAGACAGAAAGCTTTTAAAAAAAGGCAATTCCCAAAAACTTCCCAATGGTTTTAAATCATAAAGAATTCCTTTCCACCTGCAGGAATATGAAGGTTTGTAAGTTTTAGCCTAAATAAGTCAGCAATAATAAAAGTCCTCAAATTACAATGAGAGCAGATCAAGTCTTGATATGCTTTGAAACTTGCAGGGTGTAAAAACAAAAGCAGTGATCAGCATATAACATCATATAGCTGAAGAAAAACAGACTAAATAATTTATGCCCTTAAAAAAATAGAGACATTGATCTAATGCTACACCAAAACTAAGACGACACAAATAGGATTTAACCAGGAAATCTCACTAAATTGTTATTGATCAAAACTGCAGCACTTAAAAAACACAATTATATCCATATGGCATGTAAGGGAAAAGGAACAACAAGGAACATCAACCAACAAGTCAACAAACCAACCCAAGCCAAGTGACAGAGAAGCAGTGAGAGTATGTTCAGTGGAAGATGAAGGCTAGGGCCTACTAGGCCTTATGGTCAACTTCCATTATCCTTTTAGGCTAGGTACAGACATTCAAAAATCCTGAAGCAGATTTGATCTAAGTTATACAATTTTCTGTGAGTGGCATAGTTTAGATTGGTAGCAAACAAAACACATGTTCACCCTTTGATGGGAAGGGCCAATCTTGGCCTGGGTTCTGCCATTTTAAAACCAGTCTGTGTGGACGAAACTCATGTTCTGTTATGGGAATAGACCAGTTTTGTGTGCTGAACTTCTGTTCTATTACAGGTATAGACCAGTTTCCAATCACTTATACTGGTAAAAGTGCCTTATCACTGTTCAGCTTCAAGAGTGTACAGCCGGCTTGTGTTACCATTCAACTGAAGGGAAAAACAGATGTTGTATATTAATTCTAAATTCAGTAAAACTGTTTCATTTTATGCTTTATAATGAATTTATATGCTGCCTCAAGGGTAACTTTTTGTATTATAGGACATCTTGTTCACAGTTTGGACAAGCTAGAATAATCCTGCTTCATTTTATGGCCTTCATACAAAGAACTAACAAAAATCCTCCAGAATAAAATATAAAAATACCTCCTTATGGCACTCTATACACATTCTTATTTATAGTATTAGTAATAGATTTATGAAAGCACATAGGGTCAGGGTCAAAATCGTTGGATTTGTTGAGGTGGCTACTATTAAATTTTGTATTATTGCTATCAAAGCTCTTATTTTAAATAGCTTTTAATACTGTCCCCACAATTATGTATTTAAAATGTATGATTTAAAAAAAAAAAGTTTGTGCAAATCTATTACTTTTTGTATACAGGAGTGTGAAAATTCAACCGTTTCAAGTAACCTGTAGCAAAATGAGAAGCTTAACACATCCATAAAGATCCAAAGAAACATTACCCTTTACAGCTCAATGCACTTTGTATATTAAAACCTTTGAAACGGACAAGGTTATTTGGGTATCTCTTATTAGACCAGCTGCTAGTTGGAACAAAGTTCTTTACAAACTTTCAGGAACAAATACCCTTCTTCAGGCATAGGGAGACTCTGTTGCTCTGAGATCTCCAGGGAATGAAAGAAGCTAAAACTGTGACAGGAGGTCAGTGAGAATGTAAATTGGTGGAAATCAGACAGGCTGTAATGTGTCATAAATCCAGTGTCTATATTGAATCCATGATGCCAAAAACCATGGACATGATATAGACATTGGATTTATGACACTTTATAACCTGCCTGACATCTGATTCACCAGGTACCTGCCTAACCTTACCATTTACATTTCCCACCCCACTTTCCTTCCCTCTGGTCCCTCTCTACCCCTTGTTTTCCTAATTTCCAGCTGTTTACTTTGAGTCTCCCTTGCTTACTTTTAGCATTTCTTCACCCATTCTCCCCCCCTCCATTTCTCCCCCTGTCCTCCCCTCCCCTTCCCTCCTCTCTGCTCTCTACCCATTATCTCCTAATTTCCACTTATTTACATTCTCACTGACCTCCTGCCACACTTTTAGCCTCTTTCATTCCTTGGAGATGTCAGAACAACAGTGTCTCCCTATGCCTGAAGAAAGGTACATGCAAAGAACTGTTTTTCCAACTACTCGGTTGGTCTAATAAAAGATATCACATCTACCCAAACAACCTTGCCTGCCTATGTCCTTAGACCAACCAGCCTACAGCCAAAAACCCTGCAATCTTGCAAACGAGGTTTTTTTTAAGTATTTTATATCAAAAGTTACTTACTGGATTTAATCAAGTAGATTTAGCTCATGTAATGGAATACAAGACAATCCATCCTAATGAAACTGTAGGAATACTCTTAACTGCAGGAATTAAAAAATACAACACATATCTCCCAAACCAAAACTAGAGACCTTAGTATTCAGGTTCAGGACCTTTCTACTTGAGCTAAGGAAAAAAAAATCTCCAATAGCTGTCACCTTGGTAATATATTCTACCTAAACTGAAGTTGTCCATTAACTAACTCCGCTAGACACCTGTAGCACGCCCAAACACACCCATGGTTCCTAATCTTTTTCTTTCCAAACAAAGCAAGCAGAGTTGGTGTTCATAAGTGCCATAGAAATCAATAAAAGCATAATTAGAAGCCAAACTGTCCAAAACCAAACTTGTTAATTACTTTGTTATATTATAACTTAGTTTCTCCAAGCATAGCTGCTTCTCCATTAAAAATAATTTAACAGAGATTTTAATATACATTATTTTTAAAGGATTGTGATGAACTATTTTGATCTAGAGGAAAACAAGTAAATGTTACATGAAAGATAATATGTGAATGTAATCCAAAAAGCAATAGATCAGTGTCTCCGAAACTTTACAGAATGTTCTCTACTTGAAAGCCTTTAAGATAAATGCCAAAATATAAAGCCTAACTGATTTTTAAAACCAAAGTCTTGGGCTAAAATTGGTCTTTTTCATGGAGTTGTAGCCAACTCTAGCTACAGGGACCTCTCTGTTCCTATAACGTTCTGGTGCAAATCCATACTTGGTATAACTCTGATGAAGTCCATTTAAGTTGCTAGCATCAGGGATGAATTTGATGTGTGTTTTATTTGCATATGATAATTTATATGCAAACTGTATCAAATATAAATTTGCACAGCCTAAATCCATATGTAAATCAATTCAAATACACTGAATATTTACTGATATATTTTAGTAATTTTCTGATATTATTTAGAAAACACAACCCATCTCTTATTATTCAATTTTCAATTTATTTTTTAATCCCTCTTGCAAACATGCTTTTCTTCTTGGGCTTAAATATAAATTGCTGTTTACTCATTGACCAATATTTTTAGATGGAAATGAATTTGTTTTTATGATACTGTAATGAACTTTGCAAGATCTTTGAATAAAACTACCATGGAAGTGAAAATCCCTTGCATTTTCGCTAAGAAGTTTTTTTTTTTCTCTTATGGTGTTTAATTGTTCAACCAGTAAGCGTATAGGTCTGAAAGCCATAAAGGGGATGGCTTATCTGTATATTTAAAAGCTGAGAGAGAAAAATGACCACAAAAAATATAAATAAAGTTCATAGTAGTATTTAAAGATGTGGCTTTTAATTGGAAATCTCAAATGACTGCTTAGAGTGTAGCTTTAGTGAATAGCATTTGTATTTCCCATATATTTTTTCCAGTGTCACTTCAAGTAGTGATAACTTTAGACTTAGCTGTCTGCTGTGACAGGGATACTGCCCTGGCATATTTTATTTTCTGTGAGATGCTTTTTTATTCTTTCTGTTAAGATGGGGAAGACAAAATGTCTATCTTGATCAGTTTGGGCATATTTACAATGAGTGATTCCTTTTTCAATGATTTCTAGGAAAACACATCATCTCCCATAAATCCTGACTCCATCATGTCACATAGATCTTCAACACGGACTACAGATTTGTTAGACAACATGCTTCTAAACTTATTCTCACGAATTCAATTTGTATTTTAATCCTCATTCAGACACAATGTACTCAAGCCAAGTATAAAAAACAGGACTGGATTGTAACTTGGACTGTTTGCCAGAAGGATACTAGTGGTAATAATAATCCATTCCCTGCTTATTCCTCCCCAGAGGGGATGGATGGTGGATGAATGTAACCCTATAACAAATCAGCTGGCACTGGACTGTGTTATAATTTAAAGCAGATGTATGCTAGCAGCAAATTACCACTACAGTGCAGAGCATGGTTGGGAATATGGAGGGAATTGTATCTCAGAAGGCTGTCTCCTGGAGATGCTTCTATGATGGCACAAGTTTCACATCATCCGTTGTTCAGTGCAGTGCCGAAAAAAGATACACTCTAACCCCGAGTTGGACTGATGAAATACAATGCATGACTCTATTGGCCTGAGCAAAGGTGAATCATGAAAGATAATAATACAAGTAGATAGTCATAGATAAAAGGGAGACACAAACAGAAGTCATTTTGGATGAAAATGCTGTGCAAGTCATGTTATTTTTATCACCGCGGGTTTATTCCCCAAGTTATATTTTCCAGCTTTATTTTTAAAAGTGTTTTGTTTGCTGTCTTCCTAGACTCACAACTCTTATGTACTTTGCCTGCATTATGGCTTAGCATCATGAAAAAGAAAAGAGTACTCTCTTTCATTAAAGCTTCAAGTTTGAATCTCATAAGGCTGGCAATACTTGGCTTATTTATTTGGAGAAGAGAAGACTGAGGGAGGATTTAATAGCAGCCTTCAACTACCTGAAGGCTGGTTCCAAAGAGGATGGAGCTAGACTGTTTTCAGTGGTGGCAGATGACAGAACAAGGAGCAATGGTCTCAAGTTGCAGCAAGGGAAGTTTAGGTTAGATATTAAGGAAAACATTTTCATGAGGAGGGTAGTAAAACACTGAAACAGCTTGCCCAGGGGGGCCAGAAATTTCCATCCCTTGAATGTTTTTAATACTCAGCTAGACAAAGCCTTGGCTGGGATGATCTAGTTGGGGATGGTCTTGCTTTTAGCAGGGGAAGACCTCCTGAGGTCCCTTCCAACCCTAAATTTTCTATGATTCTAAGAATTAATCGGGCCTAGAACCTACAGTTCCCAGTTCTCCAACCATTGCTTTTTATATAAAAAGTGGATAGAAGCAGCAGCAGCATTCTCTCTCAGCTAGCCACGTTTTTGAATGAATGTGGCTATAGCTTCTATGCTTTGTGCTGAATTTATTGCTCTCCACCATAAGACTGCTTAGTGTAAGCCAATTAGATGGGATCTTCAGGAGACTTGGGTGCTATTCTCACAAATTCTGAACCCCAGCAAGACTTAAATAGGAGCTTAGTATCTAGTTGCTCAAACCACGACTCTTCTGGGCACACAGAGACAGTAAAAATATAGGTAGCTACAGAACTTTCAGATCAAAAATACTAGAGGTGGCTACTGAGTTTTGTCAGATACTGAGTGCAGGCTGTTTGGAATCCAATATTTGACTTAGGTGCCTAAACATTCCTGTTTGTATCTGTATGAATCTATCTCATCTGTCAATCAATTCTGTCTGCTCTAAGCTATGTTTGGGCTCAGCCTGGAACAACATGAGAGACAGGGATGTTTAAGCAGATCCCTAATGTATTTCCTTTCTTCTTCCTCCAGCAGACTGTGGTGGATCTCACTAAGAGAACCTGACCTTTGTTTTCCATTTCATTTTCAGAGAAAATAGGTACATGTAACATTATTGCTGAGATATTCCCCACCCCCCCCCAAAAAAAAAAAAAAAAAAAGAGTTAAACCAAAGGTGCCTTGGGTTTATACAAAATATATATTTTAGGCTATTCCTGTATGCCTCTCCCCCCACCCCACACACACACGGTTTGTACTTTGGGACAGAAAATTCATTATTTATACAGTTCTGGGCAGCAGCCTGGATAAACTATTACATACACATTATATGCATGTTCTTGGAAGCATGTGTGTAAAGGTATAAAGTCTCATTTTTACTCTATTACATAATAATAACATGAAGAGTTTTAAAATGCTGCCAGTCATATTCTTATTCACACTGTTTCTTTTAAACTGACAGGGCATGTCTACATGTGCATTTACACTGGCTTAACTGAGCAGCAAGTGGGAATAGGCTGGTGTGTACAATTGCAGGCATTAAAGCACATTCGCACTGTGTGTGAACTGACTTCAGACTAAAGTTAGTCCCAAGTCTGTCCACACACACAGTATTACTGTGTAGAAAGGTGTTTACATGTGCGTTACTATACAGTAACTAACCATGCATACATTTGATAACTGCATGATTAAACTTACACTCAAGTCAGCATAAGTCACCATATTTACTGAACAGTACAGGTGTATAGGTGTAGACACATACCCATACTGCACAGTAATTTCAGCTGCTGCACAGTAAATGCACACATGCCCACAGAGTATAAATGGAAAGCAGACCATGTGTTTAGACTTTCAGTCCAGCTTTGCTTCATTTTCCTTCCCCCTCAAGGCTTTTGTTTTGTTGTTGTTGGTTTTTTTTTGCTTCATACAATGCAACTGAAAAGTTAAGAACAGAAGAGAAAAAAAGAACTACAAGCCAATTCTGCAGTAAGTGGGTGCATGTGAAATATATTAGGCCTTTCATCCTAAATAATGTTAAAATTTCAGTTGTCCTTTTTTACCTTTTACTTAGATTTTATGACAGGGTTATAGTAAATAAATTGCAGAAGGTATGGTAGAGACCTTCTCAACATGTGATGAAGTAAGCTGTTGCTTAAGAAAGTTATGCACCTCTGATTTGGTTATTTTACATGATGCAAATCTACCCTACATTTTGCCTGACTTTAGACTAAAATGGCTAACATCTCCTGATTCAAAACTGAGACTTAATATTACTAACAGTTCACTACTGTTAATTATGAAGGAGTGTTTGCAGCATATGTTCAGATTGACAGAAACATAAAACAAAGCAATGAGTTATCCCCAAAATGTATTTTAACAGAATCAAACAGATCATATACAACGTGGGCAGAATAGTCCCAGGCTTAACTATTGCTAGAGACCATTTCCATGCAGTGTATCTGCTATAAATGTTGGAATTTCTTTCCTCACACAACAGTATCATTTATATCAATAATGCAATATACCGAAACATCATAAAGAGGACTTCCTTTGAGGGAGCAGGGGAAAGGATTTGCAATATACAGTAGCTTGTATAAACATGAAAGATAAAGAGAGTCAGTTTTGGTGATTAACACCAAGGCTTATGACACAAATTATAAGGAAGATTCACACATCACCTCATATTCCACAGGTCATTCTCTGAGTCATGAAGGAAAGAACTCACCTCGGAAAATAATCCTATATACAATAACCTTTTACATCAAGATGACATAATTACTGCAGTCTTTCTTAAATTTAGCATTTCCTAGAACTTTCATTATTATTACAACCTCCAGTAATAAGAAATGCATTATCTTCCTCTTCACATCCAGTCTTGAACCCTTGGATTTGGGTCATATTGAATTTACCATGTGTGTGAGAGTTTCAAGATAGCAGCAATTTGAAATGAAATTATCTTGCGTGGGCCCTAGTCAACACGTATGAAAGTCAGCTTTCATAGAATTACTTTGCAAGCCAATATAAACATCTGGGCAATGACAATCAACTCTAGAAATGTTTAGACAAGAACTAGCACTAATCCCAAAACTGAACCACTGCTCCATTGTAGAAATGACCTTAATTTTGGTAGGCTGTGTAATGATCAGATATGTTTTGGAGGTTTTCTTCAGGGGAGGGGAGTGATGGCATAGGGATTTTATGTTTGCTTGTCTTTTGGTTGTTTTGTTTCTTGTCCTAGCTGGAATAATCAATGTAAACAGAAGAATATTGTTTTGATGGGACTTTTATTAGGTGATCAAAATGTCACAATAAAGTTGTCTCTTACATTCATTCAAGGCCATCATTTGACAGGCAGAAGGTCCAAATCATGTGAATACATTTCAAATAGATAGCAGAACCTTTAGATACTGATCAGAACAGGATACTGATATAACTCAAATACATGCTAGAATTATTCTGATTTAGAGAAGCATTAAATGAGAATCTGACTTTGAACTTTTCTGCATAACTACTAAAAACTCAGGGTCTCATTTTACAATGGAGTTCAAATAAATGTACCATATTTACTCAAATCTAAGATGACTTCCAATTTAAGATGACCCCCCCATAATTAGAGTCTAATTAGTGAAAGGTCATCTTAAATTCATCCCATCCCTCCCTCAGTGCAGTGGCAAGGAAAGCAGTGGCAGAGGACTAGGAGCCAGACTTTTCCTTCTTGCTCTCTTGTCCCTTGTCCCCCCACTCTTGTACCTGCCCCCTGCTGTCTGTCTCCCCACTCCCTGACTCCTGGACTCTTTGGTCCTCCTTCCTGTTTCTAACTCCCTGTTCTGAAAATCCCAGCTCAGTTGCCCACTAACCCAGAAGGGGCTTATAAGGGTCTCTCTCTTTGACTGTAAAGTTTCCTGAAGGGCCTACAGTTGTATCTCTGCACCTTCCAAAAGTCCTAAAACTATCTGTCTTGACAGACCCAAGGGGCTCAGTAGCTAGCTCAGGCTCAAGCCTCATCAGGGAACAGAAACTAGATATTTTCTTACCTAAGTCACCTGAGGGGCTAGATATGGATTCTCTAGACACACTTAACACAAAGCAGTGGGAAATACAGTGGTGCCTGCCACTTCTTGCACTTCAGGCAGAGGTGAAGGTGTTACACCCCTTCCATTGGTTCCAGTGATAATCTAGGCTCCTGTGCAGTGCAAGCAGGAAAATGGACACCAAAGACTAAAATCCAGAACAGTGGCATGCTGAGCTGAGAGCTGCCTGAAGGTGAAATTCTCTTTTCTCTTTGTGATCCCAAATGTCAATGTTCTAACCCTGTACCTGTGATTTTGGGGCCCTGACTCTATGCTGTATGCTCTATGCCATATACAGAGTATGTAGAAGATTTCTCTAGTGGAGTGTCTGCTAAGCGAATGACATTTTTACATTCTACATAGGGTTCTGAATTCTAATCCGGAGGCCAGGCACTTCGGTTATGCAGCACCTAACTTTTAAGCATCTATAAAATGTTTTGATCTGTCCCGTATTGTCTACATTTGCATTCTGTACGTAGATCAGTAATACCTGTACATATCCCCAATGCTGACAAACAGTTTAAGTACAAAATGGGACTTGCATCACCTGAGGGATGCCTACACAGTGCACTGAAAGGCAGTGTGGAGATTTCTAAGGGAACTAGATACAGGAAGCAGTCCCGCCATGGTAGCGTGCAGCTCCATGAAACTAATTAACTTTGATTCTCAGCATGGTGAAGCAAAACATGGCTTCTCTGCAGGGTAAATAAAAATAGTCCATGAGTTCCATGCTATCTCAGGTAGGCTACATCCAGTATCCAATCTAGCTTGTTTAATGCTAAATGAAGTATGGCTACATTAAATTGTAATGTCAATGTACATATACCTTATGACATTAGAGTTTGTCCTGATGTAACAATATGAATGTAGTTAGCCCCATACAAATTTATCTAATACAAACACAAGCAAGTTGTTATATGGTTACATAAATTTAGCTAAGTTTGTGCAGGCTTATGTGTGGCTTATATCAATGCATAATACTATATTAAATATCTTATTAGTAATAGTAAAAAATAAATATTTTCTTAGGAAGAACACTTTTTGTAAAACTTTGATTCATTTGTTCTTCATGGGATATTCTAATTATACTGAGAAAGAGCTTCCAGTTTTTGTGTCAGATGGACAGCATTTGTAAAGACCATTTATATATATATCTTTGAATTTAACCTAGGTCTTTCATGGTACATGATGGCTTGATGCGGGACTTAGTTTTTTGTAAAATGAACGACATGAAATTATTTTTAAATGTTAACACCTATGTTTCTGACTGTTTTTATAAAAGGAACCAATATTTTTAATAGTTAGCCCTCAAAGCATTTCTAACATAGGGACTATACAAGGTCAAATGAGTTTAACATTGCACAATGAATGCACTATGAGCTTGTCTCTTTAATGTAAATTCATGTAGCTGTAACACAGATTTATTTATGTCTATTCAGTATGTAATTTAGTTCAGTACCTAAAGTGAAGTGACTTTTCCTTAAAAATAAAATTATTTCTAGCTTGTAAGAGAAAATACTGGAAGCTTCAAAATTCGTATTGAGATGTTCCCTCTTCTGCTAAAATTTGTGATTTCAGGATGAAGTCACTGTAATAAAAGTAGCACAATGGCTGATAAATCAAGTGCTAGAATTATAGGGAAAAGAAACAAATCACTTTTTAAAGCTTTCTGCTGCTAGATTCTTGATTTAGGAACACTGAACTCTAGCTCCTATCTCCACTAAAAATCAATGATGCAGAACATTTCTCTTGTTGATCTGAAAGATTGTGGGGTCAAATAAAAGCAATGGAGTTGTACCCAAATTCTCCCAGGCTTGATTTAGAATTGCGTCTTATTTTCCTAAAATACAGCAATGAACAATTTGTGTACTAATTCCAACTTCAAGAAATCAGAACAGCCCAAATCATATTTCCCCACATCAAGAGCATGCCTTATTAGGAATAAATTAAGCAATACATTAAAACATGTACCTAAGTTTAAGCATTTTACTTGCCTTACTCATTTGAATGAAACCTGTAATTATTTTCAGTTAAGTCCATCTTCAGAAAATGAAGACAAAAGGGTCCGACCCAAAGTTAATTCAAACAGTTGTGTTTTTTGTCACAATAACCAATATACATGTAATCGCATATTTTACTTAACATGGGCTTAATTCATTTCTTGACTGTTTAGTTGAGAGCTTTATTATTTATAAAGATAACAATTGTATATGCTTTGTCTGGATTTTTTGTCAGTCAAAAGTCTTCTTCCATTGTGGAAATCTGGATCTATTTTGTAATAGCAAACTTCATATATTATTGGTGAAAATGGGGAAAAAATTTCCCGTCAGTAAACTTATTTTCTTCTGACTCAAACTTTCTGTCACTGCTGCATACTTCAACTATGAAGGATTTTCAGGAAAGATTTCCCAGTGGCCAGATTTATTGCAAATTAATTTGCTGAGACAGAACATATGTTCTATGTCAGGTCAATTCTTGCATGGGGTGGATAAGGAAACCATATCAGAAATTGTTTTCTCTTATGATAGATGGTAAGACATTGCTCATTATGCTATCCTCTGTATGCAGCTGAGAATGTTTTGCTCCTGCTGCTCATCAGTACATCACAATGTGCCAGAACTCTCACCATAATTTTTTTTCTAGCTTTACAATCTACTAAAAAAAGGAAGAAAATGTAGACTTTGGAAGTAAAAAGGATTTCCTTTATAAATGGATCAGTGGTAATGAAATAGGACAGCAGTTTCAGGTTTTAATATTGTCAGTTATCTATTTGATGGGTTATATTGTATTATTTAGCGTCTCTTCTGAGTAGAGGGAAGAGGGTGAGCTCTCACAGACTGAGGAAGCACAATCTTTTCCCAAACTCCCTCATGCCCAGGATTACATATGCAAAGCTTGTTCCCCACAAGGCACTTCACTAAAGATGTTTAATACTATGAGCCAGCCCTGCTGTCTGCCTGATATCATCTACTTCCAGGTGATTTTAAAAGTCAAAAGAAGGAACTATCATTGCACTTCTTGTAACTTGTCTCTGCTCATTGAGTTAGATTCAAAATCAGAGGAAGATTTTTCCATGGTACCAAATACAGACACACACAAAAGGTTTGGAAAAATCTGATCTAGAATTATTTACTTGTTCAGGCAATCTCTATTTTGCAGTAATCAACATTTGCTAGCGCCACAATGTTTTTATAATGCAATTCCCAAAATAATAAGATATGCAATTTTAACAGATTTACAGAATAACAACATACTGTGATGAGCGCAGCAATGTTGAACTTTGGAAAAAAGAGAAATGCAAGAATTTGGAATGCAGTCTTATTGAAAATATTGAGAATACTGAGTACTGACTGGGTGTTGGAGACAACTGATATGGCAAGAAAACTAATGAAAACAAGACAAGAAAATTAGTCTTCAGACACACAGTTAGATAAAAAGGGAACACCCTAGAAACAACAGTTATTCAAGGATGTGTGGAAAAAAGAAGGAGGGAAAGACTTAAAAGAGCATGGCTAAAATACAGATGAATGGACAGAACTGGGGATTAATAAAGCAAAAGATTAGCATGGAACAGACAACTCTGAGGATATCTGGCCTGCTGTCCCACCAACCCCAAGATTGAGGACACTTGAATAACAGACATGATAGTTCATACTTCTACTTTGACATTAGTAATACTATTTATCATTTATATTAAAGTTGCCTCACAGGCCTCAAGCATGCAGGGCCCCATTGTGCAAGGTACTGTTTAAATAACTATACAAAAATGACAATTCCCATCTCAAACACTTTACAGTCCAAAAGCAAATGCATAAGAAGTGAATGAGGTAAGGACTCAAGATAACAAACCTAATACAATGTTTTAGCACACTTAAAAGTGGTGTGTATAAATCATAGGCGATGTGTAGGGGAGGCACGGGGGGGGGCATGCCCCACCCCTTGAGAGTGCTGGTGCTCCCCATGACAGTGAGCACTCCAGCTGGCAGGAGGGCACGGTTGCTGGCTAGCCACTGGGGGACCCGCTGGTTTCCCCCTAAACTTGGGAGGCACCAGTTACCTATGGTGTAAATCCTAGCTAATTGATAGCACCAGTAATAATAAAAGCAGTTCACAGCATCTCCCAAGGAGAACATCATGCAGTTACTGAGTCATTATGTTTGCTGGGCTAGTGAGACAATATTGTCTCTAAAAACGTTGTCGTCTCTGAGCATGGCTACAGTAGTCTCTTTTTCAAACTATATACATCTTGGTTAATCAAGGTTACTCTGAGAAACAAAGGATTAGTTAAAATTAAAAGAATATGTACTGGAATGGCTTTCCCCCCTGCAACAAATTTACACGAAGAAGAAAAAGTACCATACTTATGAGGAAAGCCAGGAAAAAATAGGGTTGTTTAGTCTGGAGAAGAAAAGACTAAACAGGGATTTGGTAACAGTCTTCAAATACATGAAGCAAGATTACAAAGAACATGGAGACAGACTTTTTTCTGTGGCTATAGGGAAGAGGATTTGGAGTAATAGCCTCAAAATGCAGCAGCAGAAATTTAAGTTGGAGATAAGGAGAAATTCTCTATCTATGAAGGTGGTTAAGCACTGAAAAAAGCCACCTTTTGAAGTTTTGGAATCTCGATCTCTGGAAACTTCCAAGCGCAAGTTTGACAAACACTTGACTAGGATGGTTTAGTCAGGAATGATTCTGTCCTGAGTAGGGGGCTGAACTAGATGGCCTCATGAGTGTTGGCACTGGCTTGACAAACCAGTTCTGATACTTTGATGCAGGCAGGCACAACCTTTCCAACACCTCCATTTGATAATATGATAATTTTATAGTTACACGGTAAAAGCAAATAAGACTTGTGCAAGTAAAAAGAGCAAAACGGCTACACAGTCCTACTTATATACCAGTGCTAGGGTTTTGCAAGGAAATGGTACGTCTGGCCAATACATGAAGGCCACCTCACAGTTCTTGTCTGAATCAATCTGTCAGGGTTCCCTATGAGGCAGTCTTGAAGGTTGCTGCTGATGCCAAATCATTCCGCATTTATCCCGACTTTTGTATTTTCTTTTTCCTGATGACTTTTCTTTTCTGGGTACTATTGATTGGTTTCCCTGTGATTGTCATACTGTTCACATTGTGCCCTGTCAGCATAATCCTCTGTTTTTCAAACACATCACAAGCACACATCTTAATTTGGCCATTTGCCGGTACCTTAATTTGGTCATTCCCAGTCTCCTAATGTGGTCATTCCCCCAAGACTGGGGATACTAGGGTTTTTCTTTGCCAGGTTGCACCTGGCCATTATGACCTGCTGCTGATTCTGCATGTTCCTATCCTGTTTTGGGTCTTAAGGGAACATTGTGGTTGTTTTACTGCTGTTTATTTCTAATTCTCAGGATGTATGTGCTTCTCTGTGTGCTAATCTTGGACCCTTGGATGCTAAACTGCTGAGAACGCAAATCTCCTTACTGTTTCCCCTGGACTTTTGCCACAAACAGATTTTAGGAATCAATTAACCCTTGCTGGTCCCCTGGACCACTGTTCTAATACAGTGTTTACTCTTCTAACAAGCTAATTTCTGAAAGAAAATTTTGAAATATCAATCTCTAACCATCACTGAAGTCCTTTCCAGCCCTACTTTCCTATGATCCTGTTGCTATTTATAAGCTTGACCTAATCTGCTTAACCATAGCTGCTAAAATACAATGGAGTTGTGGTCTTTCTGAGTTATTGCAACAGAAGAATTGCTTATTACTTCTCTATAGTTAAAAAATGAGTGAAACTGAAACTAAGAGGTGGCATTATCGGGGGGGAGGGGTGCCTTGAGTCTGATAAGAGGGGTGCTTTGAGTTTTGAAAGGTTGAGAAACACTGCTCTATCGTATAAGAGTTGAGGTACCAAATGCCTTAAATTGACCTAAAAAAACTGCTGGATACTCAGCATACAAAGAGGCAATTTTTTAAAGGAATTTAAACATACATTTAAAGACCTACACCTGGGGGCGGGGGAGGGGGGGTATATATCCTAAAGGCAAATAGGATATAATCAATAGCTCACTTCATTTAAAAAAATTAAAATTGCTGTAAACAGGATGTACAACATCACAATATGTATCTGTTCCAATATCCAATTCTTACTAATTTAGTCTTTGTTGAAAGTAAAAAAGACAATATTCTGTTCTCATATTGCAAATCTTATCTATAGTCTGCGCTCTATGAAAAAGGTAGTATTATCCTCATTTTGCAGAGGTGAAATTTATAAGTAGATTATCCCCAATCTAATACATATCTCACTGGGCACATGCACATGAGTTGATAACTGTACAGTACCCGAATAATACTGTGCAGTACTGTGTCATAGCACTAACAGTGCTAATACACTACTGCATAGTATTATGTCTACTTACTGCACAGTAGCATCACTTAAAAGGTGTTCCCCAGCACTACTGTGCAGTAGCTCTAGTTACTGTGAATTTATTTAATACTTGATTATACAAGTCTAAGTAAATGCACAGTAACCACTGCACAGTAGCACCTCATGTAAATGCACCCACTGTCTCTAAAAGCTTTCAGTTTAAGATCTGAAATACTTAATTTACATTTCTGGTGTTTCCCTCTCTGTTCCTGCATGGCCAATAAGCAATATCACTGTAAATAATTCATATCCTTCCTTAAACCATGAATCTCTCCAATACTTTTAATGGGTTTATCATCATGACACATTTTGTCAATACTTATCCAAGATAGATAAATAGATTTAGATTTTCTGTTCCTTTCTAAAGACAGAATTATTTGCTTCTCTGTGAACTCTAACAATTCTTTTTTTGTTGTTCTGATTTGCCAAGAGCTGTCACAATATTCAGTCTCTGGGGCAGTTTCAGAAGACATGCCCAGAAGGACTGTTGCCTTTTTATTTTCTGATTAGGTCCTTTTTTGCAGCCCCAAACTGTACTTGCATAATTAGTTCCATATCAGATTGCAATACAAAATGTAACCTGCTGCTTCCAATGCGTAATATTTTCATATTCAAATTTGTACCATACTTTCATATTTTCCTTCCCAGTGAATTTTTCTGTTTTGATAGAACTCATGGGAGTATAATAATTCTATTTTACAACTATTTTTAAAGTTTTAAAATTGGTTGAAAACAAAACAAACAAAACACCAACTTCAATATTTTTTTCCTGGAATAATATTTTTACTAAATGTTATTTTCAGATCTCTTTCTTACTTCCAATTTTTCTCAGGCCTCCATAGATCAGAAAAAACGATCAGATTAAAATCTTGCCTAAACAGATCGTATTTTTTGGCAAAACTCTTGCTATTGACAAAATAGCATGTTTGGACAAAAAGCTGCATTGAAAGTTTTCCAATCATGTAGAGTGCTAAGTGATTTTTGCCTTTTAGGTACACCTAACTCCCATATTTTCTGTCCAATTTTAACCTCTCAAAATCGCTTTATACTATATGTCATCCTCCCAGGTATTTGGAACACTTCCCAGTTTAGTATTATCTGTAAATATTATTAATATGTTAGGTATTCTCACTTTCAGGTAATTAATTCAGATATTAGATGAGATCCATCCTAACACCAATTCTTCTGTAGGACTTTACTAGCTATCACCTCCAGTTGGATGCATCTAGTTCCAGACTAAATCTTGGCAGAGCACAGGAAAAAATGTTATTTGGAAATATTTTGACAAACTAAATCTGGATTTTACTTCGCCATGTTTGATATATATATTTATGTTTTTGAGCATATGAGTGAGTGCAATTTAATTAGTTTCAGGAGGAAATGTGTTGTTCTTTTCAGCAGTTCTCTGTGGTCTGATACTAGGAGAGGTGTCAGATAGTAGTAACGAAGCATACTGCTGTAGCTTACACTGTGATCATCATCTTATATCTGCATAGGACCTTAAATATGTTTTGTGGCAGTTTCCTTCCTCTTTTCACAGCTAATGTTCTCCTTCAGTGGGCTTCTTGTGATGACCAAGAGGCAGCAACACATACGACAAAGGTTAATTAATACCCGAGCTGGTCAGAGTTGTTGAAATTTTACCCAGACTTTTGGCCAAAGCTCAGACACAGGCTCAAAGCAAGTCCCACCTAGGATGGAACACATAACACCTATGTCACAAATGGACACAAACAAATACAATACATTAGTGGGGCCCAACCTTTTTGTCACAGATGAAACAGATTAGTCCCGCATCCTCTTCAAGTGTCACTGATCCCTTTCTCCTGGCCAATCTGCTGCTCTTGTTTCTGCTTCCTGCACTGCACTCCATTCCTGATCCAATGCTTCCTGCTCCTTGCTCTAGCTGCCACGTGGCTGTCCCCTCCCTCATCTTCCATATGTCACATATGGAGAATGCCTCTGCCACTTGAGCCACCCATGCTACAGGTCGGCAAGCCCTGCAATAAATGCACTAGGTAGATTTGACACATCACAATGAAGTGATTGCCAGCACAGGAATATGGGAATCAGCTGTATTTTCAAAAGCCCAGGTTAGTACTCTTGCACTAATAATTAAAGGATTAAGATAAAAAGTGTCAGTTCCCTTCTTAACTATGACTCCACTTACCAGAGACTGGCTTATATGAATTAACCTATTAAGTCAAATATAGCAATGATTTAGCTATATCTCCACAAATAAGTTCAGACATGAACATACTTCATGTAATCATAATGTGTGAATGTGAGTAGATTCAGTTAATTTGTAATTCAACTTTAGCCCTTTAAATTACCATAGCCTAACTTTCCCAGTGGAAAGGTTTTAAATGAATATGAGTTCACCTGTTTTTCTTTCACAGAACCCCTTCTGAAGCTTAGAGAATGCAAAAGGTCTCAGAGCAAATGAATACATTTCATACTTAGTAAACTACTTGTAACTACAATAGTGGCAATAATTTAAGTGGCAATTAATTGATGATGAGCTATGTACAGTGAAAGCCAAATAATTTCTGAGCCATATAACTGGGAAATATATCTATTATATTAACGTAAGTAGGAACCTGTCAGTGATTTAGTGCTTTTTATTACAGTTACTGAGACATAAGTGCAACTCTATTTTTAGGTCCAAGTATAGAGTAATGCATATTTTTTTATTTTAAATGTAAATCAGATTTTGAATGCAGAATCCCAGCACTAGATGATAAATGCTACCAACTATGGGTTCTCCTTCTATTGAATCCAAAGCAAATGATTCCAGTGGAGTCAGAAATGAGAAATCTTGTCTGCATACTAAATTCTGCCCAATTAATTAAAAGGTTTAGTTTAACCCAATGCAAGCCTGTTCACAGACTATGGGGTCAATTTCTTCATCCTCAAATCCCCTCCCCTCCCTTTAACTCCCCTCCCCAAAACTAAACTAAAACAGCCTTGGGAATATTAAAAAAGAATGATTTTTTTCTCTTTCATTTAAAAAAAATAAAACAATGAAAATTATGAACATTTGCTATTTAATAATGTTGGATTTCCACTTCTAATAAGGTTTAATTTTTGGCTTTTTTCCTTCCTTTTTACTCCTCTTTATCACTGAGCACAGTGGAATGGGCATCTTTTTTGTTTGTTTGTTTGTTTGTTTGCTTGATGCCAATGATTTTCTCTGTGACAAAAGGAGAAATGAAAAAAAAAAAACAAGGATCGGTGATAAAACCCTTCATATTATTCATTGTATTGCAAACGGTGATGAAAAGAAAACAAGAAGGGAACAGGGAAGAAGAAAAGGAGCAAGTAGGAAAAATTAAAAGCACAATTCTGAACAATACAGATCCCCCCCCCCCAAAAAAATCATTTTGGTTTATAATCTTGGTACTTTGCATTTGATATAGTACCTAAAGGTTCAAAGATAATTGCAAGTTTATTTGCTACTTTAATATTTTTTTATAGTTTCTGGAAAAAATAATTTTAGAGCATAATTTTCAGCATGAGTTTCAAAAGAAACAGAAATCCTCCCAGATTTTGTATTATATCCAAATCTGGCTGCTCAGACTTTTTAAATTTTTACTATTCGGTCTTTTGTTTTGGTAATTACTTATTTATTTCTCAGACTAGATAGTACATCCATCAGAGAGACTCTGGGCACATAAATAAAACACAAACAATAGCAAACAAAATGAACTTGAACCCCAGATAAAGTTGATTTCTCTCATTCCCGTCATCCAACCATTTCCTCTATGATTAATTTTCCTCTAGGCACAGAAAAAAGCCAGGTTCCCAGTCACTTCCTTACCTTTCTGTGTCAGTAACACAGAGGGAAAATTTCCAGGAGATAGCTAGAAGATTAATATTCCCTGACACTGACAAGGAATGACTTGCTATTCTTTAACTATAACGTACAGGCCATGTTTCTCCACTTACATAGCAAGAGATAGGGCACAGAAGAGCTCTGCATGGGTGCACACGGGTGCTCAAATGAACCAGTGCAAGTTTAGCAGTCCTGTTAGAGCAGTTAGAAACCCTACCAGTAGAAGCCTGTACAAGCATTCAAGGACCTAGCTGTGCGCTCTACAGACTGCCTGTGCTGCGGACAGCACCTAGCAAAAGCATGCATACTGGTGTGTTTTGTAGGCTCCCCAGTATACCTGAAAACAGCTGACAGTAACTGAGAGCACAGGCACAAGCGGTGGCCTCCATCTTCCCTTAAAACACCTCCTCGCCCCCTCTTAGCTTTCAGGCTATCAGACAGGCTTTTCAAGCCTCTTGAGCATCCAGCAACTGATTCCAAACCCTGTAGCACCAGCTGATGGACCTAGTTCCAGATCCCAGTTGGGATCTGGAGGGTTGAGGTTGGGGGCTCTGCTCTTGGTAGGGGCCAGGTCAGGCTAGTCTACTTGCTGAGGAAGGAGTCAGTAGGGAACATTGCCTTTGGTGCAGCTGGAACGGCCCCACCACCATAGCCGGAGCTAGAGCTCTCAGGTGCTGCTGAAGAGAGTTTTTCCCTGTGGGGCCACATGTAGAGCTGATGGTACAGGACTCTGTATGCAGTCAGTAAAGTGGAAGCCACCCCCCTCCTGCTTCTCCTTGCCCTTGACTCCACACTTTAAAGCAGCCTCATGTAGAGCTGCAGGTGTAGGATTCTGAAGTGCCGTGCAGGGGGTCATCTTCTCTGTGAGGCACATAAAAGAAGACAGTACCTGCAGTGCTTCTAAGTAGAGGAAATAGGAGGGGGGAGGCCTCTAACCTGTTTCCCACACCAGGCAATCCCTGGTCTGGGGAAGGGGGGGGGGACATTACCTCCTGCTTCCCTCCTCTCCCACACTGATCCTGTGGGGACTGCACCACTGGGCAGGGGCAACGCATAGGGGATGTACATGGGTGCACGTGCACCCCCTGAGCGTGGTGGTGCACCCCTTGCAAAAAGGCACCACCGACACTGTCCCCCACCTTCTCCTCTTGTCTGCATAATGAGTGGCGATGGTATCCCCACCCCAGTTTCCAGCCCTTCAGGCCTTAAATGCCCTCACTGTCCACTTAGGTACCAGGGGCAGTGTTTAAATCCAGGGGCTAGTCAGAGGGAGGGGTTTGCTGACAGAGGGAGGAGTTTGCTCTGTGACACCTGTACCATTTTTGATTCAGTAGAAACTGTTCGAATGCTTGTACACTTAGGCTTTCTACCACTGGAACTGTGATTCCAATAGTAGAAATGTAATGCTTGTACATACCCTATGTGGTACAAGGCACCCTACTGTGAATGACTTGTTCTGCACCTTTTAAATCTCCTTTTGCACCAC
The DNA here is from genome assembly GCF_000455745.1 of Alligator sinensis. NCBI lineage: Eukaryota > Metazoa > Chordata > Crocodylia > Alligatoridae > Alligator > Alligator sinensis. The sequence continues at coordinate 3,877,641 of NW_005841907.1, forward strand.
ATCCCTGTGGTAGGTTTAAATTTGGATCTCATTTTTCTGCACCACTCACTCGGGAATGAGGAGGAGGATGGGTACAAATGAGACTGTCTGGGCTCATGTCAACTGTGAATTAAAATCTAACAAGAATAAGACTCCAGCAGATCATTTTTTTTTTTCTTATTTCACACTATTATGAAACTAACTAAAATTATCAGTGGGCTTTTTTTTCCATTTTGCAAAAAGAAAATCCTTAAACAGCTTAATCTATACCACCTGTCTGACAATTTTGCCTATACAACTATGAGTTTCCAATTAAGATAGACTAGATTAATTTGCTTCTGCCGCGATTGAAATCTTAAAATCAAATCAAGTACTCCATGTGTTGCAGCCCAGTGACACAGTACAAGCACTTGGGTACCTATCGGCATATTCATTAGCTGATAGGCAGTTAAGGCTAATAACATAGGTTACTAAGTAGAATCGCTCCCTTCCATTTTCTTTCCTGTGGTTGTACTGGAGTAGCCTCTGCACAACCTGCACCACGATATTTCTCATCAACAAAACTTTATGGAAATCAGCAGGGAAAGCTTGTTATTAGGGGTGTGCAAACTGGGTCCTATTTGATTCGGATTCAGCCCAAACCAGGAACAGTGATTCAATTCATTGATTTGGATCACTGTCCCTGATTTGATTTGGCTGAATCTGAATCTGAGGATTCGATGCTGATGCAGAGAATCAGCAATTTGGACATAAGCACAGTTTTAAATGTTTTTTCTTCATACCTTGAGGTACCAGCATGGCTTGTGAACACTGCAATGCATCTCACAGGAGTGTGTGTGTGTGTGTGGGGGGGGGGATGGGGGACCCTCTACATGCTCAGTGGTGAACCCAGAAGTGGACCAGAAATACTTCTGGTCCACTTCCAGGTCCACTGGGGAGTGCTCTGGGGGTCCCCTGTGCCCCCCTGACTTGGCAATCAGCCATGGGGGGACCCCAGGTACCTCCCCCAACTGAGGATACACCAGTTGCCAAGCTAGGAGTGCATGGCAGGGGTGGGGAGGGGGACAATGCTCGGAGGACCCGAAGAGCTTCTGGTCTACTTCTGGGTCTGCTCCTGAGTAAGCTGGGGAGCCCCCCCACATGCTCCTGTGGGAAGCTCCATGTGCCGCAGCATCACAGCACTCATGAGCTGCCTGCTACCTAGGGTATGTAGAAAAAAACATTTAAAGCTGGGTCTATGTCCGAATCACCAAACTTTTCCAAATCTCCCCGAATTGATTTGGAGGATTCCTATTTGATACAGAGAAATTAAAGGGTCTGATTTGATTAGGATTTGGAGATTCAGCCACGGAATCGGGCCAAATCTCTTCCCAATCGAATCAGGGACCGAAGCTTTGCACAGCCCTACTTGTTATGCTAGCATGGTTAATATGAATTTATTTGCCAACTAAAGTATTATCTTGAAAGAATTTAAGATGAGATCGACAGACTCTACTAGCTGCAGTAGAGTCTGTTGATCCCAGATAGGCCTCATCAGCCATCTTTTGACACAGAGATGAGAAATAATGGAAGACAATCATCCTTAACTGCGAGGACATACAAGATTTCTGTGGTGAAGCAAGTTCACATGATAACTATAAACCATATTTTCCTCTGATACTATTCACATTTCTGTACCCAGCTATTAAATTATTGCATAAAGAAACACAAATGGCCTTTGTAGAAGGCCTACAAAGGTAAAAATTTGATCCTTGAGAAGCAGTGGAAGAAGTACCAGATCTGAGGAACATGCATATCCAACTTGTGATTTTCTCTCATATTTACTAGGCAGCATGTCCTGGGGAAAGAAATGATTACTCAGTTAATTAGGTCTTAAACCTATGAATAGTCAGGCAGAGGGTCACACACAAATTGGTGACACTACATACGATATGATTTGCAAACAGTTTCAAAACCTTGTGGGAATGACCTGGAAGGCTTGAAATAAGCTCCATTCTGAACAGAATCCATTTGCAGACAACACAGTTAATTTTCAAACTGAGACTGTACTGATCATTGAAATATAACCTAGATAATCACATATGATGTCTGGCTCCAAATCTTTTCATGCTCCTACTATATACAAGAGAATGTAATTGGTGATCATTTTTCAAGCAGAATTACTGAAGAGCTGACTGGCTAAGACTTCAGTCTGCCTTGTTTTGCATTAACTGATTCTTCCTAACATACAGGAAGAAACTTGTTCTTGGATCTTATAGCCTGTTAGAAAGTACAAATTGTAATAAATAAATACATTGTAAATTAGTTAATATAATTTTCTGTTAAAGATTTCTGGTATTTGGCCTGTAGAGCTGCTTGACATATTGGAGTACAGAAAGGAAACTGCAGGGTGTTTTTGGTAAAACATCAAATGCGGAAAATTTTGGATTAGGAAGTGATGACCTAATGTTTCATTGGAGTTATAGTATGGATACCTTAAGCTCCCTTTCTCTCTGATGAACCTTGGCTGACTATATGACACATCCCACAAAATGCCATTATTGGAGATGTAGTCTGGTCAGGGAGGACAAGTCAGGCAGAGGAATGGGGGCATAAAGCATCCAAGAATCTCTTCTCATGCAGTCATAATCACTGAGCTTTGCATTCAGTTTATAAAACCCTAAAAATGCAACAAATCAGAATCTTCAAATTTGAACCTGTTTGATTTTATGTCTCTTAATCATCGTCGTAGTTTATATTAACAAGTCTTTTACAAAAGTTATCACGTGGAAAGTAAGCTATAGCTGTCCTAAATGATGACAGATTGTTTCTGTAACTCATAAGATAAGCTGCACAACAGTTGAAGCCTAAGCTAATGTGATAGATATGCCAGCCTCAATAACTAGAAATATTTCAGTATTGATCCCATTCAGGTGTCTGAAAAAAGTCAATAGCTACCTCTTGTACAAGAATGTTCTGTGGCAAAAAAGATGAAAAGGAACAAAATACTTGAGTTTTTTCCTCTGGAGACTGGAATTATGTTCTGGTTTCTTTCCTCAGGACTCTGCTGTTACTACACTAGAAAGTAGAATCAAAGGCCACCGTTCACCAGAACTGAAACATGGAATTTCTTCTCCCTGGGATTTATTTTTTAAAACGACAATTTAAGATGGTAGAAGATACTACCACTGCTTCACTTAAAGCTTAGACAGTTAAAATGATTCCTTGGCAGTATCATAAAGCCTTTTTATGATTTAAAGTGCCTCTCACTAGTTCAGTCTTCCTTAACACAACTCACTTATTTCAACACCTACACATTTTTTAAATACTTGGCAGGGTATCAGATAGTGGTTTTGGGGTTTTTTTGTTTTTTCGGATTCTACCTCCCCACCACACTGAAAAAGTTTATCTTTGTATGAAAACAAAAGATGTACACTAAAGGATGTTTCCTCTATTAGATTAGCATAGATTAAATCAATGATTGTTCAATGATAAATGATTTTTTATCAGTATTGACACGGGTTCATTTAAAAGGGTTTATATCATTGATGGCTTTCATTTAATTTAAAAGGTGGTGGAAATGCTTCAAAACAACTATCAATCTGTGACAATGTCTCAGGAAGTCTTCTGTTACAGTACTTGACATTTAAATGCATATCTCAGAACACAAAAAAAATTTTGATTACTCAGTACTGGCTAATACATACTCATTGTTTATCAAAACACACCTCTGCTTCACTTAGTCAAATTATTTATTTTCTATACTACTTTGATTATATATTGAACTAGTTATTAATTACAATCAAATATGCAAAGTCACCATTCTAAATTTGTACCTTTCCCAGAATGACTATTATTTTCCTATTAGTCATATTGGTATAATCAAGATTTTGTCAAATTATGTTTTGATTAGTTCATTTTTTCAATTGTACTTAATGAGCACACGATAGCAGTCACTACACAGAGAAACCCTCTCCTTTGTGTTTTTATGCTTTTCTGAAAATAATCCTGTCTTACTGCATAGCATTGTCTCCAGGAACCAGAAGACAATATGAACTTCATTTTAAGGAAACTTCTATGCAATGCCTGTTAAGATGTTTAAACATATCTAATCTGAGATATCATTTGTGTTATGATAATAACAGACCTGAAAACTTAGACATATAACTTGTCATTTTTTCATTTAGTTGTCTCATCTGTATGTGCAATCATTTAACTGTCCATACAATTTACTGGAGTTATCTCACTTCTATTGCAGGTTTTTGTGAAATTTTTGTAAGAGTCCAATCATTTGTGTTTGAATGAAGCATGTTTTACAGAAAGGCATATAGTATTGATATTAGACATCAAGAGGCAGAGAAACCATTGCTTCCCTTCCTTTTTAAAATGTGTTCCCAAGCATGTTATAAAGCAAGCAACCAGGGACAGCAAACAGGTAAGTTTGCAAGCAGTTCACAAGCCAGTTTCGTGTCCCGCCTCTTTGCAGGTGAGCCTTTAAGGTAAGCTCTTTCCTTAATAAGAGTAGCTAAGTATATTTAGTGTAAGTAGCTAAAACTTAACAGTTTGACCAATATGTAAGCCCCTTGCTTAACTAAAGTCCCAAGCAAGGGGAGTTCACTAAGGAGTTGCCTGGAAACTCTCTCTCACTTTTCTTCTTTGTAAATTTGGTGAGTGGAAGTCATTGTAAAAACATCACAAAATTTTATCCTAGTGATTTTATATTTTCTTCCATATCATTTATGAAAATATTGATTAGCAATGAGCTTAGAAGTGATCCCTGTAGACCCCAACTAAAAAGAGCCTCATTAAATATGGGTTACCACTGACAGACACTTTTTTGAAAACTAACAGTAAGCCTGTTCCTAAGCCATTTAACACATACTCTATTCATAATGGACAGTGTCAGTTTTTAAATCAGAATATCATGTGCTATCATGTCAAATATTTTACATGAATGTAAGTATATTTAAAATTCTGTGGTAATCAACCAAACTTACAAATCTCATGGAAGAATGAAAGTAGGCTTATTTTGACAAATAGGTTTAAACTTTCTATAAACGTTTGTTGGCTGTCATTAATTATATTCATATCCTACATATACTTATATCCATCATATCCTTTTTTATTAGTGATGAAGCAACTAGCAAGAAAGTTTGATACTCCCAGTATCAGGGAGTGTGTGATTAACAAGTAATCAAAGAAGCACAGAGAAACAGCAAACAAGGAACATGGAGAGTACTTCTGATACTGATAAGAAGTAAAGCCATTGTACTTTACTCTCATGATCTAATTTGGGTCATTATGTACAGTTCTGTTTGCCCATGCTCAAGAAAATGAATTCCAACTGCAAGAGGTATAGGGTATGATCAGAGGAACAAAGAACCTGTGTGTCACGGTATTTTTAAGCCTTCCTTGGAGACATCGGGTGTTGGCTATAGCCAAGCCTCGGGACTTTGGCTGGGGTGTGCCAATGGTCCTGATGGGATCAAAGCCAGAAATTCTTTCCTAGAGGGTCTTGCCCTTCAGCCCAGGGTCAGACCGATCATCATATTTAGGGGCAGGAAGAAATTTTAACTCCTGGTCAGATATGGACTGTAGGGGTTTTTGCCTTTCTCTGTACCAAAGGGCATGGCCCTCTACCCAGGGTTTCTTGAGCATATATTGACAACATTTCATAGAAGCAGGACGATGGCTGCATGGTTCCCCTGCTTTACTTGTGGCAGGTTAGGTGTGTTGTGTAGGGTTGAGGGTAGTCTTATGTAGAGTTTAGATTACAGTTTGCGTGGGATAGTTTGGATAAGGATGATCCTGCCTCAGGTAGGGAATTGGATTAGATGACTTCTGGAGGTCCCTTCTAGATCATCTTTTCTAGGATTCTATGATTATGACAAGAAATTTAAAAAATTTGGCTTTCTAATAAAGGGAAGGTTACACACACACACACACACACACACACACACACACTTCCCCCAAATAAGATACACTGTAAGCAGCACAAAAACAAGACACCTAGGGCATGTACAGACAATACCACACAGTCCAGTGTTATCTGCACTGCAAGGGTGTGTTGCCTGAGTGTGCACTGCACCCGGGTTTTTTTCCCACAGATTTTTTTGACCACTGGATATCCAGGGGTCAAAAAAACCACAGAGAAAAAAAAAACAGAGCAACACACGCTTGGCCAGTGCACGCTGCTGAAAAGCAAAGCCGGCCCTCCCAGAGCCGCGCTCCACTGCCAGCCAAACTTCACATAGCAGAATTGCTATGGCTGCAGCCCCAGGAGGCCCCCAGGATCCCAGGTAAGGCTGCTGGAGCCAGCACAGCGATGGCCCCATCTTCCCCTACCACACCTGGGGCAACTTGCAAGGTGTCCCCGGGGAACCAAATGTTCACACATCTGGACACACCTCTAGAGTCCAAGTTTTCTAAGGTTGTAACCAGCACCGGCTAAGTTTTTATACTCAAATAAGATGAGATATATTCAGAACTACAGGACCATCAGTTTTCAGCAAGCAATCTCTGCTTTGTCATTTTCAATTTACTTTGACTTCCATAATTAATCAATCCCAGGATGCACTCATAAATTTTTAACATTAATTGAACTGATTATAAAGCAATAACTTTAACAAGTTGTAACCATTTTTCAGGTGACAACTAAAAAAAAAATATAAAGTGTTTTGTTGAAGGAAAATTGCATTGTTGGGAAATGAACACATACACACAAACGTTCAAACTATTTAGAGCAAAGGAAACAAAGATATGGCCGACGGGCTGGATACAGCTCAGGGAGATGTGTCATCTGACCCTTGCGGTCGCTGAAGGAACTAGGAATTTGGGGACAGGGTGAGCAAGGGTGGGTCCCACTTCCAAATTCCAAGGTATCAAACCCTGTTGGAGACACATTTCAGCAGCAACATAGTAACAACACTGTATTAAACTCTACCGCTCCTTGCCTTGCCACCACTGCAATTTGCAGTTTGGCTACCACACACCTGCTGTTGAAGGTGGGTCAGGATGCAGTCTATAAGGCTCTTTGAGATCTAGACCTTGCCCACAAAGAGCCCCAGAGCCCAGATCCAGCCCGGGGAACCAGGCAAGTTGGACAATTCTGATTTAGAGTGTATTTATAGAGGTTCACTTATTGCTACAGTACCTCCTGTAGTACAGCATAAAAGACTCATTTATGCCTCTCCCTGAACAGAAAAAGCATTACTGCAAATAATTCCTGCATAATCACGGCTACAAAATCACTCTATAGTCAACTGCCTCCTTCTGAAGTCAGTTGGAATGTGCTTTTTTAATAAGGGAGAATTGTGAAATTAAAACCGTCTATGTGCTATTGTTCTCATCTCCATCTTATAGATTTTAGATTTCCTTTATTCTAACTTGGGACCAAATGCCTCTGACTTGGGACCAAAATGTCAATAACCTAATTACTTCAAAATCAGTCTATTTTAGTCTGAAGGGGCACATCCCCACATGTGGGGGCGTGCATTTGCTGTGGCAAAAAAAAAAAAAAAAAGTAGCAACACAAATTTGCAAAAAATTTGGTATGGGGCAACTTATCCCAGGTGGGGTAAGAGAGACTGTGGCCAGCATCTTTGCTGGCCCCAGCAGCCTTACCTGAAGTCCTAGGGTACTCTGAGGTTTAGCAGCAGTGCCAATCCAGCCACATGGAGCCTGACTGGCACAAAGCACATCTCTAGACGGCTAAGCTCTGGTTCTGGTGGTGTATGCTGCTGCCACATAGGCCACACTGCTTCTGTTTACTGCAGCTTTTTTGACACTGAGATTTTCCAGTGTCAAATTTTGGTCCTGTGCTGCTAAGTACATGTGCCACATGCAGTTTGCAGTGCCTCAAACAGCTTTGAGATGCCTCAAACTGCACATGCATTCTTATTTGGATGCACCCAAGAAGGGCACTAGTCTTTATGAAGAACTATATGCATGCCACTTCTGAGATGTCAATAAATTAATGTATTTATACATCTGAAAACACAGAAGCCTATATTACTTTATACTCTCAAATGGCAGTTACCCAGCCATGTAACTGCCATGTTTAATGCTTATACACATTTTGGCAGTTATGTGGCTGAGTAACTATTACTTGGACATGGAAAGTGCAATTCTGCTTAAAATGCTTAGGGAAAAAATCTTTCATGGTGAAAGTTGCTTTTCTCCCCTTATGGCGACATTCATTTTTAAGCAACTGATTGAAGAACTTCATCATTTGCTTTGAACCAAACATTAAAAAATATTAACCTATACATTTGTAAACAGGAAAAGAAAGGATGTAACACAAATGTAACTTTTCCTCCATTTGGGGGGCAAAGATTTCTCTACTAAGTGCTTGTTTCTTTAAGGTAGAGATGGACTTAAGCACATTACTGAGTGCTATAGCGCCCTTTGGTGTAGTCTACCAAATCAGTCACAATTCCACCTGGACCTCCAATGGACTGTTCATTTTGGCAGCAGTGCTGTGATTAAAACAGATGGAGTGTATGGTTTCCCCAGCCAATTTTTCTACTTGAAAAGAAAAAAGCAGAGCTAAGGCTCTTCCTTTCCACCTCTCTTCTAGGAGGCTAGGACACTTGGAGTACCAGCAGACAATAGGAGCTACTTTTTATTCTTCCCGTGTTGCAAGAGACCTTGAAGAAATAGTAACTATCTTGCCAGCAGTATGAAAGAGCCATCTCAAACGTAATTCTTGTGTCACAATGAGGGTTGTAATATGATAAGTATTATGGGATTTGTATCTCAGCTAATTGATGTTATTTTCTTCTGATTAAACAGATTGACTTCAGTGGGTGTTTTGGAGCAGACCACAATTTAAGAAATCAGACTGACTGGAAGCTGATAATCAGAAATCGTTTGGCCTTTAAAATCAACATTTTGTTTGTTATTCAATGGGAGTCTTTCCATTAAGTCCAGTATGTTTTGCATCATACTCTTACAATTATATTTTTAAAAGCAGCTGAATGAGGCAGTTAACATTCATTCAGATTCAGTGAGAGTTGGGTGCCTAACTACCTAAGATGCTTCTGAAAAGCCCATTCTAAATGCTTATTAACACAAGATGCATAGAGGAGCAGCATCATTTTTTCAGCCATAAGTGAATCTGTGTTTCATTTACATTACTTTTAAGAAATATCTTTTATATCTGCTATTTGCAAAAGCACCAGGGAAAAATAACCCACTCAGATAACAATAACTGTGGCCAGCCTAGCAATGGAGAAGTCCGTTTCAAGTGTAATTTTTTTCAATTGAAAGCTCTCTAAACTTAGATGATGTATGCAGGACAGATGTACAAACAACATTAATAAAGTGTTTTACATTCTAATGTAGTCTCTTATGAATAGATTAGATTGTTTGGAAGCAATCTAACTTTCAAAAGTTATTAAAATGGTGAGCTGCACATCGATCATGCTAAAAAGTCCATTTACCAAAATAATACACCTCAGCATCCATATTACCACAGTATATCCTACTCAGAGTTTGCTGACTTGGTTCCAAAACTCTTCTTTCATAGTTATGATTAACCTACTACATGATTGCTCAACCCTGCCTATCAGTGGGTTAGCACAAGCAATTAGAGTCCCTGCAATGATGGCATATGCGAGAGCTCATTAAGGCTAGGGACAGAAATTACACATAAACTAATTTAAGTGATCATAAACTGGTTTAACCTTGTAACAGAACAGATGGTCACTGCACATAAACTAGTTTTAAAACAGCTAAAACTGGTTTAAGATTTGGCTAAGATCAAGACTTAAACTGGTTTATGAAACTTCTGTCCCAGACCCCTTCCTGGCTTAAGTTAAATCAGAGTCCCCCAGCATCCTAGCATGCTTTTCAGCTCTGTGCTATGCTGTTTGCTCCATAGAGCAGGGCTGGCCCCACTCCTCTGCTCCCTAGCCAAAGCAATGAGAGCTGGCTCACTGGTCCACCCAGGCAAACCCCAGGTGGAGCCTAGGGCCAGGAAAGGGGATTAAACTCACCTTTCCCCAAGTACAGAACTGTCCTGCCTGGCTGGCTTACTTAGTGCTGGTTACATCTGTGGACTACATATCCCAGAAGCAACTTGGAGCAGGAAGAGGAAGTGATGAGTAGGGTTCCTGTTATTAAAATGAAATGCCACTAATATATATAGAGGGAGAGGTGTTTCATTTTAAATCACGGAAAAATGTGGATTTTGGGTTATTTTTTAATGTAAAAATTGGGGAATTTTTTTTGTATCAGAGAAAACCAGGATCCCTGGTGATGAGCAACCCTGCAGAGTCCTGCTTCCCTGATTCTGGACTGCAAATCCCAGAGATCTCAGGGGCAGCAGGAAGAGTAAGCGAATACACAGCCGATGCTGTGTTTATAGTTCTTCAGTTTATACTTTTTCAGAGAATTAAATATTCTTGTTCAAGCTTTTATGAGTTCAATGCTACTACCTTCCTTCCCCAGGCAGAGCATGGGGCTGGGGCTGGGCCATGCCCCCTCTATTCCAGTGGGGAGGGGGAAAAAGTCTTGGAGGGCTCCTCTCTTCCCTCCTTTTTGGCAGTGGCTGGCAGGTGTGCTCTAGTGCTCTTCCCCCCCCCCCCCCCCCCCCCTCGGCGGTAGAGCCTTTTCGCACTGAGCCAGCTTCTGGGTTAAACCACTGTAGGCATATGGCTGCATTTCCTGAATCAAAAGTGAATATGTGTTCATTTTCTTATCAGTTCAATTTCTGTATCTTAGACTAACCTGCAACACTGAATTGATTCAGCTTCAGGCTTTTTGACTGCCTGTACTTAGCCCACGTAACAGAACAAGATGCATTCATGACCAAGAGAGAGAACAGAGATAGCTGCCTTTCTGCAGCTGGTGATACTACTCCTAATCCCTAACCCAAAATAATTTTACATTTTCCCAGTGGTAAAAAAGCTCACACGTGCCTGAAATTCCTCTGAATTATTTAATGAGATTTTTTTTTTTTTTTCCACCTGGAGAAGCTGAAGCTGCTAGGGATGACCTGCTGATTGACTGACTGGCTAAGCCAGCATGATAACTCTGTAACATTACACTGTTAGTGCATATTTTTCCTAATGGCTTGCAAAGAAGTACATTGGAATGACTCAGTGGCCCTATGCTCTGCTGCTTTGAAACAATAATTATAACTATACATTAGGATCATGGAACACCCTCCCTGACTTATTTGTCTTATCTAATTAGCTATTAGATAGAGTGGATACTGACCCATAACATGTTAAGGTTGTTTTTTCTAACCTTGACCTATGTCATATGACTTAGGCTAGAAAATAAAGAAGACTTGTTTACTACTCTGGAGTGTGACATCTTCAGGAGAGCTTCTCTAGATGCAAGGTTCATTGGGTAAATGTGATGTCTTTTATTAGCCCTACTAAATAGATGGAAAAATTGTTCTTTGCAAGCTTTTGGGCTTGCAAACACTCTTCTTCTTGTGCCCAAAAGAAGTCTGCCTTTGTCCTTAGACAAACATGGCTACAACCAATAACCCTTTTCTGGATACATTATTTTGGTAAGCTGAGAAATAATGGCTACACATCTGGTCTGCAGTGATCCCCATTATTAATAATATCTTTCTTTTTGCTCATGACCTAAAAGAAACTCTCAAAGCCTACAAATTATGGTAACAGTTGTTCTACATATGAAATTATCCCTCTTCCAGTTTGCTTATTATACTTAGTTGCTGTGCCTTCTCTTAATTCTGGCTGCAAACTCTTCAGGGAGAGGAAGGTCTCTTATTATATGTTTATATAATGCCCAGCAATTGAACTGGGCCAATTCCTGAAAAAAATGCCAAGACATAACTGGCTAAGCCATCCCTTAGGGATGCCAACACTGGCTATATAAGATCAGAAGAAACAGCAGACAGCTCTCTGGACAGAGAGTTTACTGTACCTCTGGCCTTCTTGGAACTCCTAAACCTGACTGTGTGCGCAGGCCCTCTGCTACTTATTCCTCATTGCTTTTGTTCTTCTTTTGGACCTTCTGTCCTGGATTAACTCCTTACCCTAACCATTTCTTCGTCTCAATTTAATATTCCAGTTTTGGCTTAAAATCCCAGACTTCAACTGATACCCAGATTGACCTTGGCTTACATATTGGTAAGTGTGCCCCGCACCTACTCCTCACTTGGATTGACTGCCTATGACCTAGTTACACCTCCATGCTTTAAGTCTGATGCAGAAAAATCGGCTTTCCTGCTTAAGACAAGCACCACAATTTTACAGGGCTGAGTTTTTAGAAAAAGGTGCATGTGGCATGTGAGAAAATGCTATATCTTTAATGACTGAAACACTGAGATTAAGTGATTTGTCTGGCACCATACAGCTAGGAAGTGAAAGAGGAAGGGACTGCTCTCTCTCTCTCTCTCTCTCTCTCTCTCTCACATACCATATAGATTCAGAAATTTCTATATATTAGATTGGAAGTTCTGCAGTATACAGTCCCTATCACAACAGGTCCCACACTGGCTATCTTAGGTGCTACTGCAGCAAGTATAAAGAATGAATTATTTCTTTGGAGAATGCTTTCTCAATCAACAAGGTAATATTTTTTCATACTAGTTTTCTCAGCTAGAAATAGCTACTTTATGTAGGTTTTGTGCTAAAAAGTACAAAGGAAGTACGTGAAAGTTTTGCAATGTATTTGAGAAAGAACAGACAGTTTTATTAATGATCTTGGTGTGTAAATAATTTACGTGTCCCATTTTTAAAAAATTGTGTAGAGCTTGTCATTTGCTAACAGTGATACAAGGGGTGTTTGATCTGAATATATGACATCAAAGGAGAAAGCCACATTCAGTGCAGGTGCTTGATTCTTGCTGGTTTTGAAATTTGATTTTCTTCCTCTTGCTAACAAGAGAGGAATAAGTATAGGTATGTGAAGGTTTAAATAATGCAGTTGTGTTTGACACCCCAGGTTTAACCTATGGCCTATAAACCAGATCCAGCTTGTTGTGCTGGGTCATCAGGCCTCTAAGCCTTTTTTGCTATGGCTGCCAACACTAAAGGAGTTAAGGCCACTGCCACTCAATACATTTTCTGCACAACCTTCACCTGGGATACATGATGTCACAGAATTTAATGTGTTTTGGACACCCATGATGACTAAGTTGAGCAGAAGTTTGCAATGAGTTGAGTGGCATTGTTATTAGCTCCCTGGCTAATGGCCATACTGAAACAGTAGCTCCAGCAGCTGTAGTCAGGGAGGGAAGATGAAGTGCAGGTGTCAACACAAAGGCTCTGGCAAACTTAATGAGAAGCCCTGTGCACTGGATCTGAAACTAGGTCACCTGGTCTGGGAGCAGTCCTGTGCTCAGGATCTGGCCCACCAAGGCATTTATTTTGACAGCCCTGGTTTAAGAAATATAAAACTAGTAACAGTGTTATTTTCCTTTACTAGAAAGTTATATTTATGTTTCTTTGAATTCACAGATAAAATGCTATCAATGACATTGAGAGTGTCAGACGTGGATATTTTACAGAAGAGTAGTTCTCTGAATAGCTCTTTTTTATGAGTTATTTGGCAGCTATTGTGTAAACGGGCCAACAGATGAGCAAACTGTTGGCTAACTGACATGAAGATATTTCAAGACCACTTTTCATGAAATAACTACCCCAGGCAACTAGAATTTCTCTGACTCTAATCTTGACCGAAAGCTTATGGATGTCAGTCAAGCTACTGAATTATTTCAGTACCTCAATTCACAGTGCATGAAGTTAAACACCAAAGTAAGTATTTTCTGCTATGAGGCCTATGGATGAAAAATCCATAGTCCTACAGATCTCCTATTCCCTGCAGTCCTAGGATTACTTTCTTTATAGTTCATTGCTGTTCAGAAGACTTGAAGATAGGCTTTAATAGGACTTTCATCTTTTCTTTGTGTATAGGAGTGAATCTTTCCACTTATGCATAGGTCTTGAAAAAGTATTCATCCAATAACCAATGGGAAATAAAGGGAAGTAGGAGGTTGTCCATTAATTTCTGCAGTCCTGGGTTCATTTAAAAAATAATGTTGATCTTTGATGACCAATGTTCAAAGGGAATCTGAACTGATTCTGATTTTATATTCGTTATTTAAGATGATTACTGGGTTTAAATTTGTTTCTCTATTATTTTCTAATCTCCTTACCAAAATTACTGGTATATAATATTTTTCTATATACATTAATATAAAAAATCCCCTTGTATCTATGTGGCATAAAATACCTACTTGGAAAACAGTATAATTGCTGCCAGTTCAATAATTAAAAAATATATATATTGTGATTTAAAAAAAAAATTCTTTTTTTCAAGAGGATTCACGTTTCTCAGATTCTATTTCTAATAACTTTTCTATGTTCTATTACATAGAAAAAAATGCCAGAATGACTTAGCTCTTTATCTTGATGCAATGCTTATATGCATGATGGCTTGTATTTAATCTGTTCAACAGTCATCTCTAAAGTACATAAGTCAAATTGTATATTCTCATTAAAAGAAAATCTGATTATCCGTCCCTCCAATATTCAGTAAGTCAAGAATCTAAACCAGCTTTAAAAACCTGAAGAAAGGATAAAGAGTCAGTTCAAAGAACACAAAGAACATTTCATGTAATAATTTATAGTATTGGACTAATATTCCTTAGCTAAGTGACAGGTTCTAACAATGCATGATAATTAGGAAAAAGGTATTCTATTACAAATAACAAGTGTGCTTTAGAATGTTAATGGATGTTTATTGAAATTAATCTGGACATTTTGAAAACTGCCTTTTCCCTATTTCTTCATGTTTCAACATTCCTGTAGGAGAAAGGTTACAGAACTTAGTGCCACTCAGCAATCATGCAGGGTTTTGAGGGGAATTTTTGTTTTTTCCAGACACAGACCAAAACTTAAAAGTAATGAGTGTAACTGTCTGGTGATCAAAAGCAAAGATGATGCTCATTCAAAGGCCTGGAGATTAAAACTTTTGAAATTCACAAAGCTCTATTCTTCTCATTGAAATACTTCTCCAATTTTTTTCTAATTTGACCATTGTTTCTATTTTGGATCTGATAAATTTCTCCCGGCCAAAGATTTGTCAAAAATGGTACACTCCCATTAACAATTTTTTTTCTTGATGTATCAGCACTGGCAGCCAAAAAAGGTTCTACAGAAATTTTCCCTAAATATTAATAGCCAAGAGGATTCCCAATTCTGTTAGTTGGGCTTGAAAAGTAATTGACCAAAAATCATTGGGAGAATTTCAGTGTATATGTGTGCAATGCTGACATCTCTTATACAGCTAAATATTTGGAACATGAAGCTTCACCTTTTTGATTTGCTATACGATTTCTGTGGGAAATCATCATTTTTCAAGCAAAAGTGATTAATATCTGAATGATAGTGACTTGTTTAATCCAGTTTGCAATCAGGGATATAAGCAAGATTTCATGAAAATTAGGCCTTAGGAAAACATTTCAAAATGTCCAAGATACTGATTTTTTTAAATGTATTAGGCACTGAAAGATGCAGACAGCAGGTAGTGAGATATTCAAGAGACCCTAAACAACTTAAGCATGCAGTTTTCTTATCAAAACAGTTAAATATGGATACAGTTATACTACTATGAAAATACCCTTTGATTTCAGGGAACAAGTGGTATTTGTATGAACAACTTTACACTGGGTTAACTGCATCCCTCCAGATAGATTTGTATTGCTTTGATTAGACTGATTTCCAAGTTATGTAGTTATATTAGTCAGGATCTTAACTCAGGATTGTCCAATGTGTAGCTTGCAAGAAGGATTAATCAGCAGCCTGCAGGCCACTTCCCTTATCATTCTGGCTGCAACAAGTGCTCTGGGTTTCCCCTTGGCTTCTGCTTCCTGTGCCTGTCCTGAGAGCTAATGTGGCAAGGTCCAGCATGGCACAGCCCAGCCCAGCCCAGCCCAGCCCAGCCCAGAGCCCTGGAGGGAGCAAGGGAGCTCACCTGCGGTGATGTACAGAGCTGCCTGTATGAGC
Organism: Alligator sinensis; assembly: GCF_000455745.1. Lineage (NCBI taxonomy): Eukaryota > Metazoa > Chordata > Crocodylia > Alligatoridae > Alligator > Alligator sinensis. The sequence continues at coordinate 3,893,594 of NW_005841907.1, forward strand.
ACGTCATAGTGGTGGGTAGTGTCACTTGTTTGCAAAATGTAGCAGTGGTGGGGGGAGAGGGGGAGAGAGAAGACAGGGACTGTGACAGTAGGACGTGTTGCTCATGTGCACAGCATAATGGTGGAGAGGTCACCTATGCACATGGTGGTGGAGGGAGGGGCTCACCTGTGTGTGTAGTTGGGTAGGGAGGCCATCAAATGGCATCCTGGAGGATTTACATCTCACCCAGTTGTGGCCCATGGCCCCTGCTGGTGCAGCCTATGAGATGTGTCACCGCCAGCAGATCAGAAGTTGGACGGCTCTGGCATAACAAATAACCTCTGTGCCCTGGGCAAAGTTTCCCTGTGCCCCAGGGAGAAGGCTGCCAAGTGTGGATGCCAATGAGGGGGGATGCTGTGAACTGGAGAGCAGGGGGGAAGTGGGGAGAAAGTTTGTCTTACCTGCCCTAAAGGGCCCCCATGTGGCTCCTCTATCTGGGCACTGCAGGTCTGCATCTGCTGTCTGCCTGGTTTCTCCAGCTAGCTGGTCAGTGCAGAGCTTCTCCAGCCACCACAAGGACCAGGGGACCGGTGGGGAGGAGAGCTGGAAAACACAATTTTGGTGCCCCCTCTAAATAGGTGCCCAGGACTGATGCCCCTCCCCTTCTCCTCTCCCTATTTCACCCCACCTTCCCCAGTTACCTTACTGATATTAGTTAAAAAAAAAACAAAAAACAAAGTATGTTTTTGGTATAAAAGATTTTCCACATTTGCATTGTGTGTATATAATAATATACGGGCAAGGTTTTTTGGGTGGATGTGATATCTTTTATTAGACCAACTATATAGTTGGAAAAAAGTTCTTTGCAAACTTTTGGGCACAAACACCCTTCTTTAGGCACTGAGAGACTGCTGCTGTTATCTGTTCTCCAAGGTAGAAAAGAAGCTAAAGTATAAGAAGATATATATGGGATATGCACATGTGAATTCATAAACATTCATTATTTGTCCAGTCTAGCTTTTAAATTCAGTCTAACATTTCATCTTTTCACTGCTAGGTCCTTTGAATAATAGAATCAATTCTTACAAACTAATTAATCCATGGCCCCATTCTCTCATCCTTAGTAGTATTCTTACTGAAGTGCCTATTGATTTCAGTGAGACTACTACACATGGAAAAGGGTAGTACTAAAATTGAATAACATGGCAGGATTATGTTCTGAATAAATAGGGAATTTGTGTTTGGTGATTGAATACGTACATTTCCTTTTTTTTTAAATTTTTTTTGCTAATGGAACTGCTCTCCTTTTTTCAAATTACTTCTTTCTGTGAGTCATGTTAGATATTAGCAGGTTTCATAAATGCTGCTTCATAATTCTGCTCTATAGTCAGGTGTAAGCAGTATAATTGAATGTGTGCATTCACATGGATGATGCATTAGGTTTCCAAGGCATGGCTGTTTATTTACAGGTCTTTTGTTTATTCTCTATTATTATCAGTAACTGAAAAAGGGATTTCTATCGCTGTCTTTTAAGCTGCTCTGTCGATTTAGCATAGCTGTTCTAAAACAAAGGATTACCTGAATTATGATAATATTCTTTCCTCTTTAATCTAAATGAACCTGCATGAAAACAACATGTGGCTTTACTGTATTATATTGAGAATCACCAGCAGGGAAGTATAATTATTTATTTCCTGGCTTAGAAAGTCAAGCAAGATATAACCCGTCTTATATGAAATTATAACAAAATCTGTGGAAATGAACTGATCAAGTTTACAATACAATGATTTAGTGGGCCCAATCTCTTGATGACAAAAAGGGGAGAAACGGAAGAAAATGCCCAGCGTCACTTATGATTCTGTGGCACAGAAAGTCAAATCATGTTTCAGCAAAAGAAAAAACTCAGTGTTCTTTCACACAAAGGCCACAACTTATTTTAGGGAATAGTCATGCAGATCTCTATATATAAAATATTAATATGTTCTGATATTAGCAATCAGCATTCATTCAACACTACCACCCCCCTAATTGAAATTAAAATAATAAGGCTCCGATTGAGAGAAGTTCTAAACAGGTTTTCTATCTGAAGACCGATATAGCTAGAAAAGTGTGTTATAACTATAATCAATAAAGATTGCTTTTGAAGAAAGGAGTAGTAATGAGGGCAGAATAAAACCTGTCAGTGAACAAATACAACCAGTTGAAGATTCAGAACAAAGTGAAACCTGTAATCTAAATGAAATAAGAACAAAGCTAGTGTGTTTCCTCACCTGATATACCAACAGGTCCTGGAACTTCTCTTTGCCCCCTATTCTTTTTTTCACTTCTTTTTACTTACAAGTGTTAGCATATGCAGTCCTGTAGACTAAAGCCTCCTAAATCCACATTGCATTTTATGGGGATTATACAGTTTACTTGCTTTTCCTTTTAGTAGCCCTGTGGCTGGAATCCCATGGCTGGTATTTACCAAATCAATTATCTCCTGTTGGGATGGACAAGCCCTAGAATAGAGGTATCAACCTATTGTTTGGCTCCCTCAGCCAGATCTTGACTGTGGGACTCCTCAGAGGCTAGATCTGGACTCACCTTTGGCAGTGAGGTGAGTGGTGGCAGTGGGAAAATAAATGGCATTAATGCCATTTATAACAGGGATTAATTAAGCCATCCCCCACTGAAATGCATCTGCAGCAGGGTTCCACGTCTGATGTTCTGGCAGCAGGTCCTAACCCCATTCACTGTGCCCCTTCCCAGCCCCTCCAAGATTCATACAAGCCAGATGCCATGGCTCCGCAGGCCAGGTCCAGATCACAGGCCAAATCTTTGATTTGATACCCCTGCTTTGCAACATAGTGTATTATTGGGAACTTCCCTGCCTGTTATTATTGCAGTGATGCATACAGGGGATATCACAAAATTCAGAATGGTAGGAAGTCCATACTAGAGAATTTCCAGGTTCTGCTTTTAGGCATAAAAATTATGAGGCAGTTGTGGGGGCTGCAGGCTAGCTGATTGCCACTTGCAAAACCATGGGGAATATGAGTAAGCCAGCTGGAAGCTCTGTAAGAAAGCTGAAAGAGAAGGGGAAATGGTAGGACACACACAGGGAACATCTAAAGATAATGTGTAAATAATGAGTAATGGGTAAATAACAGTGTCTTGCTGGGATAAGGCAAGAAAGAGAATGAGATAAACCCCATCATCTTCCAGGTTTGGGTTAACAACTACTAATTGCAGATTTTGATCTGAAAAGCTTCCATAGCTCAGATTCTACCAACATGCTAATGCAGCTAATTTTCAGAAATAAAACTATTTTATACTCTTGACTGACTTACTTATTTAAGGTATGCTGCTGGTGTCCCTCACCCACACACTTGGATGCTTCAAAATCAGTCAGGAACAAAAGAAACAAAGCATGAGTCTTTCCATTTCCAAGCTCATTGGCAGAAACAAACAAATGTTGGATAAATGCATGCTAGATAGAAGATGCACATTTTTAAACAGTGAGTGCAATTAAACATTGGAATAGATTCCTTGGGAATGTGATGAATGCTCCATCCTTTAAATCAAAATCGGACAGCTTTCTAAAGCTGCAACTCAACCAGCAATTCTAGGCCTTATGCAGAAAACAGAGTGAAATTCTATGACAGAAGGTTGTAGTGGATCATAATGGTAGCTCCATTTCCATGCATGTTGGAAATGGAGCCACCCTGTAATAACTGACAAATACTGTATGCTATCTTGATCACTCGGATGTTTATTGTATTAGTTTAGTTCAACTGGGAGCTGTCTTTTAGAAAGAAACTGTCAGGGAGGAAAAAGATGATTGAAGATAGCCATCTCTCAGCAAACACTCAAGAATTGTTAGGGGACAATGCCAGAACAATTAGTTTGGCATAGATATCCTGCTAACCTTCAAAATTAGTTTTGTCCAGGAAAGGAAAAGGCCCACAATTAGAAAGGAGCAAAGAAATGTAGTCGGGATAAAAGAGCAACCTCCTTTCAAGAAAGTCATTTTTTGTAAAACTTGAGTCTATAACAACCTATAGTTGAACCAACAACTCTCTACAGAAGCTAGTCTGTGTAGATCCCCACAAACAGGACTGGATTAACCCTTTAGTGGGCCCTAGGCTGGTGAAGACCACCCCTCCCTACCCAGGTGCTGCCACCTGTGGGAAGCAGGACTCAGAGCCGCCGCTAGGAAGTGGCTGCCACAGAGGTGAGGCCAGCAAAGGGGAGGAGAAGGGAAGGGAAGGGAAATGGATAAGGCCATTTGCACCACTGTCACAGAGGGAAGGACCAGCCCCCACCTCCCCACCCCCAGGTGAGGGCCCTAGGCATGTGCTTAGTTTGCCTATGCATTAATCTCGCCTAGCCCACAAAAGATGGTAGGTCTTTAGGTATGACATATCTGTGTAGAGGCTTTGCTATTTTGTTTTTGTATTGGGTTTGTGTTTTGTATTTTTTTTTAATTAGGTCTAATGATTTATTTCTACTACTAAAGTAAACTTCTAGTTTTAAAAGGTTCTCTTATCAGAGGAGCAGTATAATGCCCATATTAAACTGGACCTGAAGTGTAAGAACAACTGATAAGGACGTGAAGGAAGGAAGTGAAACCCAAGGTCTGGTCTAGGAGTCATGGAATTGCAAAATGCTACTCAGACATGTAAAGCCACAATGCCTGATCTCTCTCTCTCTCTCTCTCACTCACACACGCACACACACACACACACACACACACACACACACACATACGCGCGCGCGCGCACACGCACACACACACACACAGAGTTTAATATGGACTTAAATAATGATTTAGCTATACTGAGTTACCACCAGAAAAAGATACAAAGCAGTAACTTGATGTAGATGTGTCTAACATGGCCTGCCATTCTTTATTGCCCTTATTTAGTTGCTGAGCTGATGCAAGTCCTAAATATTTCTTCACTGTATTGTAATTGATTTGGGAAAATGTCAAACCTGATTTAACTCCCGCTGATTAACATACTTGGCTTTATTTTTCCACTTTAGGCAATAACCCATTTACTCCCTTATTCTCTCCAATTTTCCCCATCGCCACTCTCTCTTACCTTAAAGCATAGTGAACATTTTTCACTCCTTTACAGATTAAACACAATATATAAGCACTGATGGAAGCCCCGTTAAAATACACTGTTACAGGGCAATCCAAATCATGACCAATGAACTGCAAGCAGCCTGCAAGGGGTTATGTTACAGCCCCTGAGCTGCTACCTGGCTGCCCCTTTTCACAGCTGTAGCAGCAGCCCAAGTCTCTTCCACAGGGCATAGGGTAGCCTGGCAAGCTGAGGGTGAATATGGGGTCACAGATGAGGGATCAGACCTGTGTGGTGTAATGGTATGGTAGCACCTGCAAGGGTGTGTATTGTAATGGCAGGGGTGCAGGAGAGAGAATCACACTGAAGTGCGGGGGTTGGGGGGGAGGCGGTATTCATTTGCCTGTGTGATGAAGCAAGGAGTGTGGGGGGAGTGCTCACATGGCCCAGTACCTTGTGGCTCAACTGGCATGGCCCCTGTGGCATGTGGCACCCAGGAGCTTGGAAGTTGGACAACCCTGAACTAATTTCTCCCTCTTGCTAGAATATTTTGTTTTCTTAGATAAATCTCATAATTCTACCAGAAATGCTAGTTAAATGCATTTTTTCAGTAAGCCTTGTTTAGGCACTGAAGAAAATACAGAAGCAATTGAATGAGGCTCTAAGTTTATGTGTTACCAGAAGAGCATGCAAATCTGCTCATGGGTTACTAAATATTAGCTCTGACCCAGGAAATCATCTGTATTTGGAGAAGTAGTATGACAGCGAGTGTCTACACATGAAATTAGTGTGATGCAATAAACTCAGTCGCAGTTCATGCCCGGGAATGTATTGCTCCTGGGCACAGTGTTACACGTGTGCCTGAGACTGAAGCACATTCAGCTGGGGTGGCGCAGCCCCAGCATGCAGGGGTCCTGGGGGATCAGACTGCCAGCCCAAATCTGCTCCCCCCCCAGCTCAACACGCTGCGGAGAGGCAGACTAGGGCACAAGGGTGCTATAGTGCTAGGCTAGCTGGCAGGCAGCCCCACGCTGTAGCATCCTTGTGTTCCAGCCAGCCCTGGTCAGCATCTACATGTGTGTTGCAGCAGGGTAAATAACTCTATGGTAGGATAATATTTGTGCTGGGCAGTACTAACCTATGGCTGAGTTAATTAGTTGACTCTGGCATAATAGCTTTGCACATGCAAGCAGAGACACTTTACTGCAGAGCTATTTAGGCAACTCTGTAGTATGCATCTTGTGTAGATGCACTCACACATGCTTATTTTGAGCCAGTGTTTAAATTCTATGGAAACCAATGGCATTTAAATAAATGCATCGTTAAATTTAAGCATATCCTGTATTTAAGTTCTGATTAGAAGTGGAGCAAGGTAAGTGTTTAAATTCTTTCCTGAAGCCAGAGCACATACATCCTTATTGACAGTGTCTTTTTCCCAAGTTTATCACTAGATTTATCACTACCTGCAAGAAGGCTGAAATTGTTTTTTATTTATCTGCAACAAATACACAAGCATCAGTTGCTCAAGTATATCCACACTTGCCACATTGCATATTTCCTAGTTTACAGATCCTCCAAGCAGGATTGTTTGGACTCTTGATAGTTTCCTTTCACCTATTATAATTTTTTATTATAATAGAAAATTATTTTCTATTCCTTTCACCTATTATAATTTCCTATTTTTTATTCCTACTTTTTTTATTCCTTTGCTTTCAAACTAGAGGATTTGAACATTTTTTAATTGTTGTTGGTTTTTTTTAACCTTTTCCCTTACAATTTAGTTTTCCTCTGAAATTTCTGCTTGAATATTACAAAATTTTTCCTGGGACAAATTCATGAATGTACACCCTGAAAAAGGGTCCATATATTTTGTTGTCTGGTTTTATTAAAGTACTGGCCCTGTACCCAGGAGGGCATGCCTCTACAAAACAACTAAGGGGTTCATGAGTAAGAAAATTCATACATGTCCAAAAGTCAATGTTTTATTTTTTATTTTTTTATTTTTAAAGAAGCTAATAATACAGACCTAGACTAAGGCAACAAAAATCAGCTGAAGATAATATATGCTGTAAATCTATAGGCAACTTGCCTTCACATTCAAATGGTTTAAATGAGAAACTACAGTACCATGAGCTGTGCAGTTGAAGACATGTTGCCTTAACTTTCTTATATTATGGAAACAGCAGCAATGCATGAAAATATGAGGGTGGGAGGAGGAGGGGGAATTCACATTTAAGTGTCAAATTAACATTTTTTTTTTTTAAGTAAAAGTCTTACTTTCAACGCCTTTGCTACTGCAAAAGATGTGGAAAATAAATCTTATTTCTGATTAACTTCTGAGAAAAAAATATGTTTGAAAATCTTTGACTGCCTTTATTAAAGTTCCCAAGCAGAGGCAATAGTGATGTTTCCTAGGATATGGTCACTAGACAAGAGCTGTAACTATTTAACTGAAGGAAAACAGCTGAGACTTATTTCACATAGACCATTCAGCAACTTTTTGCCGAGTGAGCTATACAGAGTCATCCAGTTGTCCAAGCATTATTATGTTATCAGTAGAGGTAGCTGATAAAGCTTACAAAGTCTACAGTCCTAGGACTCTTCTTATTTAGGGAATCCTCAAAATAGGTCTGCTAACACTTGGTTTTTCCAATTCCTTTAAATTCAGTCTTTACCTCTTGGCTTTTTAGATTAAGTCCTTGATCCTTTTGATTTTACAGGTAAACTTCATTATATAGGGAAAACTTACATTAATACAAGGAATCCTCCCGTGTGTACTGCAGAATAAAAACCACTTACAAATGTGAGAAATTCCATGCTATATGGACGATGAGGGATTATACAGCCTGTAGATCCATGTATTCCTATAAAGTATGTTTTTCCCCCACATTTCTCTTCTTTTCCCTCCCTCCCTTCAGTTCATATAGATTTACTGCTGGCAAAAGTAAGAGTCAATGCTTCTCAAACTATGATCCATAGAACAGTCTTTAGTTCTTTCCATAGCTGCTTTGGTTTTAATAGTACATTATCTGACAGTGCTTAAGCAGTAAAAGGTTCTGTTAGTAGCAAATGGACATTTTAAATGCTCAAGGGAACTTTTAGGAGAGGAGGCATGGAATTTAAATCTATCCATCCCCAACACAATCCCAGGCATATTTCTAAATCTTGCATGGTTTCGTTTCTACCTGTCCTGGATGTTTCTTTCATGAGCAAATGGAAACGAGCACATCTGAAGATGACCGCCGAAGCTGGGTTGATATGAAGCACCTGGGACAAAGTACTAAACTGGAGTAAATGGAACACTAGGGGCAGAAAGGAAACAAGTGGAGATTTATAATAAATAAAGTCTTATTCCCAGAAGAGCACAAAGCTAGCAGAGATGCAAAGGGTCTAGCATATGCTTGCCACTATATACATAACATTATAGACTATATGCTGAAGTCCTTACCTGTTTTCTGATTTATGTTTTCACTTGAAAAATACTGCTTTTGGCTTTCAAACTCTTGCCTCTCCATATGCTTCATCTTTGATTTGAAGGTACACCTACCATGATGAGTTCCTAGGTCAGTGGCTACAGTTATTCTTTTTGACCATCAATCAAATGTGACCACACTAAAATTAATTAAATTTTTAAAAACCCTCAAAGTCTTCAGCCACAGATGCAGGAGTATTATAGGAAAAGTAAGATTGAGCTTTTCTAGCCACACAGACTCCTCACCTTTGGCATTTATAGATGTGTTTGGGAAGGTGGGGAAAAGGGTGTTTTAATTAGTGATCCACAGTGATTAAAATCACCCAAGCATCACGTATCAGTGTTCCTGCACTGAAAAATTGTGGCAGGGTGCTTTGAACTAAAGCTCATCAAACCAGATTTAGTTCAGAGCACCCTACTACCATTTTTCAGCCTGGGGACACTGAAACATGTGACACTGGAGGCTGCTGGACCCTGTTAATTTCTGTGTTCCAGCAGACTCGATTAATTGAGTCTGCTCCAATGTGCTGGATTTACAGCATGGCAGAGCAGTCTTGCTGCATGTCTATAGAAGTCCCATCTGTCTACAGCTAGAACTGTTTTAGAGCTGTATTAATATCTGATGTGAAAAAAAAGAGGGGAAAGAAAACATGGAAAGAAAGTTATCTTCTGACTTATTTTCTTTCATGCTAAACATATTTATAATCCAAGTCTGGACAGGCTCAGCAAGTGGGCAGACGAGAATCTGATGGTGTTCAACGCCGATAAATGCAAGGTTCTCCACCTTGGGAAGAAAAACCCGCAGCATCCTTATAGGCTCGGCAGAGCTATGTTGGCTAGCACTATGGAAGAAAGAGACTTGGGGGTCATCATTGACCACAAGATGAACATGAGCCTGCAATGCGATGCGGCGGCTAGTAAAGCGACCAAAACCCTGGCTTGCATCCATAGATGCTTCTCAAGCAAATCCCGGGATGTCATTCTCCCCTTGTACTCGGCCTTAGTGAGGCCGCAGCTGGAGTACTGTGTCCAGTTTTGGGCTCCACAATTCAAAAAGGATGTGGAGAAGCTTGAGAGAGTCCAGAGAAGAGCCATGTGCATGATCAGAGGTCAGGGAAGCAGACCCTACGATGACAGGCTGAGAGCCCTGGGGCTCTTTAGCCTGTAAAGGTGCAGGCTCAGGGGTGATCTGATGGCCACCTATAAGTTTATCAGGGGTGACCACCAGTATCTGGGGGAACGTTTGTTCACCAGAGCGCCCCAAGGGATGACGAGGTCGAATGGTCACAAACTACTTCAAGATCGTTTCAGGCTGGACATAAGGAAGAACTTCTTTACTGTCCGAGCCCCCAAGGTCTGGAACAGCCTGCCACCGGAGGTGGTTCAAGCGCCTTCATTGAACACCTTCAAGATGAAACTGGATGCTTATCTTGCTGGGATCCTATGACCCCAGCTGACTTCCTGCCCTTTGGGCGGGGGGGCTGGACTCGATGATCTTCCGAGGTCCCTTCCAGCCCTGATGTCTATGAAATCTATGAAATTTCAATTAAAATCCCATTACCATTTTAAAAGTGCTACTGTAAAATTAAGAGATTAACAGCATTGCTTTAGCATAAGAACCATCAGAATTTTTAATTGTACAATACATTAGACCTGTTCAGATTTCTTATTAATAAAGCTATTACAGAGTAGAAATTAAAATACTCTCTTGATCAGAAGTAGAGAACAGCCCATGTCAGACAAAGACAAGACTCTTTCATGTCATTGCTGAAAGAGAAACAATTCTAAATGTTGACTTAATTGCAGAGCTCAGTGATAATAAAATTACCTGTAGATCAGAGAGAAACCTGCATGAAACATATGGCAATGCTCATTTACAAAACATTGCCAGATTTTGTACTCAAAATTGTTATGTGGGTATTTGAAATATTTACAATTAATTTATTTAATGGCGAGGGTTTTTTGATGGGAACAGTATTGTAATAATATCTGATAGAATGAAGATTTAAAGGAAAAGAGTTAGGATTTAAAGGAAGAGCTCTAAACTTCTGTGAATCTATTTAAAATTGACAGCAAATAAGAATCCAGTTTCTCTATCCCTCTCTTCCTTTGAAAAGAATTTGAAACAACTCATTTTTTGATGCAAAACATTCTAAAGAATTGTATTAGTCAAGAGAATATAAATGACATGCTATCTTCTTTAATGGTACAAATAATCCTATTTGACTTCAACACTGAGCAATAAAATTAACCTAAATTCTGATTAGTCTAGAAAAATCAGATAGATGGTCTAAAATACATGTCCCCTTTTCATATGATTGTATAACTTTGCATTTCTAAACTAAAGAGCTGAACCAGGTAAACTTAACAATGTAATGCCATCAGTTTATCTATTTTAGTACTTTTTTTAAAGAGAAAATAATGTTTAATCTTTGTTGCCATTTATATTATCTCCATTTCAGTCTGAAAGGGGAAACCAAAGTCAATGCATATATATGAAATGCCTTCCTGACTTTGTACCTCTCATTATGTCATTGGGGATAAAGGTATTGGTTAGCTGTGCAGTGGCATTCAGAAGTAAAAAAGTCTATATCAATGTTGCAAAGCATTGTGTAATTTAGCTAAAACTGAACAGATTCTAACATTTTGGGAGTTGTAGTTAGTGTGTGTGTGTGTGTGTGTGTGTGTGTGTGTGTGTGTGTGTGTTTATGCGCATGTCCACCGTAACCTTCTCAAGAGCCATTTCAGATAACATTGTTAATCATAGAAACATTTTCATTAGAAAAAAAATGGCTAAAATGTAGGGCTAGATTTAGAACTGCCAAAAATGTAGAACTGCCAAATTCCTCCAGATTGACTGTTAATCTGAAGGGAAGTGTTACTATACATGGCCAAAGAGAGCCTCCTAAAAAGCAAAAGGAAAAGCAGAAGTCAATTAAGGATCTCACCTTAAATTCTAATATACTTGGCAAGAAACTGTGATGGCATCTACGGTCCCAAACTCTTAACCAGATCAATAAACAAAACCAAAGTAATCCAGGAATTTACTAATATTAGTTAGTAAATTCAGTCTGAAACATAATTAAGTTTATCCCTTCCTCTTGTTTTAGAGAAAATCTCTAAGCCACAGTTCCCTTAAGATTTGTTCCTTGTTCTCTTCTTGTGGGCCTTAATCTTAATTTGCCACTAAGTGATATGACTTAATTTGCAGGGAAATGGAGGAAACTATTTCTCCAAATGGTGGAGGCAAGAAATAGTGGAGGCTCATGCCAAGTACAAGCACAAACAGTAGTAACATACTGTTTATTTTAAGCAGCTTTCAGAAGGCCACATGCTCTTCC
>NW_005841907.1:3905488-3913602 GCF_000455745.1 Alligator sinensis
TCCAAGAATCGAAACTGCTTTCTAATTCCCTTGGATTGCCATTCAAGGAATGTCACAACTGTTTCCCAGAAATACATCAATTGCTACCAAGACCTGCTAGCTGGTTGCAAAGGATGAAGGAACAAACAACACACTGGGTAAAACTGTTCCATGCAGCTGGATCCATTCTCCTTTGAGAATGTACTGACCATCTCGTTCTTGCCATAAGCTACAGGCTCTTTCAGCAGGCTAGTCTTCCTAGCTTTGTTTTACTGAGTGAAGTGCTATTTTTTTCAAATTTGGGAGTTGACTGTCACACACCGTGTGTATGAGAGAAATTTTGTTGTGTTTTAAGGTCCCAGATATTTTCTTGGCACTTTATATTATAATTTCATTGTACTGATGTTCTGTAACAATGCAGTACAAATTGATGACACTGAATTGGTTAAAACAATAAAACACTATCCATCCATCAGGACCCAGCTAAGAGCACACTGAGCTAGGTACTCAAATGCCAGTCAATATTTCTGGACATTGAATCTTAATGATTCTTTTTTTTTCAAATCTTAGCACAAAATTAATCTTTTCTCATCTATATATATATTCATTTCTCTGTAACTACTAATTAGCATTAATTGTATTATTACGTTTGGTAAAGAATGTGATGATCTAACTGATCAGCTTGCAGTTCAGTTTGGTGGAATTTTTCAATAACGGAAAAAATAAATGATGCTTTTACTGTTGCCAAATTACCCTAATGTATGTTAAAAGTGTACATTTTCTATGGCTAAGTGCTGATTTTTCTGGATTTCTTTTACTGAAGTATACTTTGAAGGCAGTCTCATTAAGTTCCATTCTTCCTAACCTTTTGATCCTTTTTCTGCTTTAAAATTTTTTTTTTAATAAAACATTTTTATAGCTGGGTCTGTCTTCTTAAATTATCTCAATTTTCAGCCATTGAGTGTCAGGGAGGGAGTCTTAGACTATGTCTACCCTGCACACTGCAGAAATTCTCAAACTGTCTTTATAAGCTAGCTCCAGTACCAGAAACAATCTAACAACATCAAAGAAACAGGGTAAATTAGCTCAAGTGATGCTGTGTTATGAGAATGTTTCTGGTACTCAAGCTGTCCCATATAGAGCTAGTTCAGGTGTCTTCACCACGCTATATTGTAGGATGTAGATATATCCTTATTGTCCGTCATTAAAAACAATATGCGACTCTCACATGTGCTTGATTTACCACAGGAATTACATGCCAAGAGTTCAAGACAATAAAGCTGAGCTGTTTAACAATGCTAGTAAACAGCACAAGTTGCCCCTCCAAATGTGATCCTTTAGTGCTGGTGTCCATTGTAACTCCAGATGTCCATCCTTGTGATCAGAATGCTAAGTCAAGGCTACCTCCACTAGAAAATAGGTTTTTTTCCCCATCTAAATCCCCAGCTGGCCTCAATTCAATAGGAGTTCTCATAGCATGCCTCGCACTCACTGACAAGACACAATTCATTATAGAATGAAGCGGTGGTGGCTTTCTTTTCACAATGGGTGAGCATAGATTCATAGACTGAACCAGAGCATATATTACATGGTATGTAATATATTTTACATTATTTTTTTTGATAACTAGTCCAGGCAAGCAGGGACCAGAAGTCAGGATTCCAACTTCTTCAATACAGAAATATAGTCCTTTTTCCCCTGTCTTTGTTTCAATAAATTTTGCTGCACATTATAATTTTGCTTCTATTTTTTGGCTTAATCTTCATAAATATATATTTAAAGAGTTTTCCATGTTGTTAAAAGTTTCAGTGAAACTTATGTCCATTACATGAATTTAACAACTATTCTATTTACTTCTTTCCTTGGAGAAGCACTGAAATTACAAATGAATTACACTGTGCTATTCAATGATTTAGTAGTTGAAAATATAATAAAGAGGTCTCTGTAATTTTCATATTAAAAATACTATTTTTCTTAAAAATTCAAACAAGTTAAATTTCTGCACAAGGGAAGCTATAAGGAACCACAACCACATTTTGCAGAAGGGAAGAGAAATGTTTTTGAAATTACAGAACACTGCCTAAAGGCAAATGGAAATGATCCTTTTCCTGCAGGCAGTTTATTTAAAACAAATCGATACTATGTTTATGAATACAATTGGACTTTTCCCCATAGAATTCCTAGAGCATATTCCATAAGACTGGAAAAATAACAGGGCTCCCCATGCCCACTGACAGTCATAAGATCTTTAGGGTCAGAGACAGGCAGGTCTCTAGTTCTGAGTCTCTTAGGGATGTATCAGTGTTTTTGGATAAGGGGTCAGATCCTGGGTCTTTACTCTTTCCTCCCTCAGGAAAGGTAATTTGTATAAGGTCAAGCAGAGAGCTCATTCTCTCATGCACTTTTCTATTTATCTTACTTCCCTTCTCTTTCCCCTTTATCTTCTAAATGTTTCTCGGATGGCAACAGTTCTTCATGTTGCCAGACCAGATAACTCTAGGAGTCTGATGCAGCTGACAGACAACCTTAGGCTGCTGGCAGATGTTTGTTTAAAGGTGCAAAGGGATCCATCCCAACAATTGCTCCTCTTGCCATGCCACACATGGGAATCAGATCCCTTCACACCTTCCCTGCCAGTTCAGGAGAAGCCCAGGATCCTAGAATCACACCTTACCTGCCAGTTCAGGAGAAGCCCAGGATCCTAGCAAGTAGAAAGCTGTGTGCCTGGTGATCCTGTATGGCCCTACACATGAGACCACCAATCAGCTTATGGGTGGTCCCAGCTGTGAAACCACAACAAAGCCAATTCAAGACTCCAGTGTAATTCCACACTCATCATTTTATTGGCAGTCTTAGCCTTGGGACCACACCAGAGTGAGTTCCACACTTTGGTTTGGTCTTATGGCTTGTACTGCCAGTCCCACCAAACTGTGGTCCCATTGGCTGACTGTCGGTCCCACCACACTGGCCACACATTTAATTTAAATTGCAATGGAAACCAGGCACAAAATTATGAGAATGTGTAGGGCCATACGGGATCACCAGGCACACAGCTTTCTTTATATATATATCTATATATTAGTAGTGTTTCATTTTAATCATATAAAATGTGGATTTGGGGTTCCTTTTTTTAACCCGAAAATTGGGGATTTTTTTTTAAATCGGAGAAAACCAGGATCCCTGATTATGATACATATTTTGTGGCTTGTTTTCCATTTTATCTCTTCATTGATTGCATGAATGTGTGGCTGGTCAGTATCTAAGACATGATTAACTGGTTTATCACATCTTAAGTAACATTTGGCAGGAGCTGTAGTTTGTAGCTATGTATATTATGTTTTCCTCCAATGAGACGCATGTTCTTGGGATTCCTTTTTTTTATGGACCAGATTGTATCTTGGACTTCTCAAAAAAAAAGGGAGAAAGGAAATCTATTCATGGAGTATTCAAAGAAGCTAGCTAAGGAAGCTGGCAATGGGCTGAATTTTTTTCTTCTTCCCAGATGGCAATGTGCTGGTATGAAGGGTATTGTATTTTTTACTAATGACAGAATTCTATTTTTTCACCTAAATGACAGTTTTCTAGTCACATTCCTGGCTCTTGCATCCAGCCATCTAAGAGCATTTCTGGCTTTTACATCCAGGCTACGATTCTATTGCCCCTGTACAGTGGACACTAAGCATGTGCTCATAGGCTGAGCATCTGCAGCAGGTGTTGTGCTGGCCAGGGACATACACAATTATGCACACCCACATGTTCTGGATGCATAATGTCGTATAAGTCACAAAAATGTAGCCAGCTAGGATTTCTTGGTTAAAAGGTGTTAAATACCAAAGGAGGAGAACATCCTCCCATGCTTTAGGCCCACTAGCTCCAAATATGTGTACTCTGAGTAACTATTAGAACTCCCCTAGATGTTCATGTAAAGGTGTGATAGGATCTGATGCAAGATCTACACAATCATGCCTCCTGACATGCCACACATGCATTGCAGGAGGCATGACAGCAGGATCCAGTATCAGATCCAACCGTGCCTTACTGCTGGTGCATATATGGTCCATATATTAGCAGGATTTCATTTTAGTCATGGAAAAATGTGGATTTTGGGTTCCTTTTTCTGATCCAAAAATTGGAGATTTTTTTTTTTTTATCATAGAAAACCAGGATCCTTGGTTATCACATTTTCCAGCTCTAACTTTATAGCTGGATGGACCTTCTTTATGGCATGATTGTTACTTTGTACATGTAGCCAGTCTAAATTAATTGCACAATTAACCAGTTAATTGCATAATACAGGTAAGATGTAGAGGGGCTCTAAGTTATAAAAATGCTATTCAGCATAAACCCATGGGGCACGTCCAGACATGCATGGATGTTTGGTTCCCTGGGGACAAGTAGTGGCGGCATACCTTGTGCCACGACTTCATGTCCCTGGGGAACACCTGTGCCCCTTGTGCTCTGGTGTGCGGTAAGTTGCCCTAATTGGCATAGGAGAGGTTGGGGCCAGCACCATGCTGGCCTCAGCAGCCTTATCTGGGGTCCTGGGGGGCCTCCTGAAGCTACAGCCACAGCTATCCTGCCAGGTAGAGCCTGGTCATCAGCCTCAGTGCAGCTCCGAGTGGCCTAACTCTGCTTTTCAGCAGCACATGCTGCCTGAGCGTGTACTACTTCAGGTTTTTTTTTTTCCATTTTTTTTTTTTTACTCTGGATATCCAGGGGTGAAAAAAAACTGTGGGGAAAAAAATCTGAGCAGCGTACGCTCAGGCAGCGTGCCGTTGCAGTGCGGAGAACTCCAGCTTTGCGGTATGTGGTGCTGCAAACGTATTTGCAGTGCCACATACCACACGACTGGGCTTGTCTGGATGCACCCATGGGATGTATAAGAGGGAACTGGATAATGTCTACCTATGGCATGGTGGTTAGAGCACTGTGCTGCGAAGTCAGATAGATGGGGTTACAATGACTCTGGGCAAAGGCAGGTACTGGAACCCAGGTCTTTAGCATCCTGGAGACATGCCCTAACCACCCATCTATTGTGGCTAGGACAAGTGCCCTTTTTCCTCCCCACCAACACATGCTTTCAGGTACATGCATATGTGCCCAGGTAATGCATATCCTACTGAGCATATTCAGTCTGTCATAGTTATGCCTCAGCAGTGAAGAGGGAGGGCCAAAAATGCCCAGGTATATGGCTGGCACCGAGGTCCACAAAGACAAACAGAATGCCACCCTAAGTTTCTATGCCACTCCAAGAATAGGAAGCAAAAAGAGGTTGGATCTTACAGGGGTATCTGTGAACCACAGTGACATACTTTATTTAAAGCATTGTCTTGAGCACAATCTAACTGTCTTGAGCACAATCTGTCACAAGGGGCTTGTGTATAGTCCAAAATTTTTTTCTTGTGAATTTTGGGTGACTCACATGACTCATGACAGCTATCTCCTGAGCAGTTTCTTCTGTAGAGAATGAAGAAGTTTTAAATGCGTTTGATAAATCAGCTCAGTTGGTTAATGGAAATTGACCTGGTTTTCTTTAGAGGACTCTTTCAAATACTCCTTAACACAAATAACAAGGGGAAAATTATCAGATGTTAGCACTAGATGCTTGATCTGCTCAAGTGAGAGTTCTTGTTTATGTAATTAATCTAACAATAGCTATTCCTTTTGTCTAAATTTACCTCTAAATCATCCTTATGTTGTAGTTTTCCAAACTGTTTGTAATCCCTAATTCAGCAGTTGAAATTGCAGTTATAATCCTTGGAGGCAATAAACCATACAGATCCATAGTTAAGCTTGTTGCACATAGATAAGCTGTTTTATGAAATTACAGGAAAATCAGTTCATCCCCATTTAAGGCCAGAATGCATTAGTTCATGAAGCTCTGATCCCATATCTTCACACTGCTGTACACATGCTTTCTAATATAGTATAGTAATTGTCATGCTTTTGGAGAACTGAGACAAACGTGAGAAATTATTGTATTCATTTGTTGCTGAAATCTTCAACTAGTCTTAAACTATCCTTTTAAATTCAATGTAAATGAAAACTTGATGGTCACTTTAATCTCACTAATGTGGATAGATCAGAACAACTGGAAATCTCACAAAAGGAAGCCCATCCCCCTTTACACAGATTTCCAAACCACTTCCTATACATCTGAAATTTTAAGGGTTTCAAACTGAAGTATTTCAAATTGAAATAAGAACATGATCATTTGTCAAATACTTTGGGCACACTAGTGCCTTTCATTTTGTTGCATCCCCTCTTATCCAAATATACTTCAAAGATTGCACTGTACATACATGGTTCATTTCTCTCAGTAATGAAATGCAGACACATTTGGGGTAAGGTCCTTTGATGTTTGTTTGTATGTGCGTGTGTAATTATAGAAATATAGATGTCTTTTTTGTCTGACATCATTATAGGCAACTTTTGAAGTGGGGTTATTAAAGACTATCTTATTCAACTGAATAAGAATGGAAACTATAGGAGGCAGAACAAATTTACATGTATTGGAATTTGGCCAGGCAACTAGTTAAAATTTCTCTTTCTGAAACTAAACTTGGAAGTGTTAATGCTCAGGAATACTATTTAGAATCTCATCTGAAAATTGGATCCCCTTAAGGTACAGTTTCCATTACCACCAAATATATTTGTTTTCAAAATAATATATACATTCACTACATCTACACCAAATATTCAAATACTTAATTAAAGTAATAAAATGTAATAAATTAAGTAACATTTAGACTTGTAAATATCCTTTTCTAAGCCCAACAAAGATAACCTGGGCATAGATACTTAGTAATCACTATACGCCTGATTCAATATCACTAGGAATCAGTTTGCTGAGCATCTACTGTACCAATAACTGTACCAATCTAAGTAGCAATATTGGTAAGCATCTACTATGCCCCAAGTGTTCTCTATGTTGGTTACTATTCAACCAAGGATAAAAAAGACTGAGTATGCATGGGGCTATGTAATAGTATCTTAGAACCACCTTTTCCTTTCCACTTTCCACAACCTAAGCACAGGTTGAGTCCTAAATTAAGCTTCCATCCCACCCTATCAGAAACATCAGACTTATATTGAGCTTGTCTAGAAGTACTGAGACTAAGCTGTTCATAGCTGGATCTACTTAGACCTAAGGCAGGGCAGGATGGCATTTTAGACTAACTTGTTCAGAAAAGCATAACTTTTGTAGGTGAGAGCACTGCCTCCTGCCTAACTTCAGGCTAATATGGCTAACTTTGTCTGGGCACATCTACAAATACCCCTATGGCACTGTTGTTACTGCACTGTCATTTAGTATTTCCAAAGGGTAGTACTAAAAGATGGCACAGTAAGAGACGGTACTGTGCCGTACACATGGCTATTTTTAGCTGCCACGTCGCTGTAGCGGTGCCTTATGCTGAGGAAGTGTGTCACTATGGTGACATAGCTGCAGCATCATGGTTTTTGCCCACAGATTCTACATCACATAGCACATTGCTATGGCAATGTAGCTTCATGTGTAGACACACCCTCTCTCTGCATAGATGTGAAATGCTCTGCCCCAAGATAACCCTCCTTTAATTGTTCAAAGTAGTAAAAGTCATTCACTTTTAAAATGTTTCTTAAACTCTGGAAGTGTAATTGCCATGGAAAAATTAATATATTTATGAGTTTCTTAGAGAAACTTGTTAATAGTTACCAAGCAAATTGACCGTCTCCTAGAAGTTGTCTTCATTCTTTACAGAGTCCATGTAAGTGGACTCATATTTTTCAGCCTAGATTTGTTCAAATTCCTGGATGATACACATCATGCATTTTGCAGGCCCAGATATTGGTGTTTCACTGAATACAAGGTGGTTCATTTGTCCACTCTGTAATTAAGCACAATTGAGCTTTTTAAGTTTAGCAACCTTTTCATTAAAACTGTTGTTGCTAATAAATCATCTTGAAGTCATTTCAGTGAAATTTATGACATTGAATTATATGCTTCATATTACAGATAATTAAATAAATTAAAATAATTAAAATATCTCCAACCTATAAAATAAAAACAACATTTTGAGGATCATTACAGTGTTATCTAATTTACCTTGAGTAGTTAAATCCACTTATGCCACTAAAGTTAGTCACAGGAATGC
>NW_005841907.1:3913633-3919183 GCF_000455745.1 Alligator sinensis
TTTCAGATTGCATACACAGATTTTCTGTCCTACAGCCACTCCTTCTCCCTTGCACAGCTCACTTTGACTTTCTAAACATGCCAAGAGGGGTTATGTTCTAGCCAGCTATGCTCCACTGGGATCTTACTGTATTCAGAAAGGTTTATAATACCATGTAAATCCCCGAAATGCTAGTTGCAAAAAAAAAAAAGACTAGTGACTATTGGATACCAGAGGAAGAGGCCCTTCCCACCTTTTATGTGAATGAAACACTACTATATATATATATATTTCATTTAAATTGAGGAAAAATGTGAATTTGGGGTTACTTTTTTAACCAAAAATTGAGGATTTTTTTAAATCATAGAAAACCATGATCCCCTGACTATCACTATACACTTTATTAAGGGACATTGTAAATGCTAACCTTGAGACAAGCAATTTGTGCTAGCTGTTAAATGCTATCATGCTGCATCCAGTGGTAGTAGTTGCAGACACTCTCTGTCTCTGTATGGTGAACACTTGTCCATAAACTGAGATGGTGCACACAGAGTCCACTGCGTTTGTTGGAATGGTGAGGCAGCATTATGCCAGGGTATAGAGACATGGAAACCAGTCACAGAGAGAGTCCCAAAACACAGGTACAGGCACAGGCACTCCTTGACAACATTTGCATAAGCAGCATGTTCATTGTCATGCTCTTTCTGCCATCTAGCGATTGATTTCAGTAGCTGAGGTCACAACTCAGAATAAGCACCAGGTTGGAGTCCAAAATGTGAACAGCACTAAGGAAGGAGGCAGCTGGTTATTTGGACCATTGTGGCAGTGACAGGTCATACCTGTAGTACTGGTTCAGCTTCATAGCTATTGCCCAGAACTGGTCCTGTCTCCACTGGTTTTCATGAGGACAGCTTGACCAGTCTTGTGATGTCCTGTCTTTGACCCAACTTAAAAAATCCATCAGTTCATCATGTGCATGATGAACCATAGCGTGCCAGCCTTCAAACCATGTTACAAGCTCCATGAACTGGATTGCATTTTCAGCCACAAACATCACTTGACCTTAAATGTCACCTTAAGCATGCACTGTGCACTGGGTGTGATTTCCAGCTCCTCACTCACAAACTTCTGGTAGTACTACATATGCTTGGTGTGGTAACAGACCACATTAAACCAGGCTCTAGTGGCACCAGTCTCTGGTGGCAGTGGCACAGTAGCATATGAGTCCCCACTTTGACTGGCAATCGACTCCCTATACCAGACCTTATGGCCTGGACAGTGCTTGAAGGATTTCTTGAAGGAGGACACCAGGATATCCACTTTGGGGAACTGCATGGACTAGATGTCACTTACTACTAAAGACAGAATGTGTGCATTGTAGGTGACATGAACTGCTTTGGGCAGCATTCCTTGGAGCACATCAGAGAAGGCCCTGTACATGCACATGGCATTGTCAGACAGGAATGCTGAGATTTTGTTAAAATCTAAGCAACAGTTGACAATTGACTTCACTATGACCTGAGGCATGGTAGAAAAGTTGATAGACATGAGGTGGATTGGCTGTTTGAAACGCAGGCAAGTCCCAGTGTATCCAACTCACAGGTACAAATAAAATGTGCAGCACATAGTTATTTTGAGGGTCAGTGGCTTCATTAGCCACAGTGGAGAAGGATTCAGACTCTGCCAGTGCAGACTTTGTGGACTGTACATGTGAAGCACTCACGGAAGGGAGGTAGTCTTGGCGAAGCTTGTGGTGAAGCACGGAAAACTGCCAGCAATTAGCATGTTTTGGTTCAGGTAGTCCCTTAATTTAGGATGATCACGTTTCTCCAGTGGGATGTTCACCGCTGTGAAAGCCTCCATGAGGGGAAAATGCCACCTCTTGCCTTGCCAAGCTGCTTTCTGTGGTCCTTTAAAGAGCAAAGACATGATCACTTGTGTCTTGCTCTGACCTTTAGCCTATGCAGCAGTCTTTTGTTTCATGTGTGCCTCAGACTCTAAGTGTCAATCTATACTGGTTTTCCTCAACACGTCCAGAGTTGCACTGTAGGCAGTACAGAAGTCTGCCTCCATCTACATGCAAGGTCCTTGCAGGATACTGCCTTACATGGTCCAGCACTGAAATGTATTTGGCTCTCTTGAAAAATTTCTTCTCACTGTTCATGCCCCATCCTCCTCAGCCTGCACTATACTGTAGGAGCATGCCTGTGGCTGTTTAAAAGCCAGCACATAAACCCTCTTACTTCCCTGACTGGCTACTATAATGACTGGCTCAGCCTCCAGTTTGTTCCCTCTCTCCCTTTTTCTCTCCCTCCCTCCCCAATGCTTCAGGACTACAGAGCTTCCCACCCTTTTCTCTGCTTGCAGGTAAGTTTTTTTTTTTCCTGTTTTTTTGTAGTGAGCCCACCAAAATCATGGAGCCCACCATTTGTCATGAAGCCTGCCATTTTTTTGCAGAGCCTGCTGGATTTCGCATTTTCTGCAAAAAATGTAAAATTGTGGTTTTGGTAGTTCCTTACTCATATGTCTAAAAGTGAATATGGATTTGGGCCCAAGAATACCCCTCAAAAATAGTGAAGGGAGGCACTGCATACTTATTGTTTCTTATAACTATATATAAATTTCCACACTAACAAGTGACCACTTTTTGAGCAGTTAGTTTTCATTAGTCATGATTACTTAATTCCACTTTATAACAGGGCATAACTATTTATGTTATGTTCCTGAAAATAAGTATTAGACATCAAGTATAACGTTGCACAGCTTCTTTGCATTCCAGCCCCTCTCTATCTATAGAGAAGAAACAAAAAAATGGGCCATACCACATGGAACTGATGAAATGCATTGGTTTTGCATTTCTTGTGAAGCAAGTTTCAACTAAAATATTTTGCCAACTTCTGCATCATGCCATCACTCTCCAATCTGCGTAATTGCTGTTATACACTCAGATCTCTTTATATTTCAAAAGTTATTTTTAAGATTCATAAAATACAAAAATGATGCATCTCAAAGTGCATGTACATATTTATTAATCTACATAAATTAATGGTAGCTTCCTCACCCTCTTCTGGAAAGCAGTGAATTAAATAATAGGGCAAATTTAGGTCCAAGTCCTGGAAATGCCCGAGTTCATGGGTAATGTTACTGTTACGTATTTCAAATAGGCTTATTTACATGAGTGAAGTGACTCGCCTACTTATATTTTTGTAGGAGACAAACATAAAAAATACACTAGCTTTTTGTTTTGAAAAAAAGGTTATTTTTGTATCTTAGCTGTGGATGCATATGAAAATTACAGGGCAAACTTGCGAGGCAGAGACATGATGTGATTGCAACTGTAATATTTAATTCAGTTCTGCTCTCTGCCATCGAGGAAATGTATTGGAAAAAAAGGCTTGAATTATAAAGGAAGGTGACAAAGTGATTAGGTGGTAAAGGCAAGCGAAAAAAGAAAGCGAGCTAAATGCATGCAGTATGGGAAAGGAAGGGCTCAAGGGGATAGGAGCATAGTCTATAAATACTTTCGGGGTAATAGTATGAATGAAGAGAAGGGTTGTAATATAATAGGAACAAAGCGGCAGTGTAACAGACCAACATATTATTTGGTAAAGGTTTTGTTGTTATAAAAAAAACAGACTATAAATATGCGGGCATGATCCAAATGTTATGCCTGGACCCCAGAATATCTACTGCTCTTATTACTGTAAATCCTGTTAAAAAATATAGAGGTGTTAATGAATTGACTAAACAGTTCATGTCAAATAATCCCTATGTTCCCAAACTAAGTGGAAAAAAATAAAAAAAGATATTTTCCTATCAACTTTCATATGACCTTTTCTTTAGGATAAAAAATATTCAAACCCTGAAGAAAGATTTATGAATGGCATATAGTGTCATGACACAATTGTGTTTGATCAAATCAACATCAAACTACTCCTTGTTAGTAAACAAAGCCCTCTGGTTTTTCCTTATCCCTTCCTTATTTTCCATTATAGATGTGTGTCTTCAAAACACTCTGGGTTCTTCACTGACAGGTCAAGAGGTCTCTATGGTGGAGTGAGCATCATCAAACAAAATGATTTATTTAAAGAAACTGTAGCTATGATCTTTCTTCCACTTAAGTGAATGGCAAAATTCCCATTGATTTTAGAGATAATATGATTAAGCCATTAGAAGGTGATTTAAAATAATAATTACCTAACAATTTTGGTGTATTTTTCTTTCTTTTAGATGATTATTTTCTCCAATACATTCTTTATTAAAGGAGCCAGAACATTTTTTTTGCTTTATTTTAAGTATATCTACAGACTGATCATGAGCATTTTATTGTGACACTTCCATTTTCATTCCTTGACCTATGTTTATCAATGGTGTTTGGTTAAGTAAGTCATATGGTATTGTTTTTAGCCCCTGATTGGATGCAGATACAAATATTTCCAACACTTCCACTCTTTCACAGAACTTTGAACTAAGATTTGACTGTATAACTGCAAACATGCAGATATCAGGTACTTGGGGGAGGGATGGAGTTATGCAAAACCTGGCATATTATTTCATCTGAAATTTACTCTACAAGAAATGCAAAACCAAAGCATTTAATCAATTCCCATTTAATCAATTCCCAAATTGCTTTGCCTCCTTCCAAAGATGGTCTGAGAACATATGTGCCAAACTCCCTTCCCTTATCTCATGAATGCTTACATAGGGGATGTTTACACAAGACATTTACGGCGGAGCTGCCTAATTATCAGCGTGTGTGTGTGTGTGTGTGTATGTGTATATATATATATATATATACACACATATATAAAATTGTCTTCTCACAGTAGCCCCACAGTAGCTGGGAGCGTGCTTTTCCAGCTCCCGCTTTTCCTAAGCTGGCCCCTCCCTCTGCCATCCCTGTTGCGCTGGGCTCCCGGCACCCTTAAAGAGCATTACAGACAGACAGACACTCAAACAGATGGACTAAGCCCTATATATATGTGTGTGTGTGTGTGTATTAGTGGCATTTCATTTTAATCATGGAAAAATGTGGATTTAGGGTTACTTTTTTTAACCTGAAAATTGGTTGGTTTTTTGTTTTATTTTTTTATCAGAGAAAACCAGGAGTCCCTCCCTGCTAATTAGCTCTGCAGTAAATGTCTCTGTGTTTACACATGCATTCCTATTAGGGTGCTCAAAACTAATAAACTCTGGAGCAAACTACTATTTGTAAATACAGGTACTAGCCTGCTGTGGACTTTTTTCATGTTCAGTAGCACATGTGTAGATGCTGCCCAGCTGACTGGAGCACAAGGGTGTTTCAGTGCAGGGGCTGCCTCCAGCCAGCACCTCAACAGTATGTTGAGCTGGGTCAGAAAACCCCTGAGCTGCTGTCAGCCAAAGCTGCTCTGACTGGGTTCAATGTGCTGCTCACAATATGCTCCAGAGTTTTGTATTCCTGGGTGCATTTTCAAACAGCATGGCTGGGAGCAAAAACTCTGGGGCACTAAGCACCAGAGTTTTTGTGCAGACCAGTGATCTCCAACCTTTTTAAGGTGAAGATCACTTTTTGAAGTAAAAGGCATTCCT
>NW_005841907.1:3919231-3921194 GCF_000455745.1 Alligator sinensis
CCCCCTGCACTCCTGCCCTGCCCCCTTGCCCAGCAGGTCAGTCTGGCAGGTGGGAGGGGGCAGATTGAGGCCCCCACAGTGAGAGAGGGAGTGGGGCAGCGTCGGGGTCAGTGGGGACCTGGCCAGGCCGGGCCAAGCCAGGGGAGAGCCAGAGCCCAGACATTATGTCCAGGCACACAGTGGGGCTCCCACTACTGCATGTACCCTGGTGTAGGCCCAAGGGGCACGTGCCTCCCCGATCTCTGTGTGGGGTGAGGTGGCTGCTGCTGCACCCTGGACTTTGTGCAGGGCTTGGGAGACAAAGCCCAGCACACAGCAGCAGCTGCCTCGCCCCACGCAAAGATCGGGAGGCACATGATCCTGGGCCTCCACCATGGTGGGAGCCTTTCTGTGTGCCTGGATGAGCCACCTGGGTTCTGACCCTGTCCCGACCTGACCCAGCTGGGGTCCCATTCATCTGGTGGCAGGGGGCATGGAGCGGGATTGTCCCAGTCACTCAGCCTGGCCCCATCAGCAGGCACTGTGGCTCATCCCAGCCATGTGCATCCTGCTGTTCATATGTCCCACCACTCCTGGACTGAGATCGACTGTCAGGGGCTCCCGGCTACCCCTCCAGACTGAGGTCGACTGTCAGGGGCTCCCCAATTGACCCGCTGATTGCGATCGACCGGTTGGTGACCACTGATGTAGACACACCCACAGGCTACTTACAGAAAGGAGCTATAAGCACAGACAAAAAATAGCAAAGTGCCTCTTTATGACACATTTGTAGCATTTGCCTTGCTTCGATTTGTATACTAAAGGGAACTCCATCAAAAAGTCGGCACTTTCTAGGAAACTGTTGTGGGCCATATGGGAGAGTTCCAGGGGATCCAAGAGGTGATCACTGTGCATTGCCAAGAGTTTAATGGAATTTGCAGGCAGAAGATTTCCAATACCCTGTGCTACTTCTACAAGGAAACAAACTGCATCCATTAGCTGGAATAATTTATGGGGTCAAAAGTTCCAGTGTATCACAATTTGTTTTCCTGTCCTAGGTTACAGAGGGTATTTGAAAATTCTTCCTTCCTGTATTACTGGGTTAAGAACTCTAATGTTCATGTGAGTACTCCCACTGGGCCAAAGTCTGAGGTCTGACTCAAATTAGAGTTAGACCTTGCATACAGAGATGTCCTCTGAGGGAAACCTGAGACATCCCAATTACATAGGCAATCAGCAATCCTCTGGATCATAGTGTACATGTAAGAGGTCTAGTCAGATGCCAAATGAATCCATTTGTGGCTGACAAGCCCAATTCAAGAGCAACCCAGCTTGGTAAAAGTTCTACTGATCCATGTGTTCTCTGAGTTGGATTTCAAGTTTACAGCACACTGCTTTCTTCTTTCTTGCTTTGCTTCTATCTTCTGGATCAAAGCCACATGATATTGAGCTGCACCCAGTCCCAGATGTTCCCCTTAGATTGGACAGGAGTCTGCATACTCCTCCCAGCTTTCTATATTGAAGTTAAATGACTTCATATAATCTTTGCATATATCGTGATATCCCCATAGAGAGCAACCCCACTTTCTAGAGCTGTCTTGAATTTTGCCACACAAAATGTTCTGGCGGATAAAGTCTCTCACTATTCTCCTGACCTGGTCAATCCATTGTAACCTCCTCTTCTGGATGTTGGTTTATATTTGTCAGTCCTGCCTGCTCCAATATCTCTGTGTTTGGTATTTTGTCTTTCCACTTGATTTTCAGGAACTTATGCAGAGATTTCATGTGGAAGCTTTTCAGTCTCTTGATGTGCCTAGCATATGTAGTCCACATTTCTGAGCCACAAAGCAGGGATGATAACACACAAGTTTCACATCTTCACTTTAGCTGATAGTTGGCTGTTATTTCATACACATTTCTTTAATATCCCAAAATTCTCAGCTGCTATTCTGATTCCATTAGTCTGAAGGTCAAGATTCCTGCT
>NW_005841907.1:3921204-3927813 GCF_000455745.1 Alligator sinensis
ACCTAAGTAGCAAAAACTGTTAATGACACTGACAGATTTATCACCACAGTGATGTCAGGCATTGGTTCTTCAACCCCTTGGTACATGATCACAATCTTCTTGAGACTAACTGTCATTCTGAAGCTCTTGTATGACTCATAAAATCTGTCCAAGAGATTTTGCAGGGATCTGAGAGCAACCAGGGCTGCATCATCTGCAGACAGCAAGTCTCTCAGAACCAGTTCTTTCACCTTGATTTTCACTCTGAACCTTGCAATGTTGAACAGGCCTCCATCTAGTCTGGTTCAAAGATAAATGTCATCATTGCTGTCCTTGAATGCACAAAGAAGCAGGAATTAAAAGTAGCTGTTAAAGAGCACAGGAACGAAAACACACCCTGTTTCACCCTGTTGTTGACGTCAAAGGCATTTGATTCTTTGTTTTCATACAGTATAGTTGCTTCCATACCTTGATGTAATGGGTGAATGATGTTCAACAGTTTGGGGGGAACAACTCAGTTTCTTCCGAACAGTAACAAGGCCTATCTGTTGACTGTAGTGAACACCTTTGTCAGACAAATGAAGGCTATTTACAGTGGTATTCATTTTTCTCTAAATGTCTCTTGTATTTGCTTATCTAAAAATATCATATATATAGTGGACTGTCCTGAGTGAAAACCTCATTGACTTTTAGGATAGATTCTTTCACCTAGAGATTGCAACCTTGGGAGCATGTTGCAAGTGACAATTTGTCCAATGATGTTCAACAGGGAAACCCCTCTATAGTTGTCATAGTCTCCCCTTTGTTTTTGTATACTTGTACAAACCGAGAATCTTTGAAATCTTGCAGTACTGCTTCCCCTTTCCAGCAGAGCAGTATAACTTCATGAAACTTTCAAAGTAATTCATCATTGGCACATATGTGGATTTCAGCAGGTAAGCAGTCGTTGCCAGATGTCTTGTTCCCAGAAATCGATTGATGGCTTTTTGAAATCTAATGTAGGCTCATTGTCCAAATCCATCATAACTTTTAACTGTGGTAGTCCTTCGAGCTCTTCATGTTTGATTTCATTCTCACTGATGTATATAATTCTATAGTGTTCAATCCAATGCTCGAGTTGTTTATCAGTAAGGACATTTCCATTTAAGACTTTCAGTGGAGCTGTTTTCTTCTTGACTGGACCAATTGCTGGTTTGATACCTTCGCACATCCCATGGCTATTACCTGAATCAGCTGCTTTCTGAATATCATCACAAAGTTTCAGCCAAAAATCTTAGGCATACGTCTTAGCCTCCTTTCACATTTCTTTTTGAGTGTTTCATAGATTTTCCAGGGTTATGGTGTTAGGAGATTTCTTTTAGTTGGTTAGTGCTGTCATTTTGTTCTCAAGCATTGGTAGAAGTGTTTCAGAGTGCTCTTCAAACCAGTCTGCATGTTTCTTACATTTTTTGCCAAACACTGTTACAGCATCATTGTACATGTTAGTTTTTAAGCTTTTCCAAGCCTCAGTGACTGAGTTGTTAGGTAAACTTGCTTTCACAACTTCCATTTAACAGTCTTCATTTTTCTATGTCTTTAGTTTGGCTGATGCCTTTCTGTGGACAATGGATAGTTATACTATGGTGGATCTTTTTTACATTGATTCCAACTTCGTAGCAGGCTAAGGCATGGTCAGTATCCCAGTCAGCTCTGTGATAAGACCTCATATGCAAGATTTTTTTCAGGTGGTTATGCCCGGTCAGTACTAGATCTAATTGGTGACAGTACCCTGATCTTGAATCTTCCCATGATGTCTGTCTTGTGATTTTCACAGTGAAATAGGCTTTGGTAACACATAGACTTGCACAACATTCTAGTGCTTGCTGGCCATTTTCATTCATATAACCAATTCCAAGCTTGCGCAGAATACCATGTCAATTATTAGGCTGCTGCAATGTCAGAATCAATGTAAAAAAGATCCACCATAGTATATCTATCCATTGTCCACAGAAAGGCATCAGCCAAACTAAAGACATAGAAAAATGAAGACTGTTACATGGAAGAAGTTGTGAAAGCAAGTTTACCCAACAACTCAGCCACTAAGGCTTGGGAAAGCTTAAAAGACAGCTGAAATAAGGAACAGATAAAGACATTGGAATTGAATCCTCTGGTTTCAATGAGAGTAAGCTATTTAAGGTGACAGGATTTGGAACACAGCGATTCCAACATGTTTCATGGATAAAGAAGAGCAAGTTCCAGGAAAATGATTAAATCAACTTACTGGCCTGGTGTACTTTGCATTCACTAGTGTAATACATTATACCGGGAATATTAATGAAGATGATTATGTTTGAAAAAAGAATAGGACGTTTTATTTCCCTTTTTTTTCTGGTGAAAACACTATCTGAACTTGACTCACTAAACAGCATTCTTCAATAAAAGAGGACTGAAGGTGCTATAATATGGCATTAATATTGTAGAGAGCTGAAAATCATTATGACAGCCATTGAACCAAGTTCCTTGACTGCCAAAAACAGAGCTCAGAGAACCAGAAATTGAAGTTTGAGTACAAAATGATATTTTAAAGCTCTTGAAAGACTTCTAAGACTTATCCTGGGAGTCCTTCAGGAAATGAATATTTAAAGCCATTCCACAGGTTTTTATCACTTAAATTGGGAAATCTTGATTTTTTTTGCCACTTGTAGGAAAAGGTAGAGTGAAACATTACTTTTATCTACAGCACTTAAGCATATTATAAAATTGAAAGTTGAGTTTTCAAGCAATATACTTAGGTTTGGAGAGCTGAATAAACACATCACAAAATCTGGATGCACTAACGTCAAATTGGGCAAAGATAAACTACTTTGAAAAGTCCAAACTCAATGTTTTTACATTTCTAAATGTAATTGAATACTTTGGCCATGAGATGAGATCTACATGAGATGCTGACTGCGCAGTAGCTTGTTATTACTGCGCAATAGCATCACATAGCATGAAGCATGACACAACACTATGACACAGTTGTAATGAGCTACTATGCAATCAGCATCACCAAAAAGCCATATGGGGATGCTACTACGTAGTAACTCTGGTTACTGCACAGTCATTTAGTACTTGTGTATGCAAATACTAAATGACTGCACGGTAACAACTGTGCAGTCAGCGTCTCATGTAGCTGTGGCCACTGAGTACCCAGCCTGAATCCAATATAAACCAGAATTAAATCCATGGAAGACAATGGGATTGCATTAGTATAAGTGACAGGAAATTAGCTATCTTACTATGAACAGATGAGAAGAACTACATAGGGAAGGTGTGTGGACTGAACTGGAAGCCAAGAGGTCTAGGTCATAACCCTGGCTCTGCCACTTACCTGATAGATGGCCTCAGGCATATCTTATGCTTCTGTTTTCCCTCTCATCCTCTGCCTTGGTACTTAGAGTGAAAAGTGCTCAGGACAGTCGGTCTCTAAAGCATTTATACACTGCAAAATTAAGGGGATATGATCTAGTTGGGGCCTTTAGGTGGTAATATAAAATAGAAAAATAATATTTTGTTTCTTCTGACAAAAATAAGATACAAGTTACTTACAAGTTTTTGAAAACTAAAGATATAAAAAAAATTCTAAAAAATATAGAACTGAACAGATTTAATTATTTGGCCATCTGTATTCCAAACTCTCTGCACAATCATTACATAACTTTGCTTTGATACGAACATTGTAACTGAATCCCGTTACTGAAATAAATACTTAATTATGAATTTAAGGCCATGTACTAACATCAAACTACAAACACAATCCTCAGGATAATCATTATATTTTTACACGTAGACCAAGTCACAGTAAGATTTTTATGACTAACTTTTACTTTCAATTGACCATTATTGTTCATTAGTTTTTCAGCACTTCCAGGTGTCTTTAACATGGTGCTTAATGGTCTAGAAATTGGAAAACACATAGTTGCAAAAAGAACAAAGTTTAATACTTGAGTGCAGAGTCCATCATTTCAGATAAAGGACTACAATAGTTTAGTACTCACTAACCCCTATTTGAATTGCAAATTTGTATGAGCAGGCTTCTAGGTAAATGATCATATACCAGGATATACCACTATTTAGGAACATATACATTTAAATATTTTTACAAAGTGATCAACACCCAGTCATTCACATGGTTACTGAATTCAGATGATTAAATGAAAAACAACCCTTTTTGAAAACGCAGCTCAAAGTACATGGACCCTACATTTTCAATATGTACTACATGTAGAGCAAATTTTTCTACTTTTGTAAGAACTCAGAAAATATTCACCAATTCCCTAATTAATATAGTGAAGTCCCACTGAAAATATTGATAACACTGGGTGGGGGAGGGGAAAGCAGCATATGAATGCTGTGGACATTTATTTGGGTTGTGGTAGCACTGTTGGGATGTTTGGTATCTCTTACTGTGTAAATGTTGGGGGAATTGGATATATCTTTGAATGTTGGATCTGTTATTTTATAAGCTGACTTCATTAATAAATTAAGTCCTTAAAAAAAAGATTGATAGCATATTTGGGGACAAATCTGGTGAATATATAAAAAGATGCTTACAGAAGGTAGATCAGTAGGTAGATCACTAACCATGAACTTTGAAATGCCAGGTTTGATACTCTGCTTTACTGTGGACATTTGTATGCCCTTAGGCAAGTTACCTAGCCTTTCTGTGCTTCAGTTCCTCATATGTGAAATGAAGGTAATAGTTCTCCTTTACCTCACAAGGATGCTGCAGCGAAAATACTTAAAGATTTGAAAGTACTCACATACTATGGCTATGCATGTTTTACATAGATAGACACTTGCTATTGCAGAAAAACCCTGTACATTGTATATTACTCTAGACCTGAGAGAAATCCTGAATCTTGGTCATGTGGGAAATGCTGATACTTCAATATGTTCTATAATCTGGAATGTGGAAGAACATTTGAAAGTTTGACTTGTTTCATTAAATAGAAATTAAAAAAAAAAATCTCAATACGAAAATACTGACATTGCATTTTATAAGTTAGATCAAAGTATAACATTTTGACAATTCCCAGACTGAAATGTTTTAGTTTGGTTCGCATTACTGAACAACCTGAATGACTGAATTCAAGGAAATTCAATTTTAAATTGCATTTTCTCTACGATCCTGCCTCAAACCTTGTGAAAGCTATAATTCTGAAGTCTGATGCTCCTTTCCTTGTCTAGGGCCCATCTTCATAAAAGGAATACATCTCCCCTGACATTCCCACTCATGGACTCATCATACACCATGCATTTTGGCCAGAGGAAAATCTATGGGCCATTCTGGAAAATGGAATCCTCCAGGGAGACTACCCCCTAAAAGGAATAGTGTCCTGAGCCAGAATAACTATGAAGCAATATGCTCATAAAGTAATATGATTTCATGTTTTGCTGAACTGATCCAAAATGAAACATTTTGAGTTTGGCATTGGCACTTGAGATAAAAAAAAATATAAATAAATACAAGGTGACTGACTGTCAGAAGGAAATTTTACATTTGATGTGTGCTACAAATGAAATGTATTGAAAATTCCAGGGATATCTGGAGAACAGGGGAGGCATAAGAAATCTGAAAATAGGACCTCAGCCCAATTGGCAAATGCAAAATAAACAGTATTAATTGATGCTGTTGATACTGAATGAGACTTCCTCATCATCTCAAAATATTCAACAAGCTATAGGACATTCATAAATACATAATAGGAATGCTTTCTTTTGACTGGGTGATTCTTTATAATTCCAACTACAGTACTAGGATTATTTGTGACTATGGTAACACTGGCATTCTAGAATGTATTTGGTTTCAGAATAATTGCTGGGTATTTGTATACAGAGTGTTGAACTGTATCTTTCAAATTTAACATGAGGTCGTTCTGAATTCAAATTCCGTGACAAGGAACATAATATAATGCCTAAAACAAGAGGAAAAAATGAAGATTTATGCTAACATAATTCTTCCAAATATACAAAGAGACTTACTCTTTTGTGCCATCTGTTTATTATTCTGTTCTTCATAGAATAAGGTTTCAACTGCAGCCTTTTTTTTCATTTATAAAAATACTCTGATTCCCTAAACAACAAATAAAGGGTTATGCCATGCATAATTTCTTAGGAGAAAAGATCCTAAATATGGTATGCATGTCAATAATCAAGAAAGATAATGCTTATAATATGAAAGAAAGAAGTAAGAATATAATTTAAGAGTTACTAATAACTGCTAATATATATGTTGGCATATTCTGTATGAAATAAATTGGAGTTTAGTTATTGTCTGCAAAGACTATGAAATAATAGAAGAACTTTTTCAACAGATCATCCTTCAAGGGATGTTCATCATTTCTGTGTAAAAGTAATGAGGATTTAGCAACAAATTGCTTTACCATAACACTTTACTCTTTAATATTTGCTAAGATGTAGTATGATCCATAGGACTCTGTGTGCTGTCTGGGAGCTGGGGTTGCTGGGGCTCTGGGTGACTGCTGGAGCCACCCCAGCTTCTAGACAGCATGCAGCGCTCTGCCGAGCCACACTGCACCCATGCAGTGCAACAGCTGCCACACAAGTGCCAAATGGGGGGGGGGGCGCTCCCCACTGCCCTGTGCC
>NW_005841907.1:3927973-3932778 GCF_000455745.1 Alligator sinensis
CCTGGGGGAGGGGCGGGGCGAGGAGAAGGAGCCCCCAGCCAATCCCAGTCACCGAATCTCTCTGACTGAACACCGAATCTTCCGAAGCCCATCAGCTGAATTGATTCAGTACAGTGATCTGAATCTCCAAACTGAATCGCTGTCCTCCATATCGGCCAAATCTGAATTGAATACTTCCCTATTCACACAGGCCTATCAAACACCTTTCTTACTTTAGCTTCCAGCAGTATTCCAG
The DNA here is from genome assembly GCF_000455745.1 of Alligator sinensis. Lineage (NCBI taxonomy): Eukaryota > Metazoa > Chordata > Crocodylia > Alligatoridae > Alligator > Alligator sinensis. Next base: position 3,928,209 of record NW_005841907.1, read on the forward strand.
TGGGCAAGCATAGATACTAAATCTACAAAAAGAATAATGCAGATGGGCATTTGCACCCAGCTAAAGTACTGTTGACTCCACTAAAGCTCTTTGTGGGCACAGGAGCTCACTTACATGACTCCCTTTGCATAATAATGCCCGTACGTCATACAAAGGATGTATAAATTGTGGAGGAAAGCATTTTTCAAAAACATTTTTCAAAAGGCTGTTTCTGTTAAGAAAAAATAAAAGTGTTCCAAGATAAAGAAAAAAAAGAGTATTCATTTCAAGAGATGTGTAATGCTTGATGCTAGAATCCTAACCTAGGAAAACTTGTATTGACCTCTAAAATAATAAATGACAATCACAAGACAGCATCATAATTATATTTAAGAAATAAAAGTCCTCATAAGCAAAGTATTTAGTAACTTTATCTCCTATCAACTTATTGTTCAGGGCTGGGCACTCAGTGAGACACCCTAGTCACACAGAAAAGTTTTGCACATAAAAAATGTGCTCAGGGAATACAAACAATGAACTGAAATAAATCAAATTGTTCAGAGACAAATTCTACAGAAGAGCAGCAGGAAAAGAATATATGACTAGAGGGCATCCCTTTCACCTGCCGTGGCAGATGGCATTCCTCACAGCTATAGAATTATGAAGAAAGGCCCACTCCAATGCTGGAGGGCATTGGTCTGTCTCCCCAGAATACAAATATTGATGCTGCCATTCATAGTATTCACACTGGTGACAGAACTAAAGGGTAAATGATAATGTTCCCAGACAGTCTGCAGCAAATACTGAAGTTAAAAATATCAGGACAAAAAATACATTTTTACTTTTCTTCAGTGGGACTCACATTTTCTCTCTTTTGTTATAGTTAAGATGGCTTTAAAGCTTAAGTGATATGAATGTTATCCCATGGAGAAGTGGACTGATGTACAATGGGACTTAAACAAGATAATAGCAATAGAAGAAGATTTAAAACCATCAAATATCTTCATAGGTGTTGCTTGCTTTCTACTGAGTTATGGGATACCATAACAAAGGAACTTCAGCCTCCTATAACTATATTCAGCTAATATAACTCTCCTGACAGAACCATGGATAAGAGGGATCAAGCACTTGAACAGGCTACCTAGAGAGGTTGTGGAATGTCTATACCCGAAAATTTTCAAGACCAGGTTGAACAAACACTTGGCTGGGATTGTGTAGTCGGGGATGATTTTGCCTTGAGTAGAGATGACATAGCCAGGTCCCTTCCAACTCTCCTTTCCTGTGGTCTTTCCAAGTATCTCTAAATAAGGATCATCAGGTTCTCTGTCAGTGATACAATATCAAATGCTACCTATCACAAGCTTTTATAATACCATTATTTTATAGTAAGAATCACACAGCCCTGAGGAAAGGTTAGATCCCTAGTGCTATTATAAACAGATGATGAGTAATAAGAGAATTGTAATTTTTTTCTCTTTTCATATGATTTTATCCTGCATAACAAATAAAAAACAATGTACTCTCCTTATTCTTACCAATGAATTCTTACCAATGAATAATATAAATAATAGACATTTAAAAAAAAACTAAACCTCTCAGTATGTTTTTTGAAAGGGAATGTTGGAGTTTCCACTATTCTCCTCCCTTCCCCCTAAATTTGTAATTTTTTTTATACTTGCGGTCAGGTCTTAGTATTTAAACTTTTGTTAGAAACTATTAAATACGTTTTCTTCAATATAACTGATCGCTTGAATAAGTGTATTCTAATGAATCTACTTGAAATAGCCTCCTTTATGTGAGAGTGGACTGAAAGTAACCACATTGGAAAACAACAGTGGAGCGATACGAAGTGATTAAATCCATCAAACAATTGTATTAGCAGTTGATATGTTGCTGTAACTTGATATGCTGCATTCCCCTTTGAGGCTCCTTTGAGTCAGAGATCCTCAAGCACCAACATTGTTGGACCAGATATTCTGTACAGACAGAGCCAACCCTAGGGAGGGTGTGGGGCCCGGGCAAATCAGCCTGTGTGGGGCCCCTTTAACACTGCACAGGGCTGTGGGACAAAAGCAAGGAATAGCAGTGCTGTAGCAATCAAATTTGGTGCCCAGGGCCAAGCAGATCTCATGCACCCCGGACAAGCTGCTCTTCAGTGGATGCAAAGCAGGAGGTGTGAAGCAGGCGTCACTGCAGCTGCTCCACCCAGTTCCGCGGGGCCCTCCAAAGTGTGGGGCCCGGGGCAGTCACCCCATTTTGCACTACCCAAGGGACAGTTCTGTGTATAGATTCCTGATTCTTGACTCTCAAAAGAAGTGCTATACTCCCAGTTTAGTAATGGCCTGAGATCTTGTGGTGGCCAGAGGAAATACTACAGGAACACTGAAGGCATACCTCAAGATATGCTGTTATCAAGGTTTGAGAGGAGCTGTCTGCCAAATGACTCCAATAGTGCTGCAACCTCCATCAAGCAGCAGTTCATTTTGAGATAAAGTCCTCAAAGCAGAGAAGAGAGAGCAAAGGAAGGAAAAGGAGAGGAATCCTAACTTGAAGCCTTCTGTCCCCTGTGGAAAGACCTGCAACTTCTATGGACGTATCAGTGGCTCAAGGATTGGATTCTTAAGTCATCTGAAGACCCAACAATGAGCCGTGTTAGAGATCATCCTCAAATCAAAAGATTGCTGATGACTAGCTCAAACAGAAAAAGCACTCAGGATATGTGCAAACCCTCCTACAATCTAGCTAGACCCAGGTGCTAATATCAGTAAAGTAGCCTGGGCTTTAGCAAGCCTTCCCACATACCTGGAACCACCTAAACAGATAGATTGAGCTGCTGCGTTTTCACAACGTTTATTATTTCTGCTAAATAAATACCAGTGTGGGAATGCTTGCATGTGCTATAGCCAAGTCTTTAATACCAGTGTACATGTACCCTGGGTTTCAACCTTTCCAAATTGATGGATTTCTTTATTTTATCATAATCTCTCCAAGCCTGAAAAGTCCTGTTTTTCCAGTTCCCTGTTGCTCTGTATTTACTGGTGTTAGAAGCTCAAACTAATTTTTCCTAACTTTACTAACTTTGGTGAAGCTGAATCTTGTCTTCCACCAAAGTTAATTATTTCCCAAATACTAATGCTGTGTCTGGTTTGTTCCCTAATATAACCTTCTCTTCACAGAGTCTGAAAAAACTTTTTGTGAAGTCAATGCTGGTCTTTTCCTTGACTTCACTGAAAATAATGGTTGGAGATTAATTTAAAATGCAAATAAGAAAACTGTGAAGTATAACATACTAACTTAGAATTCTACAGATGAAATCTTCACAAACAAGAATTTTTGAAAGGTTCAATATAAAGTTCATGGTAGATTTAAAGATATAAGGATCAAACACAGATCTCCTCAATGCATCATGCCCCAAATCTTTTGATTAATTATAGCCAATTTAACATTAAAAGTTCATTTTCCAAGCCTCTGCCTTAGGACTTATCTTTATTATAATTGGGATATCAGTTTGGGACTTTAATTTGATCCTTCTTAAGTACAGTGATTGCTTTGTAATATTTCTGTTCTGGATGACAGCAGATGCAATTGTAAGGGTAGAAGTACACAACACAACATGAGACGTAGGCTACAGAAATATCCTCATAACAAAACACAACTAAAGAGTGTAGGCAGGCAATATTCAACCTGAAGAGCCATTCTTTCTATTAGCCAGTTTCAAAAACAATTATTTCCTAAAGGAGCTCCCAGAGCTTAGTGTTTGAGACTCTAATCAGAGAATCCAAGTTTTATTTGGGGGAAAAAAGGAAACCCCTTTTGTTTTAAAAACTTTGACCTTTTTCTGTAAATTCCATGTAAATGACTTTTGCTGAGAATTTCAGATCTTGCAAAAATGTTGTCCACTTACTATCCATATATAATAGTCTAGGCTACAAAGAGGTCATGGATTTATATGTACTCTGGTATGATAACTACTCAAAGAGGCTTAAGGAAAAAATGCCAAAACCTCTTATTCTGTCCACTGTGTGTGTATATATATATATAAGTGTGTACACATATATATATACATAATACACACACACACATGCACTCAACAAAAACTGCATTAAGCAGTATTGCAGCTGTTAACTACAGCAACCAATTGAGCAAGCAACACAAAAAACCTCAACATGACAAATCACAAGCTGCCTGGCAATAGAATATTCTACTATTTTACTAACAGTAAATTACACATTGTTATATCTTTTTATCACACTGGGCATGTCTATACATTCATTAATGTGCTGTAATTAGTGCACATTAAGCTTAGTACTTAGATAACCAACTACTAAATCAACGCACAATAACTCACACTACTGTACAGTAGCACCAGTGCATAGGTTTTTAGTGATGCATTGCTTACTGTGCAGTAGCCTACTACTACTACACAGTAGCATATTAGCACAGTGGGTTTTTTTCCTGGTACACTACTGCACAGTGGTATTAGGCTACTGACAGTTAGCATCTTGTGTAGACACACCCAGTATCAGAGACAATTTACCCATAGCTTCATGTATTATAGTCTACCTAAGGAACCTAAACAGCTAGGACTGCC
>NW_005841907.1:3932809-3935625 GCF_000455745.1 Alligator sinensis
CCGAGAAGTATTCAAGATGTCGTCTTCTTTTTTTCCCTTCTTCCTCATAATCTGTCCCTTTTTGAACATTTATCCAGTTTTAGATACAGAGCGTACTGTACATATATATTTTTCTACTTTCAGAAGTTTCCATTCAGGCCCTAATCATCATGCTTAAATATTATGATTGCCCTCTCTCAGGCTTCCTTGATTTCTCCATCCTCAGGTCCCATATTGATTCTGTGAGCTTGTACCAGTGATTCTCAAACAGGGTACCACACCACCAGGGGATGCTATGAGATCCTTTTAAGGGCACTGTAGGGTGCAGTGCAATATGTGCACTGCTACATATACAAACATAAGATTCATGAAATAATCCTAGAAATTTCAAATAGAAATCCACAGTGTTAGAAACATTCTGATCTGTTGTGGTCTTTCTGAGTTCTTTGCAACAGAAAAAAATGCTCTGTTATATTTCCATAATCCAAAAATGAATGAAAACGAAGAACTGGTATTTTCTGAGGGGTGCTTTGAGTCTAAAATGGTTGAGAACGACTGCTGTAGACTTAAATCACAGCAGGTTACGAAGGGGGGAAAATGATTTAGAAATAGAAAATGCTTTGTTGCTAGAGTCAAGTATTTTTACAAGCATCGTTTACTGAATGAATTACATAGTTTGAATAAAGTTAGACAAGTTTTTATATGCAAGGCATTCTTTATCAGATTTTGTTCCTAAGCATCACCATTCAGAACAATAAAAGCTAAAGACTCCCTGAGCATATTTGTCTAAAACATCCTTATTTCTATTTTTCTCTCTCATAGCAACAAAGACATAAAAATTAAAACTGCCAAACCTGATTGTGCCCTGACTAACATATCCAGTTAGTCAGACATTTCCATACAGAGACATTATATTTGAAATCTCAACAGAATAAGAAGATAAAACAATATGCTCCACTTGTAAAATTAGTTATTTTTCTCATCCCCCTGCAATCAAAATGATTGTTTACAATTAGTCAAATAGAGCCTTCAAGAAAAAATCAACTCTCTCTACATTGTAATAATCTAAATGGTAGTTAAAATTTGAATAACAAGAGTCACTTTTAATTTATAAGTTGTTACTAATGAAAACAAGTGAAAAATGTGACTGCTAAGCAAGGCATTTAGGTATTACATAACTTGGTACAATGGAAAAATGTGCAGTGAAATAAGCAGAACTGAATTAAAGGCGAACAGTCTGGGATCTTACCGTATCTATTCAAGATGTAAATCACTCACAACATTCCTGAAGTGTAGCTGGTTGATAATAACATGGATTATTTTCAAGTAGTAGTGCACATATTTCTGTGTTTTTATCACTCAAATGTGTAACCCAAAATAACACCTTCCAAAAGTGAGGTAGATGCTTCACAGCTCCCAGAAAGCTTTCAAGAGTTTAAAGGCTAAATATCTACTAGTATTGAACCCTATGATAGAAAATACTTTTGTGGTTAAGAGGACTGGGAGTCAATAGATGAGTGATCAGTTCCCAACTCTTGTCTGAGAACCCCTATGCAACCTTGGGAAATCATTGTCTTTTTGTGTCTCAGACTCTATGGCCCAAATACTTTTCTGTTGCTAAGATTTCTAAGTATTTGTCACAAGTGCAAAAAAATATGCATCTTGCATGAGGAATGTGATCCTTTTTCATCAGGTGAGGCACATCTCCCCTATTCACTCAATGGTCAGCTTTATGTACATTAGTTGTGTCAGGATTTAGTTAATTCAGAGGGAAGACAATTATTAGGGGTGTGCAAATCAGGCCATATTCGATTCGGATTTGGATTCAGCCTGAATTGGGACAGTGATTTGATTAGTTGATTTGAATCACTATCCCCGATTTGATTCAGCCGAATCTGAAGATTCAATGCGGATTTGGAGAATCATCTTTTCGACCATAGACACAGCTTTAAATGTTTTTTCTACATACCTTGAAGTACCAGTGCAGCTCATGGACACTGTGATTGTGGGGCAGATGGAGCATCCCATAGGAGTGCGGGGCCCCCCCATGTGCTCAGCGGTGAACCCAGAAGTGGACCAGAATTACTTCCGGTCCACTTCCAGGCCCACCTCCAAGTGCCCTCCTGGCTTGGTGATCAGTTGCGGGGGGACACCAGGTGTACCCCCAGACCCAGGAGTCATCAGTTACCAAGCCAGGGGGATGCGGGGGAGGGGGTGGGGGGCTAAGCGCTCTCTGGTGGACCTGGAAGTGAACCCGAAACACTTCTGGGTCTGCTGCCAAGCACGCTGGGGAGCCCCCCGCGCTCCTGTGGGATGCTCCATCCACCCCAGCATTGGCAAGCCACCTGGTACCTTGAAGTATGTAGAAAAAGCATTTAAAGCTGTGTCTATGTCTGCATCTCCAAATCTTTTTGAATCTCTCTGAATCGATTTGGAGAGATTAAAGGGTCTCTTGATTCCATTCGGATTCGGATATTCAGCAACTGAATCAGGCCGAATCTCATCAAATCAGGGACTGATTCAATTAAAAATACACAGCCCTAACAGCTATCTGAATCAGTGCATCTAACTGACAGACAGCAATTTTGACTAGACAAAAGCACCTAGTGACTTTTTACCCCAAAACCTAGTGGTTACTGTACTTGCTACTCGGGAGACCTGTGAACTAGGCTTCACTCAGCTAGAAGGGGTCAGAACCCACATCTTCCATTTCCCCCCAGAATGTGGACATTTTGATGGGTACACAGTTGAAACTGGGCCACTGGATGGAAAGTAAGATAAGCATCAGAAGGGAAGCTAAAATCCTCCTCATAAGTTTGCCATTTTCCCAAGAGGGA
>NW_005841907.1:3935656-3998326 GCF_000455745.1 Alligator sinensis
TATGTTTATACAGATTGTATTAAATAGTTGGATAAAATACATAGCGAGCATTCTTAGTCCCACAGATGCTCAGTTTGGTTATTTTCTGTCTGAGGAAGCAGGCGTTTATCTGGGGTTCATACACTTTTCAGATGGAATTAGACCACCACAGAGCATTAAGTAGAAGCAAATGCTTCAGGGATTGTTCTGGATCATTTCTGAGCATGCAAAGTAGGCTGTATCTGGTTGCCTAGGGTCATGATGGAAACAAAAAAGAAATGTAGGTGTCTTGACAATTTTGTGGCAGCTAAGCAGGATGAGATAAGATAATATTTAATAACATGGGATATATCTATATCATGCAGGGTGTACGCTCGATCTGGGGAGTTCCTGAGCATACCCCAGTCCCTCACTCTTTCTAGTGTACTCCAAACCCATAAACCTGGTTCAGCTGATCTTGTGGTGGTCCCCATCAGCTACTCTCAAGCACCCATGAGATCTTAAGAGGCCATAGAATGGACTCACTGGCCTATATCCAGATTTGGAAAATGCAAGTGGGAGTGGAAGGCCCAGGGCACACAACTCCCATGGTGTCAGCGTATCCTTAGATGCCTCAGAGAATCTAGATCCATGTGGTCCTGTCCCACCGGGGGCACAAGTCATCAACCGACGAACAAAATACTTATACTTTGATTTCTAGAATAGCTACTTACACCTACCAGTGCAAAATGTACTATCTATGAATATTTTCTGTTATTTATAATGTGCTGCTTTTCTGAATATTTCTTCCAGTAAACACAGAACATGAACACAGACAGTTGAAGCTAATCTGTACAAAAAAATTGAACAAGAATTCATTGAAATGATTTGCAATACCCTGCCTTCTCAACGTCTATAATCATTTTTTTCTGCCAAAGAATTCCCTCCACCCTATCTCTCGGCTTCCTGAACTCAGCACCTGGCTTGCCTCTTGAGTATAGCTGTAATCAAAATAAACTACATAACATAACATAATACAGGGGCACTACTAAGGGAAAACAGTTCCAGACGCATCTGTTTTAGCAGCAACAGGTCTTCATTTAGAATGTCATCCTGAGTCTTTTTTCTTGCTCTTCGACATTTGCTTTTTTCATTTGTGACCTTTCTTGTTCACTGGTATCCTCCTATATTCTTCCTTTAACAGCTATTTTATGTTCTTATTTCTATATTTTTCTTCAAACTTAACTTTACTTCTTCCTTTCTGCTTCTGCAAATGTTTCTCTCTCCATTCTGACTTTATATTTCTTGTTGAGCTTGATTTTTCCCTGTTTTTAATTCTTCTCATCTTCAAATTTTCTCCCCTATTTGTTTGGTTCTCATTTCTCTTTTTTGTCTACATCACTTTAATCTCCAGATCTTCACTATGATATATTATCTGTAACACTTAAATTATCCAGAGCAAAGAGGGACTTTTCATTTGAATTTCTTAGATGAAGCAACAATAACACCAATAAGTATCTGTACATCAAAAAAAATCCTAAGCTCTGGGGTCCTTTTCAAAATTAAATATTAACAATAAGCAATACATCATAGAACAAAGCTTAAAATGTAAACTGTTCATAGCCTACTAAACTATTATTTTCACTTTCACAACATTCAAATGGATAATAGAAAAATAATATAAATTGGCATAGTGTATTGGAACAATTTACCAAGACACATGGTTAGATTCTCCATTGTTTGGAGTCTTTACATCAATGCTAGATGTCTTAAGCTATTTTCTGTTCAACCAGATGTTATAATCTATGCCAGGGCTGCCTGTCTTCTGAGCAACTGGAGACCACACAGCAGGTGTGCGTCTCTTGGGACCCTCCAAGCACAGGAACTAACCCTCCCCCAGACCCCCAAACAACACATGACCCCCAAATCCCCCTGCCCTGTGGGCCATCCCTGGGATGGGCCCAGAAGTAGAAGCTAGAGGTGGGAATGGAAGCCCGCAGATCGAAGCCGTGGCAGCAGGAAGAGAGATGGGAAAAGTTGTGTCTGAACAGGAGCCCTGAATCTCCTGAGATTGACGATGAAGTGTTGAATGCCAAATCATGGATTCACTCCCTCTTCAATACAAAGTATCTGGATCTTTTTTAGTTAAATCACCTTAAATAAAAGAGAGAAATCAGCTATAGTTTCAAAGACCTTAGTACACTGCAAAAATCCATTAATGAATGTATAGTATTGATGTGGGAAGCTGTACTTGAAAAAATGCCCACATAAACAACTAATCCCGTCCAAAATAAGGATATGTAGGGCTCCAAAAAGGAAGCAGATCCTTTTTGCTTCCATTGCCAAGACAACAGAGACTACACAAGAGGCCTCCATGTTGCTGTACACCATCAAACTGATCTCCACCCTCTCAGACTCCTGTGCAAACTGTAGAGGGTAAGTATAAGGTGGGACAAAATATTGATAGGAGTGGGGCACATCATTATTGGAAAATACCCTAGGTGCTAAAAAGCAGTACAGCTACTCTCTTTTCTGTTATTGGAAGAGAATTCAGTAATCCTCTGGGAAGGATTTGACCTTAGTTCCGGTGACAGCAGCATACATTAGAGCTGTCACAGTTGTCTCCAATCCTTCCAGCGGATGCAGTCCCATTGTAGTCTGATGCTGTCTTTTCTCAAGGGCTTATTTTCAAGGGCTTAAGTGTTGAAGCAACGTATATGTTACTTGGGGGCGGGGGCAGGGGGGAGGGGGAGAAACAATAGATTATTACTGATGAAGGACTACAGAGCATACTTTGATTATTGAAATACATTCTATATACGAACAGATATAGATTTCCTTTTTTGATATTAGGAGGGGGGGTGCATGTTTTTTTTTCCATGCCTCTTACTAGAAAGCTGAGTAATGATAATTTAAGATTATGTTTGTATGTGTATGTATGTGTGCGCACTTGCCCAAGGTATGACAAGTACTTTCTTCCCTATAAAGCACCAACCCATCACTACAACAAGATACAGTATGTTAATGTAACCCCCAAAAGACTTTGGTTCAGGAAATAAACTGTTTTTTGTGAGAGCAATGGATAAGTGTTTACTTCCATCTGCTAAATAACAAGTGACTTTTCATTTTCTTTTGAAACATCAATTATTACTCACTAATAAGGAAGGACTACAACACTGGGTAGTAGAACAATTATCTAATCTATACATATGATGATGGAGTATCAAAGTGACTTTTTCCCACTTTGCCCTACTGTCTAAGCCTAACAGACTTAGGCATTTAAAAACTTAAGTAAATTCCCAAGGGCCAGATTTTTAAAGATATTTACATGTAGATACCTATAGGAATTTTCAGAAGTGCTGAATCCCCACTACAATCAAGAAACTGCCTAAATACTAACAGCCTAGTTGTGTCTTCTGGTATCTTAATACTCTGACTCTTGGACACTTTTGAAAATTTTACCTTGTATTTATTTTCCACTTCAAAAGGCTTATCTGGCTTTACATGCTATATACCAAATACTTGGCATAGCCTGCTGATGCTATTTTAGGTTGTCATTTAGTGCTGCAGGCATCATTACATCCTTTTCTCCACACATAACAACCCTTAGGAGTTTGGTCATCATCTTTAAAGAGGCTTTTAAAACATGTTTGAGCACAGATGGACATGAAGGAAAAGAAATGAAATTATGGACAGAATATTGATCTGAATATTGGATTCTGCATAACCTCCCATGGAATTAATGAAACATCTACTGCTTCTACAAGATACCAGCACAAGGACAGGAAGAAGATGAGTGTTGTAGGAGGACTTGGATCCCAGAGATCCAAACAGTGGAGATGCTGCTCTCAGGAGGTCTTTTAACCCCTCAAAATTGCAAAGAGACAATTCAATCATGAATGTTCAAATGAATGTCACTGTTTTGTACCCCCCTCTCCTCCCCCCACCATCCATCTCATTTAAGGGTCTTAGAGGAAGAAAATCTCTGAGGATTCTACACATTCAGGTTCATTCACAGTGTAGGCCATAAAACAAACAAAAAAAGTTCTTAGTAGAATCACTGATAGGAACTATGGCTTTGTGTTAGCTTTGTGTCCAGGTGCCTCCTGACCAGGGATCCTGGTTTTCTCCAATTAAAAAAAAATCCCCAATTTTTGGGTTAAAAAAAAGTAACCAAAAATCCACATTTTTCCATGATTAAAATAAACACCACTACACACACACACACGCTAGTAGCATTTCACTTTAATCACAGAAAAATGTGGATTTAAAAAAAGTATATAGTATAGATATAGTATATACTTTTTAAAAAAAGTAAAAAGTATATATATGCAGTTGCATTTTATTTTGATTACAGAAAATGTGGATTTGGGGTTACTTTTTTTAACCCCAAAATTGGGATTTTATTTTTATCAGAGAATATATAGATATATTAGCCCTATCTGCATATATATATATTCTGCATATATATAGCCTTATCTGTATACGTATGTATGTATGTAATATACATATACATAAATACATACATATACAGATAAGGCTATATATATCCAGAATATATATCTATTTATATATTTATCTATGATCAAAATGAAATGCCTATAAATATATAGTGGCATTTCATTCTGATCATAGATAAATGTGGATTTGGGGTTACTTTTTTAACCCCAAAACTGAGATTTTATTTTTATCAGATAAAACCAGGATTCCTGCTAATCAGTGCCTCTTTCCTACTGGGTAGAGTTGGAAGGGGATAGGAGGGACAGACACAGGGTGTAGAGTCAGTCTATTCCATGCACTGACTTCAGGAATGACCTTTTTAGATCCTGGAAGATCCCTGACCCCTCAGAATCAGCATCTGTATTTTGCTGTTCCCAGCTGTTTTTCTTCAAAACAAAGCCAGACAACTTATACAATCCCAATCAACGGTGTAGAATTATGTTTAATGGCTTCTAAGCAGAACACTTCAGCCCCTAATGATAGACTAGAGGAAATGTTCTAGAGTAAGCAAGCACTAATACTCAAACTGTCTTTTAGATCCAGAAAGAAAGGGCTCTTTAAATCAAGATTAAGATCAGTGGCAGTGCAGTTGAACTGCATTGCAGCTGCCTGTGCAGAATTTGGAGCACATATGAAGAGAATGTTATTTTCAAGCAATGATTCTTTAAGTCTCATAACTATTTTCACTGCAGGTGGAAATTATGAAAATATTTCTAGTAATTTTCCTAATACATTAACCTTTTATTTGAGTGAATATGCATTAAGCAGCATGCTTCATTTTGTCTAAAAAAGTTACATTGATTTTCTTCCTTATTTTCTTGATTAAAACATTTTTCTCTGTACTACCTGGGTCATAACATATGATTCAAATATGAATTCAGTGGCTGTACTAATTAAAGGCTAAGGCTCTGTCTATACTGATCAAAGTACCATGCTTCCAATGTCAAATGATAAGGACCAATATGAGGGTCACAAGCAAAATGATGTAAGGAACTTAACATAATTTGGTGTTCAGTTAAAGTAAATAATGAGCTTCACAATTTCAGTTTCATTATTAACCATGGTAGATGTTACTGCATACTGTGATGTATGATTTACACTGTAATAAAAGTGATATTAGGTTTTTGTGAGACAGACCTGTCTCTTTTAAGAATGCTGCATAGTCCTGTCTTAAATTTATGCTGTTTTACCCAAATATTGCAGTTCACATTGTATCCAAAATTGAAATAAAATTATCTGCAACATGCTGTCATAATCACATTAGTCAAGGAAAATGTATTAGCTTTAACTTCCCATTTTTGTGTTATGTGTGGATAGAGACAGCATTGCACTTTGATCTGTCTTTTAAAAACAGGGGGAGGGTGCAGAGGAAAGACAATATCTTTGATCAAAGTATGCTGCTGACTGCTTCTCCATCAGCACAGCACTAGTGTATTTTGGCAAGATGCCTGGAAGCAAAGAGCAATAGTTGGTGTATTCAATTGCAGTGTGTATACCCAACATAGAAACAGACTGCAGTGAAGCTATGGCCCGCATAGAAAGGAGCAGAGCAAAAACCATCAGGATCTTTAAATACAGGGGAAATAATCCTGCTCCCCATAACCCCCCTTTTTTTGTGGCCACTGAGGTCTGCAATGCAGAAAAACTGGTGCTATTTTAATCAGCAGGACTGATTCTATTTTAATTCATAGCAGTTGAAGGAAATTATATGAAGTATTCTGGCATCCTAGACACTCATCAGACCGCTTCCATGCTGTCACAATGAATCTGGGAAGATACATCCTGGGGAAAAGGGGCTAGGGAGTCACAAAAATTGGTAGCCAAAATTCACTGTTGTAATTGCTGATGTGCAGAGAATCTGTGAATCCTATTCTACAGAATCACGGAGACCACTATATTATAAAGTGTTTTGGGGGAAGCAAAGTTGTATAATGTTCATTTTAATTTTCTGTGTATATGTAATACTGCTTTACTCAAGGAAGAGAGAGATATAAAGGAGGCAGAAGAACACTGTGATGGACTGTGTTTCTGTATTTCTGTTCAGTAATGGACAAGTCTTGTAAAAGACCATGAGATCTACTTCTCCATCTCTGGCCCGTAGCTTGGTGATGAAGTCCAGTTTAAGAAAAGAGATGTGTCATTGAGTTAGAGATATGACATCATCCTCTCAATGTAGGTGGGAAGTAGAAAGAGGAATTATCCCTCTCATCCTGACTAATAGTTGAGACAGTGATCTGGATAAGGAGAGCATTCTGTTACCTCAACCAAGGGTAAAACAATGGAGTTGCTTCCATGGGTAGCTCCAGGAATGAGGCAAGGACAAATGTGTGGCTCTTGTAGGAGTTGAAGGGAGCGGAGAGATGATATTTGAAGTAGTGAAGAAGTTATTTCTGTGTCTTGTATATCCTCCCTTAACAATTTGGAAACTTCCCAGACAGAAGTCACAGTCCTGTTCATCCTTTAGAGCTCATCCAAACACGGAGGTCATGTATATGTCTGGTTTGATTTTTCTCTATTTGGAGGGAACTGTACAGTCAGATCCATGGTTTTAAAGGTCTCTAAACTCCAAGTCTGATAGTCATGTATTTCAGCAGAACAATTATACACCTGAAGTGTTGATGAGTGCTAAATTCAGGACTAAAAATGCGTGTGCTTTTCCTTTCATATTTTTTTCCACTTGCAGCTTAGAAACTATTTAAATTATGCTACAACTGATTCAGGAACTTAAAAAAGAAAGAGCAAAAGAAAGCTTGAAGGTTGTCCCAGATTCACACTATATTTTAATTTATTGATTCAGCACCCTTTTTAGATTAAGTTCCCACTCTTAGATAAAAATAACTTTCTAAATCAAATAAGAAATAAGGAAGTAGGTACCCTTGCAATCACTATTGCTCTCAGTTTAGTGCTTTCAGATAAATTGGGTTGAAGTGTCATTGTAGCCTTGGTGGTCCAGGAAATGTACAAGAGGCAAGGCACTCAACTGTATAATTGGGAATGTTGCTGGACAAGCTTTCAGGCACAAAGTGCTCTTCTATAGGTTCCTCAGGAGTTGTGAAGAAGGGTACTTGGTAATTTGTCCAACAATGCTCTCTTCATTTAAAATTAAATTCACCCCTCTTCATAAAAAGTTTGAGAATTTAAACTTTGTATTTGGGATTAAGAGGTGCCATGTTAAGAGTGGGGTTTCCTTCCAGCCAGCTGCCGGCTATGACCAGGGACTGTGGATTTAGAACAGCCACTCTTTCTCTCTGTGTTCACGAGTAGCATCTACTGTCATTCAGAACCCTATACAAGTCTGTTAAACACACAGGACTGGAAATTACTCTGTAAATCTCTGAATTCAGTCCCCTGTTAGTTCAGGCAAATGCAGCTTAGAGTCCTTAGGGTGCCTATACACATACATCAAGGCTGCTTTGACACACTGTAATTACAGAGCATTGTAGCAGGCTCGATTAATCAAGTCTGCTGGAGTGTGGAAATTACTGCACTCCAGCAGACTCCAGCATCACATGTATCAGCATCCCCACACTGAAAAATGGAGGTGGGGGTGCTTTAACTAAAGCTGGTTTTAGACAAGTTTTAGTTAAAATGCCCCCGTCGCCATTTTTTAGTGCAGGGACGCTGCTACATGTGACACTCCAGACACTTTAATTAGAGTGGCTCCTGGAGTTGCTCTAATTAAAGCAGCCCCACTTTCCCACCTCTGCCTCCCAGAGCACATGTATAAATGCCCCTACTTATTATAATTTATCAATCTCCACCTCAATATTAGTCCAATTGTTTTCTCTCATTACACCTACTTGAAGGATTTGAAGAACTGCAAGTCTTAGGAAGGTTAGATATCTTCTAATATCTATCTCTAGGATAACTCTACTTACCAAACACTCATAACCATTTTCTCTTGCATCAAGGCTATTCATAGATTCATAGGTTCATAGACTGAAGCTGGAAGGGACCTCAGAAGATCATTGGGTCCAGCCCCCTGCACCAGGCAGGATAGAGAACTGCGGTCAGGTGACCCCAGCAAGGTGACCATCCAGTCTCATCTTGAAGATTTCCAGGGTACCTCAGGAGGGAGCTGATTCCACAGTCTGGATACCCTAATTTTGAAGGTTTTCTTAATGTTGAACCTGAAACTGTTTTCCAGGAATTTGTGGTCATTACTCCTGGTTTTCCCCAAGGGCGCCCTGGTGAACAGTTGTTCACCGAGTCCTTGATATACTCCCCTGATGTAGCGGTAGGCTGCTACCAAGTCCCCTCTCAGCCTTCTCTTTCTACCATTTAGCTTGAGTATCTGTTTTCCCTCCAAGTGGTTTATCTGCCTGTTGTATTTACAAAGAGCAATAATATAGCCCCCTCTACACCTTTGTTTTACCAGCTTAAGGACTCTGTGCTGAGCTCCTTCATTTAGCCTTCTAATTCATATTGAAATCAATGACTGATGGTCTAAATTAGAGGATTAGAGGTCTAAATAAGAGTTAAGAGTTACATGCTTAGCAACTTTTCAAAATCTGGATTTCAAGATCTTCTATTCTCCTTTCATAAGATAGAGTCTTTGTTTTTCTGATAGTCTTACCTTACTAGTCTTCTCTTCACCTGTTCCAGTCTGAATTTATCCTTCTTAGAATCATAGAAAATTAAGGTTGGAAGGGAATTGAAGAGGTCATTTAGTCCAGCATTTCTCAACTCATGGGTTGCGACCCAAAAGTGGGTCATGAGAATATTTGAAAGGGTCACAGACAAATCACAAAAAAACCCACAGGAAAGCATGGGTCTCCACTTGCAGGCTGGCAGCATTCCAGTCTGCAAAGGGCTGCTTGGGGTGATCGATGCTGGAGGAACATGGCCAAGTGCTGAGACTGCATCAGGGTCGAGGGGTGGTAGGAATGCACCTGCCTCCTCCAGCAGGCGAAGGGGTGAGGAAGAGAACTTCATGCCTGGGCTGGCTGCAGCAGGGCCAGTGCCTGTGCTCAGAGGGGCAGGGCAGCTGGGAGATGCTGCTAAGGGGTTGGGAGGGGCCATGACCAGGCTGCCTGAAGCCACACCCCTCCTTTCTCTAGCCCATGCCAGGCTGGACTCACTGCAATGCTTCCCACACGAGCCAGAGCCATGGCAGCCACCGTGCTCTGGCCCAAGCAGTGCAGTTCAGGAGTGAGGGGCCCCAGCATGGCCCAGGGGGGCAGGAGACAGTGGGTCACTGTCAAGGCTGTGGGCGGCAGGGTGAATTGGGACAGGCCATGGGCCTTTGCAAGTGAGTCCCTGTTGGAAAAAGTTTGAGAACCACTGATTTAGTCTAATCCCCTGCTCAAAGCAGGACTATCTCCCACTAGATCATTCCAATCAAGGCTTTGTCTAGCCAGACCTTAAAAACATCTGATGATGGACAGCACAACCTCTCTGGGTAACCTCTCTGAATCCTAACTGTACCCTCCAGTCTATCTACTACTCCACCCAGCTTGCTATCATCTGAAAACTGGCTAAGGGTGCACTCCATCCCAACTTTCAGGTCATCGATGAAGATATTGAACAAAACTGGCCCCAGGACTGACCTCTGGGACACTCCACTTGATACCAACATCCAAATAGACTTTGAGGCATTGACTACTACCCTCTGTGCCCAACAATCCAGCCAGTTTTCTATCCATCTTACAGTGCATTCCTTCAACCCATACTTCCTTAGCTTGTTTGCAAAGGAGACCTTATCAAAAGCCTTGCTAAAGTCAAAGTAAATCACATTGTCAGCAGTTGTTGTACAAAGCTTATAAATTAAAACAGGGATGTGCAACGTTGGTGCAGCTGGAAGCACATACTTCACGTGCCATATGCTGTGGGGTGATCCCCCTAGGATCACACACAACCCCTGACCCCACCCCCAGGCACTACCCTGCTATTCAGCAGTGGCAAAGGCAATTGTTAACCAAATGCTGGCCACATGAACAGCCATGAACTAAAACATTAAATGAGATCCATACCACAATTGATCCTTGAAGAGCTGCAATATGAACTCTCTTACAATTTGATATTTCCTCTTTCAGTACAATATGCTGTATCTTTATTATTTCCATATGCTCCTTACATTTCTTAGACTAACCTAATCTTAATCAATAATTTTCCATGGGCACTTTGTTGAGTGCCCTACTGAAATCCAGACAGTTAATATCTACTATATTTCCATTGTCTTGAAATTTAATAATCTTATAAAAGATAGATATCAGGATAGTTTGATATGATCTATAAAAAGGATTTGATAACTGTTTGAAATGATCTGCCTTTAAACTAGGTTCACCATGGGGATGAAAACAAAAGCCCAGAGAAAAGTAGAGAACCTGAGGACCTGGAAAAAAAATTAGTAAGGGGAAGTAATAACAAAAGCCTTACAATTTTCTCGTGGAAAGGACAGAATGGTCAGTAGGCCTGTGTGAAGTGACTAGTATTTGCTTTAGTTTTAGATTCAGCCGATTCAGGAGACAGTGATTTGATTTGGTGATTCAAATCACTGTCCCAAATTAATTCAGATGAATTTGATTCGGAGATTCAGCTGCTGCTGAATCAGCTGAATCGCTGAATTGGACGGACCCCATCCCCTGCCCACTCTCCCAGCCTTGTCAATGACTGCCCCGCCTGGCCCCAGCATCCCGACACTTTAAAAAAAAAAAAAAGCCCTACACTCACTGGCTCCTGAAGGGCAGGAGGACGATCCCCACTGCTCCCCACTGCCCTTCACTGCATGGGGGGGGGGGGAGGGGATCTGCCATGAGCCTCCAGAGGCCCCAACAGCAGCAGCCAGTGAGTGCAGGGATTTTTTTATTTTTTAAGTGCTGAGACACTGGGGCCTGGTGGGGCAGCCATTGACGGGTCTGGGAGAGTAGGCGGGGGCTTGGGGGTGCTCAGTGGGGCTGGGGGAGCAGGCAGGGGATCTGACCTGGCAGTGGTCCTGTTGAAAGCCTCTGGCTAAAGATCAGAGAGGAAGGAGCAGGGGGATGTCATGGTGGGAGTCTGCTACAGGCTACTAAACCAGAAGGAGAAGGTGGATGAAGCCTCCTTTAAACAACTGATGAAAGTTTCCAAATTCCAAGACTTAGTTCTTTTGGGGCTTTAATTATCAGGGCATCTTGGAGGGAAACAGTGCATAAGCAGTCCAGAAAGTTCCTGGAGCATGTTGGGGATAACTTTTTGATGCTGATGGTAGAGAGGTAAGGAGGAAGCTCTCTTTGACTTACTGCTCACAAACAGAGAGGTATTAGTTGAGAATGTTAAGTGGAAGGTGACTTGGTAGGTAAGTGACCATTAAATAATAGAGATCAAGATCTTAACAGAAGGAAGCAAGAAGAACAGCAGAATGAGAACACAAGACTTCAGAAAAGCAAATTTTAACAAACTCAGGAAATGTGTGGCCAGGATCACCTGGGAGACCAGTGTGAGGGGAAAAGGAGTGCAATAGTCTAGAGAATTCACTGTACTTTAAGGAGGCCCTCTTAAGGGTACAGGATCAAGGTATCCCAATGCGATGGAAGAATGGGAAGTTCAATGGGAGACAAGGATGGCTAGACATCAGTTACTTCAATGGAGTTAAACTCAAAAAGGCATCCTATAAAAAGTGGAAACTGGGTCACAGTACTAGGGAAGAGTATAAAAGTATTACATAGGCATGCAGGAAAAATGGGAAGGGCAAGGCATTATTTGAGATGTAGCTGGCAAGGAACATAAGGCAATAAAAAGGATTCCACAACCATGTAAAATTAATAGGAAGACCAGAGACCATAGGACAGAGAAGGTGGACATGGGCTTTTACTCATGCTGTAGGAGTAGGAGTGAGAGCAATGACCTCAAGCTGCAGCATGGGAAAATTTAGGTTGGAGACTAGGACGAACTTCCTGACTATGAAGGTGGTTAAGCTTTGAAACAGGTTACCTTGAGAAGTTGTGGAATCTCCACTCTTGGAAAATTTAAAGAGCAGATTAGACAGATACTTCCTGGGATGTTTTAGCCAGGGGGCATTGAGCAGGGGGTTGGACTAAATGACCTTGTGAGGTCCCTGCCAGCCATTCCTTCCTCTGATCCTAAATCAATGTTGATTTATCCTGTTTGCATTTATGTCTATGACTTGAGTTATTGTTTCTTCTCTGTCTACCTGAACT
Source organism: Alligator sinensis (assembly GCF_000455745.1). NCBI lineage: Eukaryota > Metazoa > Chordata > Crocodylia > Alligatoridae > Alligator > Alligator sinensis. The sequence continues at coordinate 3,948,253 of NW_005841907.1, forward strand.
TTTAAGTGACTGTCCTACAGTCCCATCCCTGACCCTTTGCATGGTTGCTTTGCCTGCATCTTCCCACCGAACAGCCTCATTACAAGCTTTTTGTGAATCAGATGATCTTGGGCAGAAAAGCTAATGCATGCATGCAAAAAGTGGTAGTAAATGAACACTTGATTGAATCAGTAATATAGGAAAAAGTATCAGATGCCATCAATAAAATGGGAATGGTTAAGAGTTGGATTGGAATAACAATAGAGCCATGGAAAGGTGGTTCTTGAATAAGATTGTGTTGTGTAAGATAATACTAGATGTGTGGAGAAAAAGCTTTTTTTATACCTTTTTAAGACAGCAATGACATGCACACAGTAGAAAATATCTAGTTTTAAAACTCATCAACCACTCCATGAAACTAGGAGAAAAGGTTGAACAAAGATTGATAAGAAAAGTCAAAATTGGAAACAGTCAATTTACATTCAAGTATGTAAATCAATCATTGATGCAAACTTTGCAGTGAGACTCCTAATGGAAAAGTACAGTGAAAACACAAAAAGTCTTCTCTAGTGTTCATTGGCATGCCAAATGTATATGACCATGTCAGAAGATGTGATTTAGTGGCTTCTGGTGATATAAGTAGATGTTGTGATACTTGTGCAGTGTATATATAGAGGTTCTACAATATTACAGGTACATCTTGGCAATGTACAGTCTGTGCATCACTGGGGAAAAAATGCATACCTGTCATGCACATTTTCAGGTGACAGCAAGAGGAATATTGGGATATAGAATCTGAGCTGAAGTATTTGTAGGCCCACTCTGCAATACAATGTAGAGATAGATGAGGAAATTAGGAGAATAAATAAGGCATGGACAAAATGATAGGAGCAGCACAAACTATAAGGAGCAGAGAATAGTAGGAAAATGTCAATTTGTTTGATAGGAAGAATCTAGAAGACTGAGAGTAGACCAGTGTTGTTGCATGGATTAGTGTTGAGCAATGAAGAAATAATAGTTGGCCATGACTAGTTGATGGAGAACAAAATGGGGGCGGCGGGGGGGAGGGATTTGTGGAGTCATCAAGGAAAACACTGCAAGAAACTCAGGGGCACATCATGTAGGTAGAGGGATACCTAAGTGAGAGCAGACTGAGATGTGTTCATCCTCCACCCAAAAGGCCTGAAAAGTACATGGGAAAGAAAGAGATAGTGACAGACAAAAGTTTGTGAGGACAGAGGACTCAAAAACAAGTTTTAGTAATATAAATGTGGTTTTATTATCACTAAAGGGTTATCTCTGGGCGCATCTACAGAAGATGTTTTCTGTGGAGTTGCTTAATTAGCTCCACAGTAAATGGCTTGGGGTCTACATGTGTAGCCCTATTAGGCCACAAGAAACAAATACACTCTGGAACAGGTAGTACTTACATTTACAAGTACTGCAGAGCTTTTTTGTGAACAGTGGTACATGTGTAGACACTGACCTGGCTGCCTGGGGCACAAGAGGACTTCAGTGAAGGGTGCTGCCTGCTGGCAAGCCACTCACAAGAGTACCTTCAAGCCCCATCCAGCCCCTCCACAGCACACTGAGCCGGGTTGGAGCAGCCCCAGGCTGGAAGACTGACCTACCGCATCTCCTGCCAGCCAGGGCTGCTCTGACCCAGCTCAACATGCTGCAGTCCCCGGTGCACATGTAAATGCAGTACCTGGGAGAAACAAAATCCGTTGCAATAAGCACCAAAGTTTATTGTGTCACATTAATATGCACGTGTAGATGCACCCTGCAGCTGGCAAGTAAAAATCGGAAAGCATGTAAGCACTACTCATGTTTCTATATACGGTTACAAATGTTGTAGATGCATTAAGAATACAAATGTAGGACACTTTTAAACACTGGCCACTGCAGCTGTTATGCTGAGAAACTTAATTGCCAGTTGTGCACTAACTGCTCTATGAGATGTAGGAAACTTTTGTTATTGTGACAGAAATGTTGTTGCTTATATACTCCCTAAGCCTGAATGTTACAAAATCCGATTTATTCTTGTTTCTTATAAACACATAAAAAGATATCTATTTTTTTTAGAATCTGCTGAATATTGTTTTAAATATCAGCATGAATTCCTGCTCAAATATACACTTCAGAAGATGCCTTTGTGTTTAATATCATAGTCTTTCACATTTTCTAATATCAGCTTCTAATATTTGCCAATGAAAACCTCTGGTAATTATAATTTTTTTTCAGGTCAGTGCATTAAATGTTAAGTAGAGGCTGGACATTTCTCATGTGCCAATAATGCCCTTTCTTAGCTGAATATGATCAGTGCCTTTAATTTTATCTTTTACAAACAACTTAAGAAATGTGTTTTTGACTCATAAAGAATTACCCAATCTTTAATTTTTATTCAGGTTATATTTTGATACTAAAAACAAAAATAATTATACAACTACACTGATTTTCACACAAATGTATGTGGAAGACTCAAAACCTGAAGCCCAAAACCCAATGGTACAAAGTTTTTTAGTTCACTACTCAAACATGGATGATTTTTACTTCCTTTAGTAGAGGGGCTGTACACCTATGCTGTCACCTTTCACAGTGTTAAGATTTCTCTTCTACCTGAAGTAGTAGAAGTTTCTCTTAGTATTGTGGTTCATCAGTTCCTTTGCCACTGATGACCATGACAGGCATACAGCCAGAGTTTGTTATAAAATACCACATTAAAGAGACTTTCATCCTTAAGATAAGAAGACTTTGCTACTTGAGATAAACTCTGAGAATATAAAGGCTGAGACCAGCAAATTAGGATTCCCTACAATAGCCTGTTACAATTATTCAATAGTAGCTGCTTGTGAAGCTATAATTTGGATTAACCATCTTTACTATTACAGAGCCAATGTTTCCGGGGGTTGAATGTTGGACAAAAAAATGTTGCTGTGGGCTGAAACTTTTTCTATGATAAGTAATGCAAGTCTAAACAATGCTATTTTATTCCAGGTTTTTATGCTCAGTAGTATCTGGGCACACAATAGAAAGAAGACAATACTTACATTCCTTCCTTCCTGCCTACCTACACTCCTGCCTGGGCATATGCACCAAAGGTCCTGGTCACCTCCCATGCATACACCATGATGCAGAAGGATTAATAGTTGCCTACTACTACTAGCTTTGTTGCAAAAGAAATGGCAGTGGTAGAAACAATAATACAGATGGATTTAGTGTATTCTGGTGCTCTCCTCACTTTTTTAGTTTGTCATTATTCAGGAACGCCTTGCCTCATTCATTAATAACTTTTCTGAAATTTTTTTAATCACCTCCAGACTTAAGCTACAAATTGTGAGGCAAATAGATCTGATGGCTAGATTGTACAGGGGTGCATAATAGTAACAAAATACACTATGAACTTTCTTTCATCTTTAATGGATGCTAGAGCTGGCTACTGCTGTTGGAGAAAATAGATCTGTACAATATCTGTTTATCTGATTGCTCAACTCAAAGCAAAAACAAATTGCTGGATGTAGTATATATTTTATTTTCTGCCTGTGTTATAGTGCTATGTTTAATGCTTAAAATCTTTCCATATTTATTATAAACCATCATGTTACAAGCAGGTTTCTAGTGAGTTCTATGCACATAATTTATCAACTTTAGATAAATTTATTCTCACAAGAACTTCAGCAAATGTAAATCAACAGGGCCTGGCATCACAGCTTTCTTTTTTAATATGAATTATTTTTTCCCCTGAAAACCCTTAGTGAAATCTTATCTTCAGATGCCTGGGCTTCAAATTTGAGATATTCTGATGCCTCTTCAGTGAAACATTATAATCACTGTTAAAATGAAGGCAGACCAGGTGGTGCTTAAAGCTTTGCAAGACTCTGTTTAGCAGTCTGGGTTTTGAATGTACATGTACTTTACACAGTAAGAGTAGCAAGAACAAACTATGCAACCACTTCAAATTATAATTTGCTCATTTACACTCTAATGAATAAATTAGTATGCTGCATCATCTCTGTTCTGCTGTAATGATAAAACTTGCATTTATATAACCTGTAATCAGTGTCACGATGTGCACACAGGAAAAATATTTTAAGTTGACAACCACAGATATTTGTTAAGTATTGCATAGTTTCAAGAATTTACAGATGGCTTATAGAAACATGCAAAAGACAATGTATGCATGTAGCTGTCACAAACCAAATTAAGTAGTGCCCATGTCACAAACAAGTAAAACCATTCAAAACAGTTTTAGTCTGCACTAGGTTAACTAAGAGTTAACTAACAAGAAGATAGTAACAGTTTTTGCTGCGCATGTCAAAAAGAAATTTATAACTGCGACACCAACATAAAATTAAACTTAGCCTTCTGTGCTGTACATAAATCATTATAATTGGTCAAAGAAAACAAGGAGTGACCCTATGATAACACCTAGCGAAAAACCGCTATAATAATTGGTGATTCTAAATAAATTTATGACGTGGCGAAAAGTGATTGGCTAGTACACAAAGAAAACCCCGCTGCATTTTCGCGTAGTCGGGGAAGAGCGACTCCGTATACACCTGGAGACCTATGACATAGGTGTTAGAGAAAACTGGCAATTTGATCACTTGCCAGTTCGTCCCCCCGTCTTCGACCTTCTCAGACATAATCGATGACCCCAACCCGACAATTCTGCCCGACCAGTTTTGCAAACTGATTTACTTATGCAGACCGACCTACGAACCCTAAGCTGTAACTAACCAAGTACCTTTGACCTCCGTCTTTCACCACCTTGATGGAGTAAGTAAATAATCTTGCTTTGCAACCGATAAGCGTCCGCCTAATTAATTCCACTCCATGCGTCACAAGTACCTGCCTGACGGACCCTTAACTGCCCGGGTGGGAGTCAGGGAGAGCTACTGGCCGGCTGCCCTGGGTCCCGACAGTAGCAACTTCAATAATTGTTATGTTGATGGCTAGCATAAGTGGAAAATAGTAAACTATATGCTGCATCCTGTACTTTTCTTGCATATGAGTTGAACAGAGTGATGTCTCCCATGATTTAACTTGGCTTACACTCTAATTTTTGGTTCAGAAGGACAACACCATAATTTGCATTTTATGTATTTACCAAATATTTTAATTCTTAGAAAGATTTCAGGTCCTGATGCTCACGTCTTTCACATGAAAACAAATAAGATATAAATCCCCTATTTGTTTCCCCACTATTGAATTCATTGGGGTTGTTTTTGTTTGTTTTATTGAATTTTATTCTAACTGTTCCATAAACTTTTGGGTTACTCTCTGGACATGAAAAAAACTTACTCCCTACATTTCAAATGTTTCTTTGTTAAAACACAAAGGGACATTTCCTTCTTTCCTTTTTACTGTTTCCTTTTCCCAGCCAGGAAAAAAGAGGAAGGAATTGTTTTCATTGATGGGAAATGGTACCAAACTCCTAGATTTCTCTTTTTGAAGGACTGAATCAATTATCTTTTTCTCACACCTGAAGATTATAAGATATAAGCCCCACTCCAAACCCAATGGCTAAAGTTATAATTGAGTTCGTATGCTTCCTTTTTCATATAGATCGTATGCTGCCTTTTTCTTTTTTTCCTGAAACACTTGAGCCCTGCCTAAAAGTTTATCGACAACACTGCATAAAGAGAAATACTAAGTATGTTTGTTTATTTTCTTAGGCATGTTGACCCTGAGGTAGATAAATATATATAAAATATGCTTGGTGGCTTACTCAGAAAACATGCAAAAATAATATGGGTATTCAGAAAAATATGGTAGGAATACATGGAAAATCAAACCAGATGCCTAGCTTAGCTCTGGGCCCAATTCTGTAACCACCCAAGAGCATTAGCTCCCCTCAGCACTGAGCAATTACTACAAGATGACTGTCAATGATTTCCAATGTCTATTATTCTTCCTTCTGCTTTTCCTTCTCTACATCAAGTTCTGCTTTTCCATTTTCCTTCAATGGATGCATTACTATTCCTTCTCCATTTTAGGGTGTGTGGGTGGGATCTTTTAAAATAAGTAGCAATTAAATAGTTAATGTTTCAATTAAACCGCTGTCGTTGATCTTTAGTAGTAACACCACATTATATTAAGGATAGAGAGAGGAGAGCACACACAAGGTCATAGTACAAGTAGTCTGTAAACTCAGCAGGTACGTGCACATATTACACTTAGATCAATTTAAGTGCCAATCTGTTCAGATGCTCAGGGAGGTTAGACCAGGCAAAAAAATGGCTGGTCCAATACAAATTAGTTCAACCGAGGAAGTAAACTAAGTTAGATTGGCAATAGGTTAGCCCAATCTAACGAACATGGGTACATGTTTGGAACACAGCCCCAGGGCTGGGAAATCCCAGCCACTTGCCTCAGCCCTGGGCCTATGGCTTCCCTAACCCTTAGCCCTGGCTGAGCTATTTTTAGCCCCAATCTCTCCACCCCTGTGGATGCAGCAACCCCTCTGATCCCACTCACACCTCCCCCCCACCTCAACTAACTTAGATCAGGTTCCTGGTGCAACTCCTGGCACCAACAAACATCTATACAAGCAAAACCCAATTTATGATCATGCCCTTAAAGTGTGCAAATACCCAGGAAAAGCATGCTACATTGATTATATAAGGTTCATAGTTGAAAAGTTATTTTCACCATCATGAGAAAGTTTTCTGTGGAATCTAAATAAGTAATTTAGGCCACTTAAATATATGGTTGTTTGCTATCCCTAATTTAATGGCTAATCCAATGCCCTTAATGGCAGCATCTTTCAGTTATATTCCTGAGCCAGTGGAAAACAACAGTTGGACCTATTCCATAGTGAAGTCCATAGCCCTGAGTGGGACCAGATACAGACATTACACTTTTACTGGTATAAGTGATCGGAAACTGGTCTGTACCCATAACAGAACAGAAGTTTGGCACACAGACCAGTTTAAAAATGGCAGAACCCGGTCTAAGGTTTGCCCCCTCCACCCCAAAAGGGCCAATGTGTGTTCTGTTCACTACCAGTCTAAACTATGCTGATTACAGAAAACTGTGTAACTCAGATCAATTCTGCCTTGGGCTTTTTGAATGTCTGTATGTAGCCTACATGTCTAGGCTCTCAATACAATGCATGGGGAGAATTAGGTAACTGAAAATGGCGTATACAGCAGTCAACTTGCTATATACCTGCCTAAGCTATCAGTTCAGAAATGCAGAGGACAGTGCTGTCCCATCCCATGCCAGGGATAAGACACTTTTACTTGACTTCATGGGGAAGCACCTCTTTCTGTTCAGGATTTTTAGCTGAAAATCCACTCCTGAAGGTACATGCCTTAGCTCATTATTTAAAAATTTAAGTGGACGATATCTTTCCTTTCAAAAGACAGCCTCAGGAGGAAATGCATAATCTGGAATCTGCTAATTATCAATTTGAGAATTATTAATTATTTGTCTTGCTCATAGCTAGATGGAATCAAAGAATGTCAGAGATGAACTGTAATTCTGGAAAGCATTTAAACATTTAATCAGGGCGTTTTAGCATATGTATCTTTCCTTTACATGGAAGCTTTCCTGAACTGTGGAAGTAGAGACAAGTATCTCCGACACAAGTGTGGTTACAGGTACCAGGGCAGACAAGGTTCCTTGGGTGAATTTGATATCGTTTATTAGACCAACCCAAATGGTTGGAGAATAGTTATTAAGCAAGCTTTTGGGTTCAAAAACCCTTTGTCAGGCTAAGAAAGCTGCAGCAGTTGGTGTGTGCTCTTCCTGGCTGAAATGGAAACTGTACAATTAGACCAACACGGCTACAACCTAAACCCCTGTTACAGGTACCAGTAATTCTTGCTCCTCAAATCTCTTCCTTTATTCTAGGAACAGACATCTCTAGTTTCCAAATGGATTATTGCTTAGTATATATCATTCCCATATGTAACATTTCTGATGCATGTATTGCAGCTTTTAGAATATTTAGAATATTAATCTAATAATCTACTGATTTGTTGAACAGTCTATTATGAATGCTGTGCCATTTCATTCTTGCTGTTTTTACTTATATATATCTTTATATACAAGACATAAAAAGTCATATAAGTAGCAAAAGTCATATGGCATACTGTGAATTTGTACATTCGAAACATACATAATCTTAACAGTCTTTACTATTAGATAGTGGGATTTGTGGTTTCATTTAATTTCTGAAAGAACACTGAAAATGTATGAAAATATTACACCCCTTTTATAAATTATTGCAACATCAATAGTAGTCACAGAATAGCTTCCCAGGTGGCTCACTCCTTGAGGAGAAATCCTACACCTTAAACCCAGCATCCAATGTTTGTTGCCCAAGATAGATTTGCCTGTAAACAACCTAAATGTGGGAGAGAGTAGTGTCAGTTCTATTGTGGAGGAGAGAGAAATGGCAGAATTAGAAGCTATTCATATGATGGTAATTTTGTGCCCTGTGTTTAACTTTCTTTACCATAAATGATGTTTTTACAACCAGTAACATTTATGTGAATCAGATCATGTCAACTATTCCCACAGTGACCTTCTTGAGGAGAGTGGGGTATAATAAAGGTTTTCACTTTGTCTGCATTGGCTTAGTAGAGTGGAAATGTCAAGTACAGCTTTCACATTTATAATGAATATTATTTAAGAATGTATTTGTGAAAGTGTGCTCTTGAAAGGTGAAAATAAGATTAGAAACAATGTTTTGGGCATTAGATCACACTTGAGAAATGTTGTACATTTGGCTAAGGTTTGAAAGGTCCTAGTTACATTTCAGTTTCTACCAAGTTTTTTAATCATTCATTTTTCTTTGTTACTGATTAACAACTGGCAGGAACATCCAAACTCATGTCCAGATATTGTTTATGTTGTCCATTGGTGATGGACTTTGTACTCTGTATTTTTGGTTCAGTTGTTCCAAAGAATAGCTTTTAAAGAAGAGGGACTGTGGTGCCAGAGTGAATTAAATTGTTTTGAGTCTCTGCCAGCACTGGTACTCTTGGAAAGCCAAACCAATAAACAAATACAGAATCCTGTTCTTTCACAACCATCCAAAAGCTAATCTGAGGACAGGCATGCATGTGAAGAACTCCACATTTTGCTCTACAGATGCTATACAGATGTGCAGCTCACCCTTGCACTCTCCTACCAGAGCACTTTAAAATCACCACCATGGTATGTAGGAGTGCTGATCTAGCAAGGGGGCAATACTGGGATTGGTTAGTCTTCCAACAACACAAAGCACTTCAATCATCCCCCTTTCCCATAGGGACAGCCAATTTGTGGGGCATGCTTCTAGGGAGCATGGCTGTCCTCAGGAGCTTCTGGAAGTTCCAATGTCTGAAAGGCATGCAAGGAACTCCATTCCTAACCCCTCCACCCTTCATCTAGGGAGCAGAAATACCTGTATACCTTGCTTCTTGTCTTCCAGTCTCTGGAGTTTCCGTGTTTCAGGAAGCACTGCAAAAGGAAATGCTTCAAAGACATTCATCATGCTTTCAGGATCAATTTTGAAGTATTCTGGCCTATTTTAAAGCACTTCTATGGCCAGGCACTTGTGTACATTTGGTATTTTAGAGTGCCTTAAAGGTGTTTGTAGTGCTTCAAACAGCACATCTGTTCAGGGCCTGAATTTCAGAATTTGAAGGGCCTGAAAGGCATCACAACTGCCTGGGCTCATCTTCAGCTCCTAACTTGTAGGGGTGTGCAAAGTTTCAGTCACTGATTTAATTTGGCAGAGATTTGGCCAGATTCAGTGGTTGAATCTCTGAATCCAAATCAAATCAGGAGACCCTTTAATCTGACCGAATCAAATGGGAACCCTCTGAATTGATTCAGAGAGATTTGGAAAGATATGATGATTCAGACACAGACACAGCTTTAAATGTTTTTTCTACATGCCTCAAGGTACCAGGCAGCTCATGAATGCTGGGGTGCTGGGGTGGATGGAGAGTCCCACAGGAGGGTGGAAAGGTCCCCAGCACCCTCGGCAGCAGACCCAGAAGTGGACCAGAAGCATTCCGCTGAGGAGTGTGCTGGGGGGGGTCCCCTCTGGGCTCCCCTGGCTCAGTGACTGGTGCCTCCTGGGTCTGGAGAGGCGCCCAGGGTCTCCCTGCGGCTGATTGGCAAGCTGAAGGGGCCTTGGGAGCCTCCCAGCATGCTCTAGAGGACCCAAAAGTGGACTAGAAGTACTTCCAGTCCACTTCCAGGTTTGCCACCAAGCATGCGGGGGGCCCCATTGCACTTCTATGGGACACTCCATCTGCCTCACCATTGCAGCATTCATGACCCATACCTGGTACCTTGAGATATGTAGAAAAAACATTTAAAACTGTGTCTAAGGCCAAATTGCTGATTCTCCAAATCAGCATTTAATCTTCAGATTCGGATTCAGAATCGAATCAGGGACAGAGATCCAAATCAACTAATCGAATCACTGTCCCTGATTCAGGCCAAATCCAAATCCGAATTGAATAGGGCCTGCTTCAGACACCTCTACTAAGTTGCTTGATCTCATTATATAAAACAGATAGCACTGATAATCAGTGGGAAGGATGTGATTGTTTATAGGAGGTAAAGAACATGGGCCTCATATATTTACTCCACTCTAGGAGCAAACACAGTACATTTTTGTTTAGAATATATGGACAATATTGTGTTTTAGAATGCTTCACTCCTTCCTTATTATATTCTGCTTTTCAACATGAATACATCTTTATGTTTATAAACAGCATGTATAAGAATCAAAACTGATACAAATTTACACACAGAAGTATTAACGCATTGATGGTTTTAAGCCAAGGCATTAAAGGGGGAAAGGAGTAAGGAAGCATGGCGGGAAGGAACAGAGAACTAAAATCAGGAAGAAACACAAGGCATGAAGTTGTGGGATCCAGGTGGGTCAGAATGAGGCTTTCAGCAAACTTCTGGAATACTCAGTGGCTGCATCTACAAGAGATGCTGACTGCGCAGTAACCTGATACTACTGTGCTGTAGCATCATGTGGCAAAAACCATGATGCTACTGTGCAGTAGTATTAGGCTACTGTGCAGTTGAGTCACAAAAAAGGCATTCACCAGCACTAGTGTGCAGTAAGTTGAGTTACTGCACATTTATTTAGCATTTGTTTATACAAGTACTAATAAATGTGCAGTAATCACTGTGTAGTAGCATTTCATGTAGATGTAGTACCTATCACTAATTAAAAGCACTAAAGAATATACTATGTAGCTTTCACAGGTAGATCTTAATTATGTTAAGATTATGTTTTTTCTGCTGTTCATTGTACCTGTCTACTACAAGAACGTATTTAATACGAAGTATGCAATCTCTGAAAATAATACATATAGGAAATAATTAGAAATAATTATTTCCTATGTATATATTCCTATATTCCTCAAGTTGGCAACAAAGATTAAGGATAACAAAACGTCCTTCTTTAAGTACATAGGGAGCGGGAAGAAGGTGCAGGGTAACATAGGGCCACTACAGAATGGACTAGGGCAACTCGTAACTCATTGGATGGAAAAAGTGGAGTTCTTAAATAATTTCTTTGCTGCTGTTTTCCTGGACATGGATACAAATGCACCTCCCAATGAGTCTTTAGTCTGGAGTGAGAGTAATACCAATCCACCAATGGTCAGCACTCATGTGGTAAAGGGGCACTTAGAAGAGTTGGACATATTTAAGTTGGCAGGCCCCAATGATCTTCACCCAAGGGTACTAAAGGAATTGGCCGATGACATAGCAGAACCACTGATGCAGCTGTTTGAGTATTCGTGGCACTTGGGACAGATCCCAGAGGACTGGAAAAGGGCCAATGTGGTCCCTATCTTCAAGAAGGAGAGGAAGGATGACCCAGGTAATTATAGACCACTTAGCCTCACCTCTATTCTTGGTAAGACCTTAGAAAAAATAATAAAGGATCACATTTGCAGGGGGCCAGTGGGTAACACAATGGGAAGGGGCAGCCAGCATGGGTTTATAGCAGGCAGGCCTTTTTATGACCAGGTCTCAAAGTGCTTAGATTCAGGGGAGGAAGTAGATATTATTCACCTGGATTTTTAAAAGGCTTTTGACACAGTGTCAAACCCAATTCTTATGAGCAAACTGAGTAGCTGTGATGTGGATTTTTTCACAGTAAGGTGGGTGAAAAACCGGTTTATGAGATGCTAGTGCTATGGTTGAGGGCCTGCAGGTAAGACCCTATGAAGACAGAGTGAGGGATCTGAATCTCTTCAGTCTCCGCAAGAGAAGGCTGAGAGGTGATCTTGTGGCTGCCTACAAACTCATCGGGGGGCCAGCAGGGAATAGGGGACACTCTGTTTACCAGGGCGCCCCTTGCGGTTACCAGGAATAATGGCCACAAATTGAAGAACAATTTTAGATTGGACATAAAGAGAAAATTCTTTATGGTAAGAGTTGCCAAAATATGGAATGGATTTCCAAGGGAGGTGGTGCTTTCCCCTACCCTGGAGGTGTTCAAGAGGAGATTAGACAGGCATCTGGCTGGGGTTACCTAACCCTGTCTGGGGTTACTTAACCCCAGTGTTCTTTCCTGCCTGGAGCAGGGGGTCAGACCTGATTATCTACCAGGTCCCTTCTGACTCTAGAAATCTATGAAATCTATGAAGTTAGAAATAGGTAATGAAGTGAAACCTAAATCTATGGCTTCCCTCTCATCCCTCCTGAGACACCGAGCTCTGTGATATCTGGGATAGTGAATAGTGCACTCCGAGGAGCTAAGGAAAATATTGTACCTCATGAAGCTCTCCTTTATCATACTTGGTTTAATCTTTCCAAATGTACTTCCCCTCATACCCTTTAGTTTCCTAAATATTAGCATCTACAGTTTTCCATTAAAAAAAAAATCCTTTGTGTAGACTGCTTTATAACCTTGATACATTTTACATAGGCTTTCTTCCTGAATATGTTTCCTCTCAGTTTTCCTGAGCATCTGTCTCTTAATATCAGGCAAATTAGCAGGTGGTATGTCCTGACCCTGTCTTAAAGTCAACTTTGATGAACATACCACACCTATAGTTTCCTTATCCCCATTAACTATTCTTGTGTCTAAACTACTGAGATATTCAAAGACTGCATTACCTTTTTAGCCAGAATGTTACATGACATTACACCTTACCTTAGTTGTAGAATTAAACTCACTTTTCCTTTGTAGATTTTTGTTTTAGATTTCTACTCTGCTATGCTAGATTTTTAAACAATAAATCCAAAAATAAAGCCCTTCCCCATACAATCCCTATTTTGCATTGTAAAAAGGGGGCTGGTCTATTTATTTCAAAACAAAACATTGAATAATGTATGTGTTTATTTACCTTGTACACAAGATAAAAATGGAAGTTTTCCCCATCAAGGATCAGAATTTGACCCCATAAAATTGACACATTATTACTTGAAACATGCTAAACCAGATGCTATCTCTTTTTATGCTCCCCTCTAACCACCATATTGCTGTTTCCACATCCTTTACTGTCACCTGTTATGGAAGAAAGATTAATTTTCAACCTTAATCTGTTAATCCAGTAGTAAAAAAAGGCTAAAAGGGAAGAGAGTTTCTTGCATGTACCTTTTCCTGTTATAGAAAATTCAGTATGAAAGAAAATAATCTAGAATAAATTCCTGTAATGTATCTCTGGGGTTCTAGTTCAAAGAACATTTTCATACAATAAAAACATAACTGACAGTACCCTGCAAATTAAGTTAGATGCTTTCACATTTCCTGAGTTTGAATCATACTAGCAATTTAGTAATACATTTTATGAGTTAGGAAAACTTTTTAGAGTTTATTAAATGCAGAGAGGGAATTTAAAAAATGATGTAATGATAGTTCCCAGTTTTCTAGCAAGCCAAAAACAAAAAAAGGAAATTGAGAATAACAATAATCAATTCTACAGTTATAACAAACCAATAGAGCGAGGATGGAATTGATGATGTACCTTTGCTTATAAGATTCATAATGGGGGCTAGGAATAGGCTGGGAGCTTGTTCCCAGCCCCAGCTCCATAATTGCAAAGCAGGGGCTTGGAGATGATTGTTCCCAGCCCCAGATCTGTTCCCAGTCCCTGCTCCATGATCATGACCATGGAGAGGGGACTGAGACCAAGCTCCCATCCCCCATTCCATAATCACTATTGCAGAGCAGGGGCTGGGAGCTCCCTACTTGGTGAGAGTTCCCCACCCAGCCTGGAGCTGGATAGGACCTGCCCATGACTGGCACAGTTCCCAGTTAGCAAGGGAAAGTCTACACTTGAAGTCTGGAGGTGGATGGGTACTGTCCCATTTTGGGAAGTCCCCAGCCAACTCTGGGCTCTACATGCAAAATTCCCCATGCGGCCTGGGGCTGGGCAGGAACTGTCCCAGTGACGGACAGGTCCCAGCCCTGTGCCCTGATTGGGCATCTTCCTAATAAGGCGTGGGTCTTGGAAAGAGCTGAGGGGGGGGCGGGGCAGGTCCCAGCTAGCTGCTAGTGGTCTCACCAATGGATCAGGGCAGGGAGCTGAGACCTGCCGCTCCCCTGCAGCTCTTTCCAAGCCCCCTGCCCCAGATCAGGGAGCCAGGGCCAGGAGTTCCCTGCTCGTGGGGCAGGCGGGACATCAGGAAGCTCCAGGGGACAGGGACCAATCTCTCAGCCCCCACCAGAAAACAGCTGTCTCCTGGCCTCATGTTCCCTGCCAGCCTCTGGCCTAACAACCAAGGGGAGCTTAGAACTCCCCATGGCAGATGCAAAGGGCCAGTGCAGGGCCAGTGGGGGTGAGAGCAGACTGCTGCGATGAGCAGCAAATCTGATTCCACTTTCCTGCACGTGTAGACACCTGCCTAGGTAATTTACTCTAGAGTAAACCCACCCCAGAGCATTTGCACATGTAGATGCACCCTGTGTGAAGGCTGGTAGTCCTTGAAATACAGTATTTTCTCATATACACACACATTGTTCCCTTCAAAATCCAGCTCTCAAAATTAAGGTGCATATAATAAGCAGGGAAACTGATTTTCTGCCCAGAGCAGAAGCACCTTGATTTCCTTCCTGCTCCACAGTGCCACAGCTGTTGCATTACTATTCAGGCAGCTGATAGAGACAGCTGTCTTAGTGGCTAATTATTCCTCAGTCCAGAGATAGGGAGATAGATATAGATAGATTAACTGATTTTTTGCATCCTGAGTGCTATCAGATCACAGATGCAATTGCTGTCTGATTTAGACTGTGGGAACAATTTTAGTTTTAAATTTGGCAGCCATGCAAAATAAATTCAGATTGAATCAAATTGAAAGCTATTCTGGACATTTTCTGAAACAAAGGGGGAAAAAACATGAACATTTCCATTTTGTGTTGAACAAGCTATTCCATTCACCCCATAAAAAGACATTTTGGGCACTTGTAAAAAAAACAAAGGAAACAAAAAGATCCTGTAGATCCTGTTCTTTTTTCATATACATGATTAAACATCACCAGACCAAGAAACTTCCCAAATTTGAGGCTAAGGTGTCACATGCTTTCTCATTGAACATGTAGGTATTTTACACAATTTGGAACAGCTTAAATTGGAAGGACTGAGGGAAAAAGAGAAAGAGACCAGTTTAGAGTTTTCTATAAATTGATACTTCAGATACTCACCCTTAAGCCAATAAACAGTAGATTTGAACGTTCATGTGTCATCTTCCCCCACCACCCGCCACCCCCTCTAGTGCCAGAACAACTAGCTGAATATTCTTAAGCTAATACACAACATAGAATTTTTTGAACAGCAACATTGTCCCGACTCTTCCAACTTAAAAATGAGATATTATGGTATATAACTTGAACATTCTGTTAAATGAAATACAGTGAATTTATACAAGTTTTTCATTTATCTGATATTCTGATTTTTTTCATTTAAGTTATTTCTGACAATCATACAACATTGCTTTTATGACAGTTGATCCCTTAGAAGTTCAGTAATCATGAGAAGCTGAATGCATCTTGGAAACATGGGCAATTATTCTGATTTGTATAATAGGGATATAAAGTCATTTATTTATTATTTGTTTTATGGGCTCAGGGAGATGCAGGCTACATCCAATGGATGATGGAGTCCAGTAAAAATTATTGATGGGTTAAGTTGCTCTTGAATGGCCTTTAGTAGCTCTTGAATAGTTCATGTCTGAATTACAGAAATATTTCCCATATCATTAGGCGTCTAGGACTACTCACATGCACAGAAGTCCATGAACCCACTTATGGTAAGAGGCAGTATGTCTGTAATGAAGATCAGGCCCATGCTGTAATTTATGAGTTTTAATTTCACTTTTTAAGCTTTGCATGTGCATGTGAGTATCCTCAAATCATAACGAATTTTACTGAACTGAGATCACTTCCTGTGGCAGAAAGGCAGTTTCTTCTTTATACTGAAGTTTAAAAATACCTTAGGCATGGTAACTCAAATGAGCATGATAGCAGGTTTTTATCTAATGATAACATTCTGTACTACCAAGCAAACCAAGCCCATGGAGAGCTTCATTTTTACCAATGGAAATTTCTGAGACATTTTCACCAGTAGAAATATTCATGGGGAGGAACCATACACATATACACCCTGCAGCTGCCCCCTCTCCCCTGCTCTCTGCACCTTCACCAGCCTGGGGAGATCTTGGTCTGGAGAAGGTGTGGGGACGAGTAGTTGCTCAATACCTCCTAGGCCCTGTGGGAATGGAATGGGGGGGAAACTCCTTGTGTTTCTGCAGACAAGACACACAGACCTGGGGAATTGTCACTACACTAACTTCTGGCAGGCCAGTCCGGGAGGGAACTGGAGAGAAGGAGAATGGAACAGTCTAATGAGACAGCCCCTGATCTGGAAAAGTGAAAAGCATTGGCCTGCTTTTTCACTTCCCTTCTGGACCAGATCAGGAGGGAAAAGTACAAATGCTCACTTTTGCAAAAGAGTTTCACAAGGGAGATCTTCCAGGTTGACACCTAAAAGATCTTTCTCTTGGAAGGGGCATGTTTCTTCTAGGAGACATTGAGTGAACACTTGCATGCTTGTCATTTCTACCTGGAGAACAGTGACTTTCCTGGTAGAAATATAACATTTGTGTGTGGCCAAAATTAAAACAACAGCAAACAATGGTTTACATTTGCCCTTATAACAAATCAGGAATGTACCTTGTTATTGATATATCAATTTCCTTTCCAAGACACCCCCAAATTATCTGGGCATAGTGCAACCAAAAATCAGAGATGGAACAAAATGCATTTTTATTCTACATACGCCACATAATATATGTCTCTATCTTTCTCATTGGACTCTGAGATATATGATTGCGGTGCATATTATGGGGTTCACACACATTAGCTCTTTCCCTCATTAGTCATTTTGCTGTTTTCAATGCTGATTTAGTATTAGAGATAAGGTTGCTTTTAAGCTTATTAATATGGAAGGGGAGAAACAGAGAATGCAAGTGGACCGTCATAGCAATTATACTTTAAAGTAAGCAAGAATTATTTTGGGGAGTTTCAGTTTCCTTGGGAGTTATTTCATTGCATTCTTAAAGCAGTAGGTTTAAAGAAATTGATATCAAGGGTCTGGAAGGTTAAAACAAATCTTTGTTGATGCTTGAATCTGAAGTCCCTGAAGTATTCTGCCATGGAACCTTCAGGTCCTATGAGATGCTCTCAACTATTGGAGAAATAAGATAAGAGACAAGGAAACTTTTAGTAGCTTTGTAGGAAGCCATTCAGTTTCCTTCAGACCTGGATCAAATAGGGAGACATAAAAACAAGACCTGGGAACTATGAAATTTTAGCCTTTTATTTCAGAGAAGGGTACGTCTTATCATTGAAACAATTGACTGGCACTTCAAGGTTCAAGCTTCAGTTCTAGTACAAATTCTCTCTAGGATTATTTGTACCCTACATTTACCCTTATAACAGAAACTTGTTCAGTCTTGTGGGATTCAGCATACCTTGTGTATCCAAGCCCAGCGATTGAGAGGATGAGTCTCGAATAGACTCTTCTATAAGCTTCTAGCTCTGGAGTGGCTCAGTAGATTTGGGTTGGCAGCACGCTCTCAGTCCTATTCTTTACAAAACCAGCTACCCACATGGTACATACAAGACCCTTGCAGTGTTGGGTAAATGCCTTAATTTTTATGTCTCAGCTTCCTATAAGGACCTTATTACACAGTAATTTTTGGTGGATCCTGGAGCTCTTAACACCTTGATTGCCCTCACATTAACACTTGAAACTCATTATGTGGCTCAAAGTTACGCTGCTCCATGGCAGGATTATCTCTGATCCATGTTACCCACTTTGTGTTGCACTAAGGTGTAGCCACTCTAGGAGACACCTCAATGTAAACACTCCATGCACCCTGCCTCTCCTGCTGGCCTGGATTAGGCCCAATGCCACAGCCCCTCTCCCACACCCCATATCACCACTTACTGCCTTGTCCTGACCCCTCTGCTTCCCAGAATTAACCTGCCTGCCTGGCCCCTGCCACCACCACCACTACTGCTCTATGGGTCGGCTCAGTCCCAAGAAGAGCAGCAGCTCAGTAGTGGTAGCAGTGGTCACCAGGCAGGCAGGTTAACCCTTCCCTGCCATCTCCCCTAGGACAGACAGCATAGGTAGCCACAAATAATCTGGGGGGAAGGGAAGGGAAGGGCAGGGCAGAGAAGCTTGAAATGGAAGGGCAGGGAATTCTTACCTTTCAGTCCTCCAAGCCCCTGCTGGCCTGAAGTGTGACTACTCTAAACTTGAGCTAACACTAAAACCCATCAACCTTTGCGTGACTCACAATGTAAGGTGTAGCAAGGCCCTAATATTATTCATCTTGTCCTTTGTCCATCTTCCCTATTAACATTTTAACCTTGTCAAAGAAGGGAATATTTCCTACAGTGTTATTAACAGTTTAGGGCACAATGATCTTTAGTGGCACCTCTGAAGCTCCCTTAAAACACTAGTATTAAATAATAAACATAAATAAGATAGCAGCTAAGCCACAAGCACAATAAAAGACTGGATTGGGCTTGCCAGATATTGTGGTCTGTCAGGTACCCTATGCTAAAAAATTGAAATCTTTATAGTCATTATATCATTCATTATCATTTTAGTACTACACTGTGTTATTTATATGTACTTGATAGTTTCCATACAATTCATACATCTTATATCAAATTGCTGATTGTATATAAGAGCAACATTATGAAGTCAATGAAGTGACAACTATGAGCTAGGACATTCAATAAGCTTTAGACTAAAGCAACCTGCCACCATTTTTCAGTGCAGGGGGTGCTGATACATATGACGCTTGGGTGCTTTTAATTAAAAGCACTCACTAATTAAACATCCCCCACACCCCATGCCTCCCAGAGCATGTGGCTCTATCCCCTGCTTTGAGTGGGGGAGGGAAGGGGAGGGGACTTGGAGCAGTGCAGCTTAGGATGCTGGAGGACTGTAAACTTGCTTTATCTCCGTGGAGCAGAGTGAAGTTATTCAAACATAAATTAGATAGGAGAGTTAAACCCCACCAGAGTTAAACCCCACCTGAAGTGACATAACTTTGAGATGCTCAGAGGGCACTTAGGATGACTTAAAAAGCTTCGACATATGGACACTTGGGGTGCCTGTAGATGTCGGGGGGTGCTGCTCCAATATGTTGGAACTGCACACTCCAGCATTCTCTGCATCTTGTATATTCCGAATACACATGCTTCAAAACAGTGGTGCAGGTGCTTTAACTAAAGCTCATCAAACAAGCTTTAGTTAAAGTGCCCCTGCTGCCATTTTGAAGCATAGGATGCTTAAAGGGGAACTTTAATTATAGTGGCTCTTGGAACTGCTCTAATTAAAGGGCCCCCCTCTCACCCCAGGAGCACGTGTAAAGATGCCCTTGTGTTTTAAGGGCCCTTAGTATGGTCTAAGTGTAATGTGTAACTTCACCCTAACAGATCTGCCTAAAATAAATGTATCTGCTTTACAGTGCTAAATTTACTCTTCATTGGGGCAGCAGAGGGTCTTAACTGGAGAACTTCTGTTTGGACCTTGCAATGGTTTGGATTTGAAGAAGGGCTGGAAGGGACCTTCAGACATCATGTAGTCTAACCCCCTGCTTGAAGCAGAATCATCTCGATCTGAACTATCCTACACAATCCATAATCTAAACTCTACATAAGCCTACCATCAACCCTGACACAACACAGACCTAACACTTTGACCTGCCACAGGTGAACTAGGGGAACCATGGCAGACAATGTCCTGCTTCTATAAAACGTTGTCAATACATGCTCAAGAGATTCTGTGTAGAGGGCCATGCCCCCACTATAGAGGAAGGGAAACACCCCTACAGTCTATGCCAATCTGACCATGAAGTAAAATTCTATCCACACCCTGAGTGGAGGGGCAAGACCTTCCATCCAGGAACTTCCAGCTTTTGTCTCAGCAGGAGCATTGGCACATCCCAGTCAAAGTCCCCAGCCTTGGCTGTAGCCAACACCCAGTATCTCTGAGGGAAGCACAGGAAATACCCATAGCAGAACATAGGCATAGCTATGCCTAGATCATCCCTGACCACTGGCTGTCCAACCTCTTCTTGAATACCTCCAGTAATGGAGAGTCCACAACATCCCTAGGCAGCCTATTCCACTGCTTCATTGTTCCAAAAGTGAAGAAGTTTTTCTAGATATCCAATCTAAATTTACTTTGCTGCAACTTGAAGCCATTGGTCCATGTCCTCTCTGCAGCAAGAGACAAAAGGAGAAAAAGGTGCTTTCCCTCTTCTTTATGGCAGCCCTTCAAGTATTTGAATACAGTTATCATGTCTCTTCTTAAGCACCTTTTCTACAAGCTGAACATGCCTAGCTCCTTCAGCCTCTCCTCATCTGACTTACCTTCCAATCCCCTGAACATTTTTGTTGCCTGCTTTTGGACTCTCTCTAATTTCTCCATGTCCTTTGTGGAGCCCAGAACTGCACACAATACTCCAGAGGCCTAACCAGTGCTGAGTAGGGAGGCACTACCACCTCCTGTGACTGGCGCCTAATGCTTCTATTGATGTAGCCCTAAACCTCATTTGCCTTTTTTGCAGCTGCATCACATTGCAGATTCGTATCGAATCTGTGGTCTACCAAGACTCCCAAGTCCTTTTCCCTAGAGCTGCCATCCCATCCAGCAAGGTGTCACATGTTTTAAATTTGTATTTTTGATTATTCCTCCTGAGGTATAGCACCTTGCATTTGTCCACATTGAACTTCATCCTGTTAGCTCTAGCCCAACATTCCTATCTGTCTAAATACTTAGAATGGCTTCAATGTGTTTGCAATCCTTCCCAGTTTTGTGTCATCTGCAAACTTGCTCAAGAAGCTTTCTATGCTACATCCAAATCATTAATAAACATGTTGAACAGGACCAGGTTCAGGACTGACCCCTGTGGGGCTCCACTTCAAACCTCCTACCATTCTGACTTGAATCCATTAATAATTATCCTTTGCTTGTGGCTATTGATCCAGTTATAGTAGTTTTGTCCAGCCCATATTTATCCAATTTGTTTATGAGATGGTCATGTGGGATTTTTTAATAGCCTTTCTGAAATCCCAATATACTATATCCATAGCATTCCCTTCATGCACCCAAGTAATGACTATGTCAAAAAAGAAGATCAAATTTGTTTGACACAATTTGTTTTTCATAAATCCATGATGCCTGTTTGTGGTCAGCCTTTCCTTCTCCAGATGCTTGAAAATAAATTTCCTTGGAATATGCTCCAGTAACTTTCCAGGTATTGAGGTGAGGCTAATGGGTCTGTAGTTCCCTAGGTCCTCCTTTTCGTCTTTATGTAAAAGAGGGTCACTATGATGGCCCTTTTCCAGTCCTCTGGTACATGGCCCATCTCCAATGACTTCATGAAAATCATTACCAAAGGCTCCAAGGTCTCTTTTTCCAGTTTCTTCAGTACCCTGGGATGAAGTTTATCTGGCCCTGCTGCCTTGAATTCATTTGGACCTATCAAAATATCTCTAACTGTGTTTTTTCTCATCCCTTAGTTTGTCCTCTTCCTTATCCAGATAATCCTTATTAGTTGTCTGGCTTAACTCTTCTGTGAAGACAGAGGCAAAGGAGCTGTTAAGTAGCTCCACTGCCTTTGCATCTTCAGTTAGGAGTTCCCCCTGGATTGTTGCCAGAGGGCCCACAGCTTCCTTAGTCCTTCTTTTCTGGATAACATACTTATAGAATTTCATCTTGTTGTCCTTAATTTCCTTCGCCAGGTGCAGCTCATTCTTTGTCTTTGCATTCCTGATTTTTGTCCCTGCAGGTCTTTGCTATTTCCTTGGCGACTTGTTCATTCTTCCATTACCTGTATGCTTTCCTTCTGCATGTGAGGAATTTTAGAACCTCCTTGTTGAGATAAATTGATCTCTTGCTATTCTTGACAGTTTCTTGTTAGGCTTCCAATACTGTGTCCTTTAGAAGCTCCAAGTCTTCCTGGGTACTTTTATCCTTCAGTCTACCCTCCCATGACACCATGCCTACTAACTCCTTAAATTGGATTAAATCTGCCTAATCTGCCTTTTTGAAATCTAGTGTTCTAATTTTTCTGGCCTCATGTTCTCTCTGTGTCAGGGACTCTGAGCAGGCAGGCCAGCCTGAGCCAAGTAGCAAAGTAACCAAACCTCCAGACCCGGGGCCCCAGCTGGTGCTAAATGGATAGGTGGTACTCCCAGCAGCTGATTAAGAGGCTTGATGCTCCTATCTGGGGGCAGAGTTCATTATCTGCAGACCTTGGTCTGCACACCAGTTAAGTTTTAAGGAGCTTGCTGCAGTTGTGCTCCACTACTTGGCTCAGGCTGGCTGGCCTGACACTGACAGCACTAGGCCCAGGCTTGATCAGCATCCCTGATACCCTGCCTCAGGATTTGGAAGTCTATCATATTGTGATCGCTTCCCCCCAAGTTATATATCACCTTTACATCCTCCACCTATTTTTCCCTGTTGGTCAGGACAAGATCCAACTAGATGATCCCCTAATTGAACCCACTTTCTGGAACAGAAAGTTGTCCTCCTCCTAAGTTAGGAACTGGCTTGACATTTTATATTTGGCTGCATTGTTCTTCTAGCAGATATCCATAAAATTGAAGTCTCCCATCAGTATCATCCCACAGCTTTTGGATAGATTCGTTACCTTCTTGAAGAGTGCCTCATCCACCTTCCCATCCAAATTTGGTTTCATAGTTGGTAGGGTCGAAAGGGACCTGGGCAGATCATCAAGTCTTACCCCCTGCCATGGCAGGAAAGAATGCTGGGGTCAAACGACCCCGACAAGGTGCCTCCTTTTGAAGACCCCCAGGGTAGGAGCAAGCACCACTTCCCTTGAAGTTGGTTCCCTTGGAAGTTGGTTCCAGATCCTAGCCACCCTGACTGTGAAGTCCTGATATCTAGCCTGAATCTACTCTCAGGCAACTTATGGACATTATTCCTTGTTACTCTCAGTAGTGCTCAGGGGAACAGGGACACTCCCATTGCTTGCTGGTCTCCCTTGGCCAGTTTATAGATGGCCACCAGATCCCCTCTCAGCCGTCTCTTGTGAAGGCTGAACAGGTTCAGGTCTCATAGCCTCTCCTCATAGGGCCTGCCCTGCTGCCCCCTGATTCTGCGAGTGGCCCTCCTCTGGACTCTCTCGATGTTGTCCACATCCTTCTTGAAGCGCGGTGCCCAGAACTGGATGCAGTATTCCAACTGTGGCCTGACCAATGTCATATAGAGAGGGAGGATCACCTCCTTGGACCTGCTTGTGATGCATCTGTGGATGCATGACAAGGTGCGGTTAGCCTTCCTGACCACGTCCCCACATTGGCGGCCCATGTTCATCTTGGAGTCTATAATGACTCCAAGATCCTTTTCTGCCTCTGTGCTGATGAGAAGGGAGTTCCCCAGCCTGTAGGTATGGTGCTGGTTCTTCCTTCCTAGGTACCTTGCACTTGTCAGTATTGAATTCCATCTTATTCTCATACGCCCACCCCTGTAACCTGTCCAGATCCAATTGCAGCCTGTCCCACCCTTCTAGCACGTCCACTTCTCCCCACATCTTAGTGTCATCTGCGAATTTGAACAAGGTGCTTTTTACCCCCTCATCCAAGTTGCTGATGAAGATGTTGAACAGTGAGGGCCCAAGGACCGAGCCCTGGGGGACCCCACTGCCACATGCCTCCAGGTCGAAAATGACGTGTCCACCACCACTCTCTGGGAGCGGCCCTCCAGCCAATTGGTGACCCATCTGACTGTGTAGGCATCAACACCACAATCTCCCATAGTAAACCCCACCATTATATTAGTGCTGCATCTTTCATCTACACCCAAATGCATTCTGCTTGGCTCTATTCTTCCTCCCAAACCAGAGAACAAGTGTGTGTGCAGTTGACATACAAGGTAGCACCAGCACCCTTTCTCCCAACCCTGTCCTTCTGAAACAAAGTGTTACCCTCAATGCTAGCACTGCAGTCAAAAAAGCTGTCCCACCAAGTCTCTCTGATGTCAATCAGATCATAGTTCTTTTCACAGGCTGCAGCTTCCAGCTCATCTTATTTATTCCCCATACATGTTGTATTTGTATACATGTACTAGATTTGCATTTTGACCTATTTGTTTCCCTTTTGCACTACTTGTAGTCCTATAGCTCTCTGGCCTTTCCCCAGAGTTGAGCTACTTCATTGAGTGGTTTCCCCTCTGGACTGTGTTCTCTGTTGCTGGAGGGTTTTGATCACCATCCCCTATGGAACCTAGTTTAAAGCCCTTGTTACTAGGTTGGGCAAATGATGCCCAAATCTGCTCTTCCCCATTCTTATCAGATGGTTTCATCTCTTGATACCAGTCCGTCTAAGAACATCCACCTGTTTTCAAAGAATCCAAAGCCTTCACATCCATACCACCATCTCAGTCATGCATTCACTTCCAGGAAATGATGACCTTGGCCTGGACCCTTGCCTTCCATGGGAAGAATTGATAAGAACACTTGTGCCCCAAGCTCCTTAATCCTTTGTCACCTATGATCTGCTCTGTGTCATTCCTGGCAGTATAATTGGTGCTTATAGGGATAAGTAGGGAGGGGTAGTGGTCCTAAGTATGGATGAGCAGTTGCTGTTAAAAACCACAATTTAACAAAAAACACATGTTTAATGTTCAGCACAGTTAGTTATTTTGTTAAATATAGAACAAAATTATGAATGCAAAATCTGGTACAATGAACCTGAATCTTTATAAAAGCCGGCTAAGAAAGCATTCCTAAAAAAGAGATATCAGGCAGAAAATAAAATAATTATTTAATTAAAGAGCAAGGAAAGAGCTAACTTTTGATTTCTGAGGAGACCCAGAAAGGATTAACTTTTTCTTAATATAAATGATTGAGTGGACCTCTTTCATTACCAATTCAGGATCTGTATAAAACTGATGTGCACAAATAAAGAGGAAAAAAATGTAGAGATGCATTTCTCAGTATGAGTCTTTGTATTCTGATTGACAAGGCAATAGAGGATAAAAGTGATGTGCAACCTGACTATCTATTTGCTGTGCTGCAGGCAGATGATATGTGGCATGCTGAAGAAAAAAGGCTGGTTTCTTTAAAATGCACGTACACATATATTTTTCCATACTGCTTACAGTAAACACATTGGAGCTACATCAAATAACTTGTAATATTGTTTGCTTTTTTAATCTTCTCCCATATGAAAATTACTAGAAGCAGCACAAGAAACTGTAATAATAAAAACAACTGCATTTGAAAACATTTTTGTTGTGCAAATGTGTCTACTCAATATTTTGAGTATTTTTCAATAGTGCAGTTGTTTCATATCTCTGCATACTCTAAAGTCTGTGATTCAAAATGATTTGTGCATTTATCTAGTGACCATTTAATGTAAAGTGTGTGAGAAGATTTTGTATTAGAGATCTCAACTTCCTCTCCAAAGTTAGTGCCCTAATCACTAAGCTACAGCTCTCATTCCCTGTCTGTGGCCTATTGAGATTTGAATTTTATTTTTTTTGCTAAGCTTCAATCAGAGAGACAGACAGCACTCTCAATAGCCACATCAAAACAGGTTATACTCTGGTCATTAGGGAATTCTTATCAGAAACAGGCCCAAGGCAGACATTACTCTTAAGACATGATTAACCAGTTAATCATATCTTAAAGTGCAACCTGGCCACATGTTCAAGGCAATTAATTGTGCAATAAAACAGGAAATAAACCACAACATTGTTATTAAAAAATGTGTTATAATCTTGTGGCTGGTTTCCATCATGCCTTAAATTGAATGTGTAGAAGGGTGGACCACACTTGGCTTTCCAACTGGCCCTGGTGCCATCTCCACTGGTTTACAATCAGCTGATCATCAGCCAGCAAGAACCATAGAATTGACAGCTTGACTTGCAGCATGGCCAAAAGGGACCTAGGGGTAATAATTGACCATCGTATGAATATGAGCTGTCAGTGAGAGGTAGTGGTCAGCAGAGCAAACAACACGCTGGCATGCATCAACTGATGCATTTCGTATAAAACTAAGGAAGTGATACTCCCGCTGTACTCAGCACTGGTGAGACTGCAGTTGGAGTACTGCATCCAGTTCTGGGTGCCACTCTTCAATAAGGATGTGGAAAAACTTCAGAGGGTCCAGAAAAGAGCCACTCGTATGATCAGGGAGTTGCAAGGCAAGCCATATGAGGAAAGGCTGAGGGACCTGGGCTTCTTTAGCCTAAAGAAGAGAAGGTTGAGAGGGGACTTAATAGTGGCTTACAGCTATATCAGAGGAGTGCATCAGGAGTTCAGTGCACAACTGTTCACTAGGGCACCCCCAGGGAAGACCAGGACCAATGGATACAAACTCCTGGAAGGCTGCTTCAGGCTTAATACCAGGCAAAACTCCTTCACAGTCAGGGTGTCCAGACTATGTAATAAACTCCCTCCAGAGGTGGTGCATTCACCTACCCTTGAGGTTTTCAAGAGGAGACTAGACAGTCACCTCGCTGGGGTCACCTAACCCTAGTTGTTTTCCTGACTATAGTGGGGGGGGGGGGGGGGGGGGCGGGGGGGGGGACTGGACCTGATGATTTGCAAGGTCCCTTTCAGCCCCTAACAATCTATGAATCTATAAAGTGTAGCCCGGGTGTAAACAGGTTTGTACTTCCCTCTCCAACTGAGGGAATTATTAGCAGGGCAGTGTGCTGTGGAGGGACACAACAGCCCAGCGGCCACCTCCATCCCCTATAGGGTCAGGTCCAGTCAATCAGTTACTTACCTATATGCAGATTTATTATCACAACCAAACCATTAAAGGGTAAGGACATAGAATATATATATATATGTACAAATATACAAAACAATAAACCCTATAATATATATATACACACACACACACATACATACATACAGATATACACACACCCAGTTATCATTTAAAATACAGATGAACAATAGAACAAAACCAGACCAAAGGATATTGATTGGGTGACCTTATAACTCTATTCATATACAAACTATTACTTCAAATTATTCACATAAACTGTAAGGTACAGTCCACAAATATAATCAGCAGTCCTTAGACTACCTGGGCGCCCTCCAGGGCAGGGGCCCCACTCCCAAGGTACCACTACAGGGAAGGAGGTGGGGGGGGAAGAAAAAAGGAGAGGAAGACCCCAAAGACTCCTAAGCTCCCCCGCTATCACCCAGGAGTGGTCCACGTGGTGCCCCTTTGCAACCCTCAGGGCGGGGGTAGGGGGAGCCCTCCCCTGTGAGAACCCTCTCTCCAGGGTAACTTACTACTACTCCAAAGTCCTGGAGGATTGCCTCTTGTTCTCCAGGTCAAGCTCTGTCCCCGCTGGGTTTTCCTGCTGTCTGACTCTGCTGTCACCGGCCTGGCTTAGGGCCACATGCACCACTGTGTGTAGTGGATGCTTCACCTTGTGCTAGGGGTTGGAGGCCTGGACAGCTTTGTGCAGCACTGGGGCTTGGTCTGTTCCCAGACCTTCTGGGCTGTGTTGTCTGCACTGAGCTGCTGCCCCGTGTCAGCAGCTGTAGACCCGAGCCACCTCAAGTGGCTCCCAGGGTCTCTCACCCTCTGTGCAATGAATCCTGCACTGAGCTCCCAGCCTCATTCTGGGGGTTGAGGACCTGAGCTGCTCCATGGGTTCAAAAGATCCTGCTCCATGCACTGGCCTGTGAACCATGTCTCTGGCCACACGCCAGAGGTTGCAGACCCAAGCTGCCTCGTGCAGCTCCCAGGGTCTGAATGCCATGTGCTGTACTGCGCACCAAGAGCCTAACTGCTGGAGCCTTACCCCACTCCCCACTGATAGAAGTCTTCAGGAGCTCTTCCTGGGCTACTTACTGCTTTGCTCTGCTGAGCAGCTCTCCTCAGCTCTTCTAAGCCCCGCTCTCCTGTCTTCTCAGTCCCCGAAGCATCTGCCCCTCATGCTAGGCATGCAGCTCTTTTTATACACTCCAGGGCTCTGCCCCTGAAGTCTTCTGGACTTGACAGTTTGCAGTCTTCAAACAGGTCCAAGGGAGCTCTTCTTCCCCTCCCCTCAGGAAAGGGGTGTGATGTTATTTCTCTTGCTGCCTCCTGATTGGTGGATGGGTTCCACCAATCAGAACAGATGGATATCAAGCCTGGGATTCAACCCAAGCTCTGAAAGCTAAGCCTGCTACAAAAGTATGAGGTAAGTGATGAACTGCTCAGCCCTCTCAGAACAGCAGCAGTCCTGGACTTGCACAAATACAGAACTTTAGATCTCTATGGCCTCTGGAGCTCTGCTGATGACAACTT
Organism: Alligator sinensis; assembly: GCF_000455745.1. Taxonomy (NCBI): domain Eukaryota; kingdom Metazoa; phylum Chordata; order Crocodylia; family Alligatoridae; genus Alligator; species Alligator sinensis. Next base: position 3,977,033 of record NW_005841907.1, read on the forward strand.
AAGAACAGAAATACTTTCTGTGCATCTGAGCCATAATGACACTGCATCATCACTCCCATTAACATTATTTCTCTGGCATTTCACATGCTCATTGTATTTTACCTTACACACAAAGCCTTAGCACTCCACATCTGTATTGTTTCACTCTATCATTGTGTTGATATTTGCATGAAAACAGGATTGACAGCTGCTGTTTTTTGTTCACTTAAAGTCATAATCATTCATAACATCATAACTATTTTTACAACAACCACTCAGCATGTCTTAAAGAGATTTATGATTTCCACAGACAAATAAGCAGCAGGAGCAAGAGGCGGTTAGATCCAAAGCTAAGCTACCAGAGCCAACAAGTAATTAAACAGGCATGAGATAGAGTGCTCTATCTAATCTGCTGTTCAGCAATGACAGGTATAGTGGGAGCAGAATACAGAATGGGGATTGATTGCTGATAGATCTACCAAGGTGACTTCCGGTTTATCTTTCAGTGATAGTTACACAGGGGCACTCGGGAAACACTTATATGAACCATCTAACTCTTCCCTTGTCCACATGCAGAGGAGTCGCATTGATTCTACTACTTCTTTGGATTCCACTACTTCTTTCACCAATGCAGGATTGCTGTCCTGATAAACAAAGATCATATTTTCCTAGAAATATTCATCAAATCTATAAGGAATCTATATTTTCCCACTTCCTAGTTCTTACAATGTACCCTGTCTTGCTGCCATCAAAAAGTAATGAGTTTTTTTAGCAGGCTTCTGAATGGAGTGGATTGATTAGGCAAATGGGGATACATAAAGCATTCTATGTCCTTGGGGTAGTATGAAAAAAGGAGAGAGAGATGGGACTAAAAATATTGATTGTACTTCCTTTTTGTTTCTCCATGTCCCCAAAATACCATATAAAGCAGCATGTTTAGCTACAGGATTGATATAACAAGGGTTATTTTGCCTGAATCACAAAAGAGTTATATACAGAGAAAGTAAGGGAAACATAACACTGGGCATTATTATGTCTGGCTGAAGCAAAGTGAATCACAGAAGACTCTGTTCAATGCTAAACATTTCCCCACAAGACTTTGAAAGAAAAGAAAAAGGTTCAATTCCTTCATTACTGTTTTGTACTCGCTGGCAGGCATCTTTGTCACAACACTTGTCACAAAGCTTGGGGGATGCTTTGAAGTGGTTCAGAGTTTCCTAAGGCTTAGAACTCCTTGACAGTGACACACTGTCAAAGTATTGGGTACAGTTTGTGACACAATAAGAGATGTAACATGCATATGTATTAAACTCATGTAAAGGAGGCTACTTAGATATTTGACACAATATTACACTAACTATATTGTAATGGTTGCTTCTGCACCAAAATGATGGTTGACTGCTACTACAAAGTAATATTTTTAAAATAGGTATTGCTTACAGAATTAAATACATGAAAAAGCAAGAATCTCTCTCAGAAGCTAATAACCTGTCACCAAGTCAAATATATACCTGCAGACTGAAAACCGTCAACTTCATATCTGGGGTATCCTAACACTTCAGGAGTACATATTGATTAGGGCTTTGTGAAATGTTGCCGTCCGTTTCATTCCAACATTGTTTCGACCAATTTCAAGGTTGAAATAGCAAAATCAGAATGAAATAAAGGCCCTAGAAATACCTTTGAAACAAAACGAGGCTGGTCAAAATGTTTCAAAAGTCGAAACATTTTCACCATAGGCTGGGGATGGGAAGTTAGCCCAGCGCAAGATCTGGAAGGGGGTGGCAAGGCAGCCCAGCTGGGCTGCATGCCTGTCCCCCACACTACATCATGCTGGTGGTGGGAGACAACCCGGTTGGGCTGCTTCCCAGTCCCCCATGCTACATCGATCTAGCATGGGGGATGGGAAGGCAGCCCAGCTGGGCTTCCCCTGTCCCCAGCGCAATGTAGTACAGGGGACCTGGAAGGCAGCCCAGCTGGGCTGCTACCCACCCCCAGCACGATGAAGCACTGGGGATGGGGAGTCAGCCCACCTGGGCTGACTTCCCATCCTCAGTGAAACTCAAAACAGGCTTTCTGTTTTGATGGAATGGAATGGAACAGCTGTTTTGACTCAAAATGAAATTTGATATGAAACACTGTTACATTGAGCCGTTGAAACTCAAGGCAAAATGGAACAGTGCCATTTCACACAGCCCTAGTATTGATATTGATGGGGACCTGGTGACCATCTATAAACTCACTAGGGGGGACCAGAAGGGTTTGGGGGAGACCTTGTTTCCCCTAGCGCCCCCCAGGATAACAAGGAATAATGGCCACAAGTTGTTGGAAAGTAGGTTTAGATTAGACATCTGTAAGAACTACTTCACTGTCGGGGCGGCTAGAATCTGGAACCAGCTTCCAAGGGAAGTGGTGCTGGCTCCTACCCTGGGGGTCTTTAAGAAGAGGCTTAATGCCTACCTGGCTGGGGTCATTTGAGTCCAGTTTTCCTCCTGCCCAGGCAGGGGGTCGGACTTGAAAATCTACAAGGTCCCTTCCGACCCTACTTCTATGACTCTATGATATTTCTTACTTCCCAGAAGAGCACTCTCAATCCCAGGCTAAAGACTAGGCTGGGGTGGGTGGGGCCCTCCTCCACTCCTCTTATTGAGGCGTGCCATTGTATAGGAAGGAATTAAATATCATCGACCCAGAAGGAGAAAACATAGGAGAGAATCTAACTCTATAGCTAGTTACATGGGGCATACACCTGAAAAAAGTAGCCCTGCATTTTATTCCCTGGTTCATGCATTTCCCAATAAAAGGTCATTGAATGCAAACAGAAAAATCCTAGTACCAGAACCCAGGACTCCTTTTCCACCATTTTTGTTAAGGCACAGATACAAAAATGCATAAAATACTCCCTACAGTAGGTGTTAGATATGGGAAATATTGCTGCCTTTTTCCTGCTCAGCATTTCACTTCACTGAGCTTCTATCTTCATATGTGTTTGCCCATTTCTTTTATTTTGTCTAACAGAACTGTATACCCATTTAGTGTTGTATAGATTGTTTGCCTTCCTCATACAATCCTTTTGCAATTATATCATAATAGTATCACTTTCAGCTGTTGTCTGTGGATTTGGAACACCCGTGGTAACCCCACTGTTCTGATGATGTAACTGGAATTATTTGGAACTATTATATCAAATACACCAGATTTTTTTTAATGCTTTGCAATCTAGTACTGATTATAGAATATGTTATCCAAAAAAGAGGATGTTCAGTATTATGAAGATTCAGTTAACTTTCTGCTTATAATTATAAACTGCTTGAAGCTTGATTAAGCAATGGTTATACAAGTTGATTTATGAAATTCCTCAAACAATCATCATAATATATATATTTCTCAGCCGTAACATTCAACATTAAATAAGACATGGCACAAATGGTTCTTTCTATGTTTTGCAATTTTTCCCTTGAAGTATAGACTGTCTCTTCCTTGCTTTGTGTGAACAATATATTTCAAAAGGAAAAGCAAAAATGTACTTATACACATAGGTAAGGGCCCTCAGGTGGAAGGGATGAGTTCTGGTCCCTGATCCAAAGAAAACTTCAAGTTTGTATCCCTTGGATGTTTACCATAAAATGCAGTAACAGATCTGAATGAGAACCCAATGTCCCTTCCTCCAAGCTGGCTGCCATTGGGATACAAATCCAGGCTTCCTTTTCTTGCTCTCCTCCTTTAATTTTTTGCTACACAGTGGCCCAGCTTCAGCTGGACAGGTAGACGGGTCCCAGACATGCAAACATGTGTGACTAAACCCTTCCCCTATATACTGTAAGGATAGAGGCCATCTAGAATTTGCTGCCTCTGTGGCTTATAGTAAGAGTCATTTCCTTATGAAAAAAATAAAATATAGGCTATGATTTTTAAAGAGGCTTCTATCTGTCTGCCAACACTACACATAACACAGCCTGCAACTTCACAATTTAGAATCCTAAATCCTGATTTGAGAATATGCTTAAGTAAGTAATCTTCAAAATGGCTACAATTCTAAGACAAACAAATTATACCACATACAACTATTTTTCCCATTACATCTTTAGAACTGTAGTAAGAGGGGCTATTTAATAAAGGGAGTCACTATTTTTTTATTACCAGTAACTACATTCTGAAAACATATTGCCTTTCCCAGAGATGCAGAACCCACAGATTGTTGATTCCTATGCTCTACCTCAAACTTCAGCAAGTGGGAGTTTATAGGTAACAAATACTAATAACAGTGCTCACTATAGTTCCAGATCCCAATGTTTTAAGATACATATTCATAAAATGCATTACACTTTTTGGGAGCAAAAAACTATTGTACTGCTTTGGAAGGTTAGTAATTACTACTGACACAACCATCTGAAAACCTGGAAAAATCCCTGTTTTGAATAGAACACCAAAAGTTTGAATATAAATAGAGAACCATTAAATAAGTCTCCTTCTTAGTCCTTTAACATCCACTCCCCCCCCACCACCCCACACTCCCGAAATAATAAATGAAACATTTAACCTGTACTTGAAACTTTGTCAGCCTCTTGGTTTGTGTCCTGAAGAATCCTACTGCAGTTTTTGTTTGTTTGTTGTTGCAATGTTTTGATATCTAACACCATATTCTGAAATAAAAGTTATGGAACTAATGTTCAAAGTATTATAGATAAAAAATGGCTATATTTCATGTGCACTAAAATTGCCATAACTATCACAGATTTATTTCCTTAACTCTCTTTGGCTAGGTACAGGCATTCAAAAAACCTAAAAGAATCAATCTAAATTACACAGTTTTCTGTAAGCAGTATAGTTTAGACCAGTAGCGAACAAAACATACATTCACTCTTTGGTGGGGGCATAAAATGTAGACTGGGTTCCATCATTTTTAAACCAGTCTTTGTGTACTGAACTTCTGTTATGGGTGTAGATCAGTTTCTGATCACTTATACCAGTAAACATGTAATGTCTGTACCTGGCCTTTATGTTATTTTAGATAATTTAATTTTTTTTCCACTGGTTGCTGCAATGTTATGTTTATGAATGTGTGCCTGCTTTTACTGTGCAAAAAGAAGGGATTTATGTTTTCTGAGGATGTCATCCAAGCAATGGAATTTTGTACTCATTCCTTTTTTTATGGGATCATAGGAAAGTAGTGCTGGAAGATGCCTCGCAAGGTCATCTAGTCCAGCCTCCTGTTCAGGATCATCCCTAGCTAAAAAATCCCAGCCAAGTGTCTAATTCTCTTCTGAAAGTTTACAAGCATGGAGATTCCACAATTCCTCTAGGTACTACAATAAGTTTTACTTTTGTTATTACTCCCCATTCATTTTCTGCCACTACTTCTCCAAAAGGAAAGATTTCATCTTAAGCACTTTAGAAAGCTTCACACTTCACACTTTAGAAATCAGTTTGATTTCATTTTTCTCTACCAAGTGTATAGAAAAAAAAAATCAAACTTTTTTCTAAAGTGTGAGAAATACTTTTGTGGAATACCTCACAAAAGTATAAAAACAGTTGTTATGATCATTTATTGTAAATGCTATTTAATAGTTCTGGCCTATTTCTTGGTAATCAGATGAATCATTCACAATCTGCTGTTGATTTTCTTCAAACATATTTGTCGTTCTTGGACTGTATTTGCATATGATGTCAGGTAGTTACATACTATAATTTTTACCAATAATTGTTTATGAATTAAAATGGAATTTTTTAATTAGACATATATGACTTTAAGTGACTTCCTTGCTCATGAAGTCAAATCTGCTGCTATTGTAGAAAAACGCCTCATATAATCTCTGAAAAACAGCTCCCTCTGAAAACAATTCCATTTTTGTACCTATTGCTCTTATAGGAAAGCTGATTCAGAAAATCACCCTTCTGTGGATAAGAAATTGTATTCTAATACAGTTAGAATTTATTTCCAACCTAAATTGTATTTATACTCATTTGTTCTTATGCCAACATGAAGCAAAGATGCAAACTTGTGGGTATTAAATGAGAAACAGGTGTACACTTCTTTGCATAAAAGATTAAGTTGCTTTCTTTACTTTATCTCCAATTTATGTCCCAGCTGCTTCTTCAAGTTTAAAGAGAGTGTTTTCTCTCATAGGCTAGGGACAGACATTAAAAAGCCCAAGCCTGAATTGATTCACCCTTTGCAGGTTAGTCTAAGCTGCACAGCTTAAAGTGATTAATAACTGGACAGACATTACCTGTTAAATCAGGAAATGCAGGCACACACCCGCAGTGGCTTAAGCCAGAAGCTGGGGGGAGGGGGGGGATGCTAGAGCATGTCTGCCAGCCACTACCAAAAGGGAGGGAAGAGAGATGCCATCCAAGGCTTTCACCCCTCCCTTCTGGAGTGGAGGGGGCATGGCCAGGCACCAGCCTGAGGCTAGCAGGATGCCAGCCAACAGCCGGGAGGGGTGGGGAATGGGGAGCTGTTGCCAGACTGATGAGTGGGGAAGGGGGAAAAAGTCCTCCTCTGAAGCAAGCATGTATTGAACACAGCAATTTGCAAAGCATACAACAGGGAACTACCAAAAATCTTTGCCTAAGCTAAGATACAACCCAGTAAAACACAGCATACACAACTTAGTCTAACTTCAAATGTAAAGCAGGAAGACAAGAGAAAGCCTTGCATAAGTCTTACTAAACCTGAGGGCAAAGTGTCTCCTTACAGCCAGGCATTCAGAAAGGCTTTGTTTAGGTTTGACAGGTTCTGCTTTATAATGTAAATGTAGCTCTCAGCATTCTTTGGTCTGCAACTTCCAGCCAAAAGCTGTCTGCAGCTTTCCTTAACTTCTCCAGCAGATCTTTGCCAACACTTTCCACCATGCAGTCCTATCCTGCAGGTCTTAGCTCTGGGCTCACAGGTGCAGGTCTTGCCTCTCTCCCCTGCTCAGGAACTAATGTGGAATTAATCCCCTCCCTGGCTGCAGGCAAGCTGGACAGAGGGAGAAATTAACTCCATCTCTGCCTGGCTACAGGAAAGCTCTGGATGTGTGGCTGGGGCTGGCAAAACCCAACTGCGGTCTTCAGGATTTGCCAGCAGGGGGCTGGGGGGGAGAGGGGATGGAGGGAGGAATTTGCCTTAGGGGCCATGGCAGGCCAGCTTCTGGCCACGCTCCACCCATGTTGCAGCTAGAGAACAGAGGGGTGGGGCCAGCCCTGCTGTGAAGCAGGGAGCCATGTCTAGCCCCGAGAGCATGCCAGGATGCTGGGGGTGTCTGGTTTATCTTAAACCAGCAAGGGGTCTGGGACAGACATTGCATAAACTGGTTTGAGCCAAATCAGTTAGGTCTGATAATACAGTCAACCAGGTTTATCTCAAACCAGTTTTGGCCATTATCAAACTGGTTTATGTGGACTGAATGTCTGTTCTATTACAGGTTAAAACAGCTTCTCATCACTTAAACCAGTTTGTGTGTAATGTCCGTCCCTAGTCACATAAGCTGTGTGGCTGCAGTTTTTCAGGGAAGCAGCAGGGTGGGAGTTTTAAGCACTCTTAACAAGAGCTAATTGAAGTGTGTAATGTCACCCTAAGAGGCACTTCCTGGACACCAACTACTATCAAGGACTGGGAGAGGATACCAGTATTCACTTGTGAATGGAAAATATTAACAAATCCTTTTCATACCATCTATAGGAAAAAAAAAAACCCTATTTCTATTAATCTCATACTCTGCTACCCCAGGAATATTTCATATGCTTCTAAGGATTCACAAAGAAGGCAACCCTGGCAGACCAATCATATGCAACTGTGGTATCCTCACTGAAGAGCCATCAAGAGTCATAGAAACCATCCTGAAAGAACTTGTCTGTCAAAGAGCAACTTTTCAGCAAGACACAACTGAGTTTCTCAACAAACTCCAGAACATCAACTTCCTCCCTGAGAAGGTACAGTAATATCCTACACCATGAAGGCACTGCTATTATCAGTTTTTTAACTGCACTCCTCTTGTCTAGTGACTACCAAATAACTTCTCTTACATCCTGTTTTTATTCACATACGGAGTTTTACACAAGCTTTTGTTTCATCTGTTACCTAGTCTTAGCTCTGCTCTGTTTGCTGCTCTTCAAAAAGGCCTAAGAAAGGGTACTGAAATATCTGAAAGCTTTGCTATGTTTGTCCCAAACATGCCGTTGGCCCAATAAAAGATGTCAGCCACAGGAATTCTTGCCTCTCACATGGAAAATAAAGCTAGATTAATTTGCAGAAGCATCAGTTATGTATGTTTGCCTTGAGAGCTTTTTCTTTGCTTTGAGAGCTGTATACACTCATCATACCCAGTAGGAATTTTTAAATGTGTTATTATAAAGTGTGAGAACAAACAATAGGCCTTGTTTCACATTTAGAAAATATATTGCATTCTTTAATATTCAGTTAATATATCAGTCATGATTAAATTATAATATCTCTTAATTGTTTTCAAACGGCTTACATTATTTTTCTTGTGTATTTATTAGCAATTATTTGGAGGATAATTTTTGTAATTCCTGTTCTGTAGTAATTTGTGAATGTGGAGAAAAAAAGAAATATAACATTCATTTGTTAATTTTGGAAACAAAAATAAGTTTCTCTTATAAAACTGGAAGGAAATGAAAATGTTTATAAATTAAGAATTTGCTTTCTAACAATAATCTCTGATATATGACTAATTCTATTTTCCATTAATATTCTTTACATTAAATCAATTTGCTAGAATATTTATATAGCTGAATTAGGAGAAGTGCTATGCTATCACAATTAAAGAGAATTAATTTGAAATTGTAAAGAATAACTGTATAACCAATATTTTATTGGTTCTATTTTTGCTTCTGGATGGCATATAAAAATGATTTTATTGTCTTATTTCAATTGTCAGTGGCCTGACACCCACATCTTCTAATGAACAAAACAGAAAACTATGGGCATGTGTAGATGAAATGAGGGCCCTAGATTGAAGCAGTGTGTTTTTTAAAATACCGTCGGGGGGGTGGAGAGATCCCTGGGCTGTAAGGTAGGGCTGGTGCTTCCCTCTGCAGCAGTGGTGGGCCTTCCCAACCACGGGCAACCAGCTTGGGCGGTGTTGGGGGGCACCGCAGCCACTCAGGGAAGCACCAGGCTGCCACGCAGCTCAGGCAGGCAGGCTCCAGGGCTCCTTGGGTGAAGCCTGCCTTCCCAGGCTGCTGCTAGGCTGCCTGCACAGGCTTCCTGCAGAGCCCCTGAAATGCATGGAGCCCAGTGCTTTGCTCTGCGGCTGTAGGGCAGCAAACTAAAACTCCTCAGAGGAGTTTTAGTTTGCTGCACCTCAAGTCATTTAAGGCACATTATGCCGCCAAATTTGCTACAGTGGCTGGAATTACTGCACAATACACCACTGATGCATGCAAACACCAACACCATTAAAGTGGTGCAAAAGCATTTAACTTTATAATGTCATGCAGACATGACCCTCATTTTGTCTACACATGGCCTATACCAACAATCTGAAAAGAAAAGCCAAGTATTGAACAGAAACTACCATCTTATCACTAAAGCCGATCCCTACTGGACAATAGTGATGTGTGTTGGCAAAAGGAAGGCATATTAGGAGACCAATGTGAGAATGCATACTTTGTGATTAGATATCTTCTACATCTCCTATAGAAAGAAAACTTCAAGATGGTCAGACATCTTACTTCACTAACATAAAAAATATATTACTCCAGAATGGAAGTAAAACAAAGTACACTATTTTATATCCTCTTTTAATACCATTTTTTTCATAAATGAAAGGGTGAAAACTGAATTGCTAACTGAAGAGGGGGAAGAAGCTAATTATTCAACTACAGTTGCAACACAGTTGCAAAGAATTGGAGCAAAGGAGGACATCAAAATGGTCAAAATGTGGAAAACACTTATTTAATGTCTGCAGAGAAGGGCTGAAAAAGGCAACATTCAAATCCCATTTCTAGGATAGGGTTAGCCCAATGTTATCTTCAAATTCAGTGCAAAATTATAATTTGTAATCTAAGATTTCTATCTTAAATTGGTAAAACCTCACAACTTGTCTGCAATTGTAAGTTGTTGAACTCACACAAAAACAATATGGCAATAGAATTCTGATACCTGCAGCTGAACAACTGATCATACAAATTTTGCACACATCCAGTGAAAGAAATGTCCTCTTTACCTGTTCTGAATCCAAACAGATAATATTTTGACAATATGTATAACACTTCCAAAATTTTCAGAGACTTGGGCTTGAGGTTAAAGTTTTTGGAATAAGGTAGTGGAAAGTCAAAATACAATCAAAAGCAATGTATTTCCCCTTCACCTGCAGAATTTTTATAATGTAATAATAAAAATAAGGAAAGAATATACAAGTATATAAAAGAATATATAAGACTTAGTAATTGACTTAGTATAAGACTCAGTAACTGACAAAACAGGTAAACATAGTAGTTAAGTAAAATACAAATAAGTTAGAGAAATAATAAAATGTAGAGTGAAGAGAACAGACAATCTTTTAAGAAAGTTTGGCTAAGTGACCAAACACATATTTTACACTTCCAGGTGCTACATTTTGTCAGCTTCATCCAGTAGAGCGGGGGAGAGAAATTATTTCAGCTGGAGGGCCACTTAATGAGTCTTGGTGAGGTGTCAAGGGCCACATGAGTAATCCAACTCCTTGATAGTTGCTCCATATTAGAAATGGAAGTCTTGCCCCCTACCCCCTACCCCCTGACCTTTGCCACTAAATGTCTCTCTCCTTGCCCTGAGAAATACTTCTTTTGGGAGGGGAAGGTTGCCATCTTGAAACCAGGAAAAAAATCATACAGTAAGACAAACACCCACTATAACATGTTTTAATTTTATTACAAAAATATTTTAAATGACATGTGTTCATGTACTGTATATAGAGGAAATTGCATAATAACTTAAAAATAAAGTCTTATCCTTGTATATTGTGTGTGGGAGGTAGTAGGATGTGGTTGGGGTGGGGTATGTATGGTGAAGTATGGGGGTGTGTGTATGGCAGGGTGTGAGGTGGTGGGGAGGTTGTGAGAGGGTGCGGCTCTTTGTGGGGGGCATAGGGTATGTTGGGAGGAGTGTGTATATGTGGAAGGGTTCTGGGGGCAAAGTGTGGGTGTATGAGCTTTGTGGAGTGTGAGGACCCCTTACACATTTCTCCACATAGTGCAGCCTCTCCACTGCTGGCAGCAATAGCAGATGTGGGCGTTTGGGGCACTCGTGTCCCACGCAGATGTTGGTGCCCGGTGGCATGCCGCTCTAGTCAGCACTGTGGATGTGGACGAGGAGTGCAGCCTGCCTGTCCTGCCTCTATCATGGGGGCTCTGCGTGGCACCAGGGGAAGCCCCATACTAAAGCCAGCTGCCTTCCCCACCCCCTGCCATGCAGGTCCCAGGACCCTACCAGAAGAGGAGGGGAGCCCCAGCCCCTGCTTCCCCATGGAGTCCTGGGACCTGGTGGCAGGGGGAGAAGAAGGCAGCCAGCTCCTAGGTGGGGCTTCCCTTGGTGCCATGTGACTGTGGGAAGTGCATGTATGCCATACGGAGCCCCTGCGATAGAGGTGGTCCAGCCTGGCTGTGCTCCTCACCCCCATGTGCAGTGCCAGCTGGAGCCACACACCACTAGGTGCCAGTGCATGTGCAAGGCATGAGCACTCCGAGCAGTCTCACCTGCTGCTGCTGCCCACAGAGGGAGCTTTGCACCATGTGGGGGAGTGTGTGGGGGATCTTCACACCCTCCCCCTCCCTCACACCCACATCCTGCCTAGCCAACCTGTGCACTCCTGCTGCCCCTCTGGGCATGGGCTCCATGCTACCACCAGACCCATGTGCCCTACCCCACCCAACTCAGTACCCCTCTGTCCCCACCCATGCTGCTTTCCTACCTGCTGCTTGGAGCGAGTGTGACACCAGGGAAGCCAAGCAGGTACCCCTGGGGTGGCTGTAGCAGCAGCAACAGCAGCCTTGCCTGGAAGCTGCTTCTGGCTGGGCTGGGACCTTATGCCCACAAGGGTGAGAAAGAGGCACAATAGGGTATATTGAGGGGTTGTATGCATGGGTGCCTCGGTCCCACCCTTGTGGGCAGAAGAGCTGGCCAGGGTACAATTTGTTGGTGGGTACCCATGGACTGAATGGCCCATGGACTGTATTTTGCCCACTCCTGCAGAAGAGTAACTGGGAGTGAGCAAGCAGGTCTTTGGGGGAAATCTTGGAGAAGGTGCAAGAATAGCAGCTGCCACTGCTGCTGACCTGGCCACTGATGGTGCTTGGTAGGACACAAAATTTCCTAGCTACACCTTTGTCATGATGGTTACACAAATTGTCTTTTGTACTCAGGGGTAGACCCAGGGAGGAATGGGATTGTGTGGCATGGGCATTGAGCTCGTTGCTGCCAAAAGCCCTAGTCTTGGCTGCCAGTCCCCATTGTCAGTTGCACCCCCCCATATAGAATCATAGAAAATTAGTATTGGAAGGGATCTCAAGAGGTCATCTAGTCCAACCCCCTACTCAAAGCAGGACCATCCCAACTAGATCACCCCAGCCAGGGCTTTGTCTAGCCAAATCTTAAAAACCTCCAAGGAGGGAAATTCCACAACCTAGTGAGGTAGGTGAGCTAATGAGATATACCTCCCTTTTCAAAATCCTAGATTTGCTCCTCCTTGCATTCATTGGAAAGCCCAGAATAATAATTTGATAAGCAGGGATTCTGGTTTTGTCTGATAAAAAAAATCTCCAATTTTTGGATTAAAAAAAGGAACCCAAAATCCACATTTTTCTCTGTTTAAAATGAAACACCACTAATATATACATATATTATTTATATATAGTGGTGTTTCATTTTAATCACGGAAAAATGTGGATTTTGGATTCCTTTTTTAAATCCATAAAATGTGGATTTTCTTTTTTATCCAACCAGGATCCCTGTTGATAAGTCGAGAAACAACTAATCAAAACTGGAAATTCACATAACAAATTACTTTCTCTTATTTTGTAACTGAAAAGAATTAGCAAGAAAAAAAATCTTAGAGACCTGTGCAGGTCAATATGAACTGTGCTTTAAATATCTTGTTTGATGATATAAATCTATAAAGCTGCTTACAGTTAAGATGAATAATAAAAAGAAATGAAATAATGAAGTCACACACATAATTCTGTCTCCAGATAGAAGGGTCAAAAGTGAGGAGAGATGCTTTATTTTTAATCCTGACACATTTTATACTAAACCCCAAAAGAAAGATTTCTTTCAAAATCTGATTTTTTTTTTGCACTTTATTTGTTATGCAAGGTACCCAGCATGCTAGCTATAAAAGGTAACATATGTGATACACAGATTTCTCCCAGTTATCAGACAGCCTTAGGCAAGGAAAGGTCTCGAGAAGCAGAGAGCAAAGAGGGGATGCTGGTGCACCCTCTAACAGTTCAGACAAATCTGTCATCATCAGTAAAACCTATTAGAATGAATGAATGAATGAAGCAGAAAGAAAATGACCAGTAATTTCCAGTGATATCTCTCAGGATACCTACTGAAACTAAACAAAAGCATGTTCAACTCCTGGACTGCTCCAATCCCATCCCACTGACTCTGAAAAGAAAAATAATAATTATATCATGCTTTGACAGGGGAAAACCTCTTTTCTTTTCAATAAATTTATCTCATTGTCACATTAACGTTGTCAGGTCAAATTTAGGCAAAATTAATTATTCTGTTTCCACTTTAATTTAAATGAATGGATCCTTATCTGCAACAAGCATACCCATTCCTTCTAAGCTCCTAAGCTCATATGTAGTATGAATGGTGCAACTATTACAGAGTGATGGGGCATGCTGAATCCCAGAACTACAGGAACTGAAAAAAATAATCTGTGCAATTGTTCCTTCCTGAACCTTGGTAACTACTTTAAAACTGAACTCCAGGGAAGGCTGTCTTTCCTTTTCTTTCAATGCCTATTTTGCTACTGCTTAGACAGTATAGAGAAAGAAGAGAGAACTGCTTCAAATCACACTAAACATTGGTGAATGTACTCTGAAGATTGATCAGATTTTGCTAGTCAAGGTAGAACTTTTTAGGTTCCCTGCCTCCTTTATTGAATATGATAGAGGGGGTATAGTAAATGAGGGAGGGCTACAAGAAGAAAACATTTTACGGTGCAGTCTGTTGAATGCTACCTGGAGAGCTGAATTCTTACCCAGACTTTGTCACAAGTTCTTATGGGAAATCTGGGCAAGTCACTTAAATAAAATGTTTCACTGGAAATCCCTAATTGTGTTTTTCATTTTCAGTGTTTCCAACTTGAAACTTTGCCTTTCATTTGTATATATGCTATTCACTCACAATTGCAACTGAAGTCACTGGGAACTGGGGTCTGATCCTATCAAGTGGTGTGCAATACCCTGACATAAGAAACCCAGGATCAGGGTGCCAGGACCTGTAAAAAACATGTGTGTCCCCAAGCTGGGGTTTTGACAATCAGCTGCTTGTTGGCTGGGGCTCGGGATTGGACAGCTGATTGTGGGTACCTGGGTTTCAAGTTCCTGGTGAAACTTGCTTGTTGCACTCACAAATAAGGTGTGATTGGGATGTAATCTCCAATTCCCAAAATTGCATGCCCTGCCATTCACATGTAGCATGGTAAGGGGGTGCAGCTGTTGAGATCAAGGATTAAATCCCATCATTCCTTAAATGATAGTCTTTTAGGGAACTATTACTCATGCAGGGTGGACATGTAAGCAACTAAGCATGAGTAGTAAGCTACACATTGAGTACATATGTGGCTAGTTGCACATATATGTGAGCCATAGTCCTATGGGGGGGAAAAAGGAGGAGAATCACTCTCCCATATTTTAGTCTCAATAGCTGAATGATTAGGGCACTTGCCCAAGAAGTGGGAGGCCCAAGTTTAAGGAGTCTCTGACTTCTTTGTACTGTGCTCTAACCACCAAATCATAGGTCACTCTCCCCCCCCAGCACTCCTTTTGAAGCTGAGCTGCTACATTAAGTGCTCGCTGGCTAAACTGGGTGCAGAATAGTGGAAAAGTTTCTGAGGTACCCAGGACCTACTTCCTTCCATAGAAGCCTCCATCTCACAGGACCATACATCCCCTTAGCCTCCTTTCTTCTCCAAGGTCCTGTCTTGGCTGCCCAGGGGTACAGCTTGAAGGATAAGGCTTGAGAGGGAGTCTGGGTAATGCTAATGTACGATATGGTGGTTAGAGGCCTGTGTGGGGAAGCTGAGGAAATTCAGTTTCGAAATCCCTCTAAGTGAAGGGAACCTAGAATGGATCTCCTGCTTCCTGGGTGAGTGCTTTAAACATACAGCTGTGAGGACAAAGACATGAGACAGCCCTCCTTTGTCTAACACCTGCTGGTTATGGGTTTCTGCCAGGTTGAATTTGCTGACTTATACAAGCCCAATGCAGCTGCATACCTGCTCAGCCAGAGCACGGCATACTGTACATGCTCTGCAGTCATGTAGGTGCTTACACATTCACACTGAGTGGATAATAGAAATGCAAATGGAGTATAAGTACCAAAAATGCCATTCATGTGACTGGAAAACTGTCATTTGCATGCACACAGTGAAACAGGATTTGGCCCTAGGATTCTCAAATAAGGCAACAAATCAGTTAGTGCTTTGGATAATTGTGATTCCAATCTCTGTCTTATTTGTCCATGTATAATATATCACCTCTCCTGAGAGGAATGCAATGAAAATAAACCATTAATTTATAGTTTAAAAAGAAAAAGGTACTACAATGACAGCACCACAGAAATACCCATGAGGAAACTGGTAATACTTCATTCAAGCACCATGAATAGTAAATGGTTGCATATGAATTCAGGGAATAAGAAGAAATATGTCCATATATATGCCCAGTCAGAAGCACTGTACTTCCTGTGTAGTAGCTGTGGTCAGAGTCCTGTGCAAAAAGTCAGCATGACCTGTATCTAAAGACTACCTACATAAAGTATATGTATAAACAGCATTCTGGCCTTTCCTAATTTTTATTGCTTAGTTTTGCATCCTTAATATTCTTTTACCGGAATGTCACATCACGTATAAAAACACTACTTAGGCCGCTGTCTATGTAGTATGGGTATCGCACAATTAACTCATTAATTACACAATTACCTTAAGACCAGCTACACATGCAAAGTAGCTATCACATGATAAAAAGTTCCAACTCACTATAAAGTGAGACCTCAAAAGTATGTACTAACTTTATAGCTGATGGCTATTGAGCTTTAATTTGCACATGTAGCAGGGTCTCCCCTGCAGCTGGGAGCCCTGCCAGCCTTCAGGTTTATACCATGTCCAGTGTGAAACCATTGAGCCTTGGGGCTCATGGCTGCCATGAGCCCAAGGTTCGGAGGTGCATGAACATCCAATCCACAGAGGGCTCTTGGACCCAACTGCACCTCATGCACAACCAAGACCAAGTCCCACAATTGATGTGAACCTGGGGCCAAAAGCCCCATCAGTGGTGTGACGCACAGCCAGAGCCAAGAGTCCCATCAGCTGTGTAACCCTCGATTCTGGCTGCACAAGGTGCAGCCAGTGCTGAGAGCCCCGTTAGTTGCAGGACTTTCATTACAAACTGCATGTGAGGTGAAGCCAGGGCTGAGAGCCCTGCTAGTTGTGGGATTCTTGATCCTAGTTGCATGTGGTTGGTCCTAGGTGCAGCTAGGGCCAAGAGCCCCATCAGTTGCAAACCTCTTGGCCCTGACAATGCATTGACCTTGTGGCTGGAAGCCCCCCAGTAATGGGGGGCTCCCAGCCTTGGGGCCTACTTTTTGCCAGTGCAGTGGGTACCCAAGATCCAGCTCCCCTACGCCGGCAACAATGTGTAATTGTATTTAATGTGCTATCCCACAATTGTACCATCTGCCATGCACATGTGAAATGGTAGGAGTCACAATTGTGTGGATCACACATTAGATCCAATTGTTCCTTACCTGCATGTGTAGAGGGCACCTTAAGTTCAGAATGGAGTAGAGAAAATGAGTAACTGTCAAAGTGACATGCTGGTGAAGATTTTTTTTTTTAATCAATCAATTTTTTTTCACTGTGTAAAGTAAGGTTCCAGTCTTGAAATGGACTTTGCAAGCTAATCTCCATGCCTTCATGGATTACTTGACTGACTTAACATGCAGCACATTCAAAGTAATTTGGTGTCTGTGTGAATGCAGTTGTCTGCTCATGAAACCAGTATAAAAATTAGCCCCTAACACAGGAAATAATTGGTTTCCCATTAGACACAACTAAGAAGGAACACTGGATACCTCTTGCTAATAAAAAAGGAACAATTCAATTTAGCTTCTAAAATGTTTAGTCAATTTTATCTCATATCCAAAAGTGTTTGGAGCAAAACTAGCATTGCAATGGCATGATCCAATATGAGAGTGTTCCTGTATATGTCATTCCTACCTATAAAAAAATCTAGGTAAGCTAGTCAAGGGCTTTCCCCTTCCTTTACCCATCAGAAATTGATGTTAGTTGTTACATTTGAACTTCTCCCACTCTCCGATCTGTGATTTTTTGCTGGTTGCCAGGCAACCAGTACTGCTACTACAGTGAAACATGCACTGAGCTTTAACCATGTCAATCCTTCACATTTAAGTTCCCCCCAAAATATCAGGCAAATCACAAGTTTTGTGCCCCAGGCTGCATCTTATTTGGACTCCAAATAGCCACTAAACTCAGTGAGAAATTAAGGCGTTAGATGCAATAGTCTATCATTATAACCAGAATCAATCTGTTAAAGGGAACATGTGAGCTTAGTTCAATGCATCTGAGGCGATGAATAACGTAATCAGAAAGAAAACTTATAATATTAATTGTCCGTTAAGAACAGTTGAAAGAAGGACCACACCTGAAGTGGTAATAAGGACCCAAAATCTAATATTCAAAACTAAAATGACTTCTATCAGTGGTGGATGTGAGGCTATAAAAATGTGAAGTAAAAATAGTCCTAGGGTTGTTTAGAAAGAAATCTCACATGCAACTTTACAAACTCTCTATAATTATGTCCTGGATAACAGGCAATGTTAATAGACTATGGGTCTGAATGGCATGGAATAAAGGTTTATTGACACTAGTTTTGGAATGACTTACACAGTTCATTTGTGGTTTCAAAAGATGAGTGCAAGTAGTTATGTACTATTTCCAGTCATAATTATGAGGGATCCTGGTTTTCTCTGATAAAAAAAATCATCTCAATTTTTGGATTTAAAAAAGTAACTCAAAAGCCACATTTTTCCATGATTAAAATGGAAACTATATATATTAGTTGTGTGTAATATAATATCTCTATATATCTCACATGCATATATATATTAGTGGTGTTTCCTTTTAATCATGGAAAAATGTGCATTTTGGGTTACTTCTAATCTGAAATTGGGGATATTTTTTATCAGAGAAAACCAGGATCTCTGGTCATTCTAAAGTGACAGACACTCCTGTTACAAAAAGATAGCACAATTTCACCTGTGTAAAGATCATAATCCAAAAAGGAGCAAAGCAAATAAACACAGAAATTAGGGATAATGAAAACAACAGAGGAGGGTAGGATACCCTTCATCACCAATGTGATTATAGTTTTTAAATAGCTTTTTATGCACTTCTGAATATGTGTGTGTGTATATATATAATGTGAATATATATGTACAGTAGGGCTGTGCAAAGCTTCAGTTGCTGATTCGATTCAGCGGAGATTCGGCCTGATTTGGTGGCCAAATCTCTGAATCTGAGTTGAATCAGGAGACGCTTTAATCTCTCTGAATCAAATCAGAACCCTCCGAATCAATTCAGAGAGATTTGATGATTTGGATATAGACACAGCTTTAAATGTTTTTTCTACATATCTCAAGGTACCAGGTGGCTCATGAATGCTGAGATCCTGGGGCAGATGGAGCGTCCCACAGAAGCATGGGGGGTTCTCCAATACACTTGGCATGAGACCCAGAATTGGACCAGAAGCAATTCCAGTCCACTTCCGGGTCTGTGGGGGAGCACAGAGGGGGTCCTCCCCGTACCTCCCCGGCTTGGTGACTGGTGCGTCCTGGGTCTTAGGGCACCTGGGGTCCTACCATGGCCAATCACCGAGCTGGGAGAGGGTGCGGGGGGGGGGAGGGGGGCTCCCACGCTCAGCAGTGGACCCAGAAGTGGACCAGAAGTACTTCCAGGTTCACTGCCGAGCATGCAGGTGTCCTCCCTGTGCTCCTGTGAGACACTCCATCTACCCCAGCATTGCAGTGTTCACGAGCCATGCCTGGCACCTTGTTGTATGTAGAAAAAACATTAAAAGCTGTGTCTATGACTGAATCACTGATTCTCCAAATCAGCATTGAATCTTCAGATTTGGATTCAGACAAATCAAATCAGGACAGTGATCCGAATCAACAAATCGAATCACTGTCTCTGATTTGAGTCAAATCTGAATCTGAATTGAATACAGCCCATTTTGCAAACCCCTAATGTACCGTATGCATGTACATGCAATATATATGAGATGATATAGTCCATGTTGTTCTATTCAGTATCTGTAATTATCTATATCTCTATATATACAATTACAGATACTGAATAAAACTTCATTCAAATTACAACAAGAACTGTGAATTATTTTGTATTAGAGAGAGAGAAGTTCTGAGATTGATAATTTTCATGCTGCCAGCATAAACCTATATACATAAGTTACCAGAAGTATCACTTTTATTGTCGCAGTTGCATGTTAATTCTGTTATGTTGTAGTCACCCTTTCCCCTTTCTTTTTTGTGTGGCATTCCATTATAGTCCCAGAAAACTGACATGAAATGGTTACATTTTATATTGTGCTACACAGTACAGTCAAGTGGTTGCCTGATGCAGTTTAGCTTCAGCTTTTTCTGAAGCATTGTATAGAAGTCAGGGAGAGTGCATCACTGAAAACCATTTGGTGTTGCTATCCCTAATACCAGCTCTTCTCCTATAACACTGGACTAAAAGATGAAAGGATTTGAAAGTTTATATACCAATCTTACTATAAGACCCAAACAAGTGGAGATTTCACCTTCATACACTTCTGTTCAGAGTGAAAGGTGATTTCAGTTTCTTCAGCATAAATCCAGTTTTATAAAAAGGAATGGGTTTGGGATTACTGAGGTCAAGTTAATACTTCACTAGTAATGCTTGACAAGTAAAAATGTGTTTTCATGTGAGGAGAAGAATATTTTCTAGTACAGGATTTCCCAAACTGTGATACGCATATCCCTGGGGGTATACAAAACATTTCTGGGGAGGAGAAATTGTATAATGGTGGATTTAATTTTCATTATAATAATAATTGACATTTAAGGGGTTAAAATAGAAAACGTAGGCTGGTAGGGGTACATGGGCAGCTGTTAAATCTGAAAGCGGGTATGGCATAAGAAAAAGTTTGGGAACCTCTGGTCTAGCAGATTCATGAATAAATTCTAATTCTTCCAAGTAGTAAAATAATAGGCATGGAATGGGATAGGTGTGTTAATGCTGGGACCAACCCTGTGTTCTCAGTGCCCCCAACACCACCTTCTACTTGGAAAAAAATTGTGTATGCACCAGGAATGCAAGATACAACCCTAAAGTCATACACACAACTGGAGAAGAGTGTCTCCATACACCTGATTCTGACACACAAAATCCTACAGCAAATTGCCACATTACATTGTAATGATGTAAAAAAAATAAGAGCAGGGCTGTTTTGCAGGTGCTTATTCATGTAGAGAAAGAATTAATAGGACAGAAGTTACCCTGCATGATGCCAGTGATTTCATTTTTCAATTTATATATTTTTGCTTACAACTACTGTAAAATGAAAACTTGATTCATAGAAAAAATTGTATGCTGCCAGTTATGTTTCACCATATAGGCTACAAGGAAGGCTGTTCAGTGTGGTACCTGGCAACCAGGCGTTTTCCATCTATCTAATCATTAAGAATAATTTATTTGTTGACAGGTTGCACTAGTGATAGTTTGAAAGTGTTCAGCCTGTTCCCTTGGCTCATATAACTGTTTTGTGGATGTCTCTTACAAACAAAGTTCTGTGGTTTAGATTTTCCAGGTTTCATTTCAAATAGATTTCAAAGCTTTTTCTTTAACTCTTTGAAAATAAATATAAATTTCTATTTGGTATTTTTGCTTTAAAATTTTAATATGAAGATCAAAACATACAACTCCCATAGTACAACGTTCAAATTGATTTAACTGTCAGATTTCCTAAGTAATCATTGGTAAGCAAAGAAAACAAAGAAACCATTAGTAAGCAATACACAAGATCAGCAGG